>NW_011495032.1:26985179-26990935 GCF_000754665.1 Bison bison bison | reverse complement strand
AATAATAAATGCTGGAGAGGGTGTGGAGAAAAGGGAGCCCTCTTACACTGTTGGTGGGAATGCAAACTAGTACAGCCACTATGGAGAACAGTGTGGAGATTCCTTAAAAAACTGGAAATAGAACTGCCTTATGATCCAGCAACCCCACTGCTGGGCATACACACTGAGGAAACCAGAAGGGAAAGAGACACGTGTACCCCAATGTTCATCGCAGCACTGTTTATAATAGCCAGGACATGGAAGCAACCTAGATGTCCATCAGCAGATGAATGGATAAGAAAGCTGTGGTACATATACACAATGGAGTATTACTCAGCCATTAAAAAGAATACATTTGAATCAGTTCTAATGAGGTGGATGAAACTGGAGCCTATTATACAGAGTGAAGTAAGCCAGAAGGAAAAACATCAATACAGTATACTAACGCATATATATGGAATTTAGAAAGATGGTAACAATAACCCGGTGTACGAGACAGCAAAAGAGACACTGATGTATAGAACAGTCTTATGGACTCTGTGGGAGAGGGAGAGGGTGGGAAGATTTGGGAGAATGACATTGAAACATGTAAAATATCATGTAAGAAATGAGTTGCCAGTCCAGGTTCGATGCACGATACTGGATGCTTGGGGCTAGTGCACTGGGATGACCCAGAGGGATGGTATGGGGAGGGAGGAGGGAGGAGGGTTCAGGATGGGGAACACATGTATACCTGTGGCAGATTCATTTTGATATTTGGCAAAACTAATACAATTATGTAAAGTTTAAAAATAAAATAAAATTAGAAAAAAAAAATTTTTTTTAATAAATAAAATAAAATATTTTTATCTTTCAAGAAATTATGTATAACAAGCAATATTTATTGCCAGAAACTAATTGAATGGGAGATAAGCTTTTTCTGAAGATCCTTGGAGCAATTAATATAATAGATTATGTTCTTAGCTTCCTTATTAAGGCAGGTACCAGACTGATAGCATAAGAGAAAAATGGGTATGATTTTTCATTCTTTCCTTCAATGTTTAAAATCAAAGGGTTTGGTTTATTTTCTTTAACTTGGCAAGAATAAGTTTTTCTTAAGAGATGTTTATCTCTAAATGCCTTATGGCATTCATCTGTTGACTGTTTCTATAGGTCTCCTTATAACATAAATATTTTACACCCTAAAGAGAGTATTGTGGGCTATCCACTTTTGAGAGATTCTTATTTATGCCTCTTCTGTAAGCTAGACTTGTAAGTTTCCACAGTGTTTTACCTAGACCACCCCTCCTTGTAGTGAATTCAACTCTATGAATATTAATATCCTACTTTGATTTACGTTTTCTTGGAAAAGACCTGAATCATGAAATGAGTGCCTCTTTATAAAAACAAAATAAACAAACCAACACAAAGTCAGAAAATTGTTCCAGTTCTGTTTCATTTAGGGTTGATCACGAGTTAAATGTTTTCCCTCATTATGTGATCTCCTTCTCTGAAGCGTATTGTTCTTTAGTCACTAAGTTGTGTCCAACTTTGCAGCCCCATGGACTGCAGCCCACCAGGCTCCTCTGTGTGTGGGATTTCCCAGGCAAGAATACTGGAGTGGGTTGCCATTCTCTTCTCCAGCGGACCTTTCCTACTCAGGAAATGAACACATGTCTCCTGCAATGCAGGCAATTCCTTACCACTAAGGCACCAGGGGCAACCCTGAAGTATATTAAGGTCCATGAATGCTGACCCCTAGGAAGAGATGCTACTTAGAGCATCAAGATTGCCGGGAGAAATATCAATAACCTCAGATATGCAAATGACACCACCCTTATGGCAGAAAGTGAAGAGAAACTGAAGAGACTCTTGATGAAAGTGAAAGAAGAAAGTGAAAAAGTTGGCTTAAAGCTCAACATTCAGAAAACGAAGATCATGGCATCCAGTCCCTTCACTTCATGGCAAATACATGGGGAAACAGTGGAAACAGTGCCTGACTTTATTTTGGGGGGGCTCCAAAATCACTGCAGATGGTGATTGCAGCCATGAAATTAAAAGACACTTGCTCCTTGGAAGAAAAACTATGACCAACCTAGACAGCATATTAAAAAGCAGAGATATTACTTTGCTGACAGAGGCCCATCTAGACAAAGCTTTGGTTTTTCCAGTAGCCATGTATGGATGTGAGAGTTGGACTGTGAAGAAAGCTGAGCCCTGAAGAACTGATGCTTTTGAACTATGGTGTTGAAGAAGACTCTTGATAGTCCCTTGGACAGCAAGAAGATCTTGGGGATTCTCCAGATAAGAATACTGGAGTGGGTTGCCATGCCCTCCTCCAGGGGAGCTTCCCAACCCAAGGATTGAACCCAGGTCTCTTGCATTGCAGGCGGATTCTTTACCATCTGAGCTACCAGGGAAGCCCATCTAGGGACTAGATATTCAGATTTAGGGACCATAGTTTTGGAGGTGAATACATCAGAATAGAGATTATCCCAAAAGGGAAAAAAGGAGTTTAAAAGGAAAAAACAAGAGGACTAGATTAGAACCCTGGAGAATGCCAATATTGAAGACAGGGATACAGAGAAGTTACACTCTGTATGATGATGCATTATTAATTATAAGTTACTATTTTACTATGTATATAAAGTATTATCAATGTCAAAGATGTGATAAGAAAGGGTGCTGCTGCCCTAGTGAAGACATAATGGTGGAGAACAGGAAATTGAATGTTAAAAATGGAAGGCAAGATAGTTTGACTGGAACGGATAGGCTTCATCAGAGCACAACACAGAATATAAGGTTATAAAGATATGGAAGAAGGAAATGATTGAGGGAAATAATTGAGGGAGAACTATGAGATACATCCCTGGTGGCTCAGAGGTTAAAGCATCTGCCTGGAATGCAGGAGACCTGGGTTCAATCCCTGGGTCAGGGAAGATCCCCTGGAGAAGGAAACGGCAACCCACTCCAGTACTCTTGCCTGGAGAATCCCATGGAGGGAGGAGCCTGGTAGGCTACAATCCATGGGGTCGCAAAGAGCTGGACACGACTGAGCGACTTCACTTTCACTTTCTATGACATATAGACTAGGGAGTCTGGATCTGTTTCACCAAAGAAATATCTTCTTAGTGCTTGAGCAAAGGTGTAATGTTCATAAAATAGCATTTGATTGTTATTCTGACATCTTCCTGTATAAAGAATTACCGTAGTACGTAACTAAAAGTTGGGGAGAATCCAAAAGAAGCATGCTGGAGTAAATTGCATAAAACTATATTGAAGTGAAACATCATATATGCACACAGTGTGGAATATCCCTACCTGTACATGTGCTTATCCAAAGTAACGGACTATATGATTGCTAATGTTCGGCCCTACTGCTCTTCCGTGCATGGGAAGCAGAGGGTGCCACATGACTCAGAGTCTAGTCAGGCAAACTAAAAACAGACCTTATCTCAAACAGAGGGAATTAAATACAAGTTAATTGCACTGTTGATGGAAGGGCTGAAAAACCAAACAGGAAATGCAAGGCAGCTTAGAGATTCCCCACAGCAGGAAGCAGCTTCTTTCTCTTGGACTGGCTGGATGCAGAGAGGAGGTACTAGTCTTAGCCGAATCCAGAAGTTGGGCAGCCTGGCAGGAGCTAAAACCTTAGCAGGGACTACCTGGAAGAAGCTGGGAGCTCTGAGAAAGGGACCGTCCCTGGGCAACCTGGAACTATAAGGAGTTCCATCATGAAACATGGTCAGAAGATAGAGATAGAGACAGATTTGGGAGAAAGACAGAGAAATACCCATATCCCAGGATCGCTTTCTCCTGTCTTTCATGCTTCCACTAGTGTCTCCCACTTGCTGAACAAGCTGGAAGCATTTTAGCAAGAAGGGTGGGGAAATATTTGGGAGCAAACATAATGACTGGCTCAGAAGGCCTTTCCTGGAAGGATTCTATAGTAATTCATAAATAGAGGTTTTAAGTCTCACAAATATTTTAGATTTAAGAAACATGCTAATAATAATTTCAATTCAATTTGGTATATTTATGAAACAGCATTTTCCCCAAACTAGGTTAAAATCATGATTTTTTCAAGAGAAAGTGCTTCTACATTTTAACAGTGAAATGTATAGGCTTTCCCTTGATTGCTGAGTAACTATTAATTTCCATCATCTAAGAAATAAAAAAATTACTACTCTTGCTCAGTCATCAGACTCAAATTAATAGTTTAGTTTTGATTACACAGGACTATAAGCAGCAAATCCAAAAACCCTGTTAATATTGAATACTGAAGATGTCGGCTATACAATGCTATTTGATAATATTTCATTTATTTTACATGCTTTTTTTAAACACTAATCCATGGATTCGTGATGGAAGCTTTGAAGACTATTTGGGTTTAAACTTGTGATTCCTTTGTATAAAATTATTTGAGAGATCCATTAATACTTTACCATGTGTTTACATGAATAATAAGTGATTTTTATTGTAATACTATCAGGAAAACTTGATTTAATTTTTTTTTCCTTTAAGAATGTGCACTCTTGTTAGGACATGTTAGTACTCTTGTTAGGACTCATTAGTTACAACTTTTTGCAATTATCTTCAAACTCCTTTTTATATAACTGGAATATAAATATAATAAAGAATACAAATAAGTTATACATGGACTTCAATGTACCTCACAAGACACAAAAGGAATAAATTTCACAGCAAATGAAAAGAGCTATCAATTTGCCAAGTAAAGTGTCAGTTGTAGTCAGTCATGTCTGACTCCTTATGACTCCATCGACTGTAACCACCAGACTCCTCTGTCCATGAAATTCTCCAGGCAAGAATACTGGAGTGGGTTACCATTTCCTTCTCCAAAGGATCTTTGCAACCCAGGGATAGAACCACGTCTCTTCTGTCTCCTACATTGGCACGAGGGATCTTTACCACTACCAGCACCTAGGAAGCTCCATCAATTTGCCAAGCGCATAATAAAATTTTGGCACTTGATACCCCCAAATGGTGGTATAAATGATGAGCAGCTTATGCTGGTCATGATCTTTACCAAACTTAATGAGCTTTTTCTAGCTGTTCAGTTCAGTTCAGTTCATTTGCTCAGTCATGTCTGATTCTTTGCGACCCCATAAACCTCAGCACACCAGGCCTCCCTGTCCATCACTAACTCCTGGAGTTCACCCAAACCCATGTCCATTTGAGTCGGTGATGCCATCCAACCATCTCACCTCTGTTGTCCCCTTCTCCTCCTTCCCTCAATCTTTCCCAGCTTCAGGGTCTTTTCAAATGAGTCAGCTCTTCACATCAAGTGGCCAAAGTATTGGAGTTTCAGCTTCAACATCAGTCCTTCCAATGAACACCCAGGACTGATCCTTTAGGTTGGACTGGTTGGATCTCCTTGCAGTCCAAGGGGCTCTCAAAAGTCTTCTCCAACACCACAGTCCAAAAGCATCAATTTTTCGGTGCTCAGCTTTCTTTATAGTCCAACTCTCACATCCATACATGGCTACTGGAAAAATCGAAGCTTTGACTAGACGGACCTTTGTTGACAAAGTAATGTCTCTGCTTTTGAATATGCTGTCTAGGTTGGTCATAACTGTCCTTCCACAGAGTAAGCGTCTTTTAATTTCATGGCTGCAATCACCATCTGCAGTGATTTTGGAGCCCCCCAAAATAAAGTCAGCCTGTTTCCATGGAAACTTTTTCCACTGTTTCCCCATCTATTTGCCATGAAGTGATGGGACCAGATGCCATGATCTTACTTTTCTGAATGTTGAGTTTTAAGCAGCTTTTTCTCACCC
>NW_011495032.1:26981607-26985079 GCF_000754665.1 Bison bison bison | reverse complement strand
TGGAAACTTTTTCCACTGTTTCCCCATCTATTTGCCATGAAGTGATGGGACCAGATGCCATGATCTTACTTTTCTGAATGTTGAGCTTTAAGCCAATTTTTTTACTCTCCTCTTTCACTTTCATCAAGAGGCTTTTTAGTTCCTCTTCACTTTCGCCATAAGGGTGGTGTCACCTGCATATCTGAGGTTATTGATATTTCTCCCTGCAATCTTGATTCCAGCTTGTGCTTCTTCCACCCCAGCATTTCTCATGTTGTACTCTGCATATAAGTTAAATAAGCAGGGTGACAATATATAGGCTTCACCTACTCCTTTTCCTGTTTGGAACCAGTCTGTTGTTCCATGTCCAGTTCTAACTGTTGCTTCCTGGCCTGCATATAGGTTTCTCAAGAGGCAAGTCAGGTGGTCTGGTATTCCCATCTCTTTCAGAATTTTCCACAGTTGATTGTGATCCACGCAGTCAAAGGCTTTGGCATAGTCAATAAAGCAGAAATAGATGTTTTTCTGGAACTCTCTTGCTTTTCCCATGATCCAGCGGAGGTTGGCAATTTGATCTCTGGTTCCTCTGCCTTTTCTAAAACCAGCCTGAACATCTAAAAGTTCACAGTTCACATATTGCTGAAGTCTGGCTTGGAGAATTTTGAGCATTACTTTACTAGCATGTGAGATGAGTGCAATTGTGCGGTAGTTTGAGCATCCTTTGGCATTGCCTTTCTTTGGGATTGGAATGAAAACTGACCTTTTCCAGTCCTGTGGCCACTGCTGTGTTTTCCAAACTTGCTGGCAGCAGCACTTTCACAGCATCATCTTTAAGGATTTGAAATAGCTCAACTGGATTCCATCATCTCCACTAGCTTTGTTCATAGTGA
Organism: Bison bison bison; assembly: GCF_000754665.1. Lineage (NCBI taxonomy): Eukaryota > Metazoa > Chordata > Mammalia > Artiodactyla > Bovidae > Bison > Bison bison. The sequence goes on along the minus strand of NW_011495032.1, from coordinate 26,984,210 downwards.
TGCTTCCTAAGGCCCACTTCACTTCACATTCCAGGATGTCTGGCTCTAGGTGAGTGATCACACCATCATGATTATCTGGGTCATGAAGATCTTTTTTGTATAGTTCTTCTGTGTATTCTTGCCACCTCTTCTTAAAATCTTCTGCTTCTGTTAGGTCCATACCATTTCTGTCCTTTATCGAGCTCATCTTTGCATGAAATGTTCCCTTGGTATCTCTAATTTTATTGAAGAGATCTCTAGTCTTTCCCATTCTATTGCTTGCCTCTATTTCTTTGCATTGATCTCTGAGGAAGGCTTTCTTATCTCTGCATGCTATTCTTTGGAACTCTGCATTCAAATGGGTATAACTTTCTTTTTCTCCTTTGCTTTTCACTTCTCTTCTTTTCTCAGCTATTTGTAAGACCTCCTCAGACAGCCATTTTGCTTTTTTGCATTTCTTTTTCTTTGGATGATCTTGATCCCTGTCTCCTGTACAATGTCATGAACCTCCGTCCATAGTTCATCAGGCACTCTGTCTGTCAGATCTGGGCCCTTAAATCTATTTCCCACTTCCACTATATAATCATAAGGGATTTGATTTAGGTCATACCTGAATGGTCTAGTGGTTTTCCCCACTTTCTTCAATTTAAGTCTGAATTTGGCAATAAGGAGTTCATGATAAAGCCACAGTCAGCTCCTGGTCTTGTTTTTGCTGACTGTATAGAGCTTCTCCATCTTTCAGTTCCCTTATTGTATCTCTCATATAAGTTCTTTGAAGAACTAGTATAGCTACTGATTACACCAAGAGTGGCCCCTAATTCAAGGGCAACCATCCATAGACTAAATGATGGCCCATGACATAACCTGATAGTAAGAGCTATACCTGGTAAAGTGATTGTAAGTTGGTAAGTATACCAGGGGTAAAGTAATTGGTGATTAGCAAAACTAATGAAACTTGTTCCTTTCTAGTCTGTAGGCTGGAGAACAAAGAGAGTTGGCTGCTTATAAGCTCAATTCAATTCTTGAGGCCCCAATGGTCCATGAAAACGACAAGGCACTTTTGGAGCTGCCTCAGCTTTTCATTGACCTCTACCCAACTACAGACATTGTCACAATGGTTGTTACTGTCCAAATTATTTTTCATTATATTATTCTGAATAAGGCCAGTCTTTAATCCAAACCAAGCAATTATCTGTAGCAAAGAACACAAATATTAATAAATTAAAGAAGAAATAAGTTTATAAACAATAAGTTAATGAACACTGAGTCATGGACCCAAGGATCTGAAATTATATGATTGCCAGAATGAACCCAGGGCATACTAGCAGTGAACTGCTTTATAAATGGGAGTAACATGGCAGTCCCTGGATACTTCAATAAATTTTATTGAAGAAAAAAAAAATGAACACTAGTTTGCAGGGGTTTGTAAGGACACTCTGGGTGGGAAAGGCCAACCTAAGAACAGAGTCAAAGTGTGTGACTTTTCTGCATTCCAGAATATAGAGATGAATGTTTCCCTCTGAAGTCTCAAATAAGTAACTGCATCTGAAGGTTGTAAATATGGCCAACAGACCCAGAGACAACAAAACTGCGTTCATGAAAAACACTATGTTAGGAGGAATTTGTTGGAAGAGCATTGAACCTTCCTATAGTAATAGTGTAGGCTGCGATGCATCACACAGATCTCCCTTTAGGACTCTGAGCACTTATTCTCCTGGTGCTAGAACTGTTGACAGCTGAGACTCTCAGCTAATTTCTGTCCAAGAACTTCTCTTCAGTGGAGTAGAGCCTCCCTGCCCAAAATCATGTCTCATAGTGGTGTAGCCCACATGCCCACACTCATTGAGTGACCTGTGATGGTGAGATGGGGTGGGAGTAGCGTGTGAAGGTCCAGATACTCTGCATTAAAACTAGTGAACTCTGAATGGTCATCCCACTTACAGCAGACCTTTGTTGAAAATGCATCTCTATGCAATTCGTTTCTCTGCACAATCGTATTTCCTTCACTACACAATCCTATTTCCTCCTATTTCCACACAAGAATTTATTTTGAGCATACTCCCCAATAAATTTCTACATGTGGATCTCCATCTAACAGTGTGTTCTCCAAATAACACAACCTAAGACACAATGTAATAAAAGAGCTCTGTTGAGAATTTAGAGACACATGGTTTGCATGTAAATGACGACTCAGGTAATGACTGATATACCAATTTAAAGATTAAAGTGAATGGATAAGTAAAGAGAGTATGTATTGTAAAAAATCAAAAAGGCAGACTAGCAGAAGATGGAGCAAAAGAGACTTGTTCAGTCGCTCAGTCATGTCCAGCTCTTTGGGACCCCATGGACTGCAGCATACCAGGCTTCCCTGTCCTTCACCATGTCCTGGAACTTGCTCAAACTCATGTCCATTGAATCAGTGACACCATCCAACCATCTCAACCTTCAATTCAGTTCAGTTCAGTCGCTCAGTCATGTCCAACTCTTTGTGACCCCATGAATTGCAGCATACCAGGCCTCCCTGTCCATCACCAACTCCCAGAGTTCACTCAGACTCACATCCATTGAGTCGGTGATGCCATCCAGCCATCTCATCCTCTGTCCGTCCCCTTCTCCCTCCTCGC
>NW_011495032.1:26959379-26981507 GCF_000754665.1 Bison bison bison | reverse complement strand
CTGTCGTCCCCTTCTCCTCCTGCCCCCGATCCCTCCCAGCATCAGAGTCTTTTCCAATGAGTCAACTCTTCACATGAGGTGGCCAAAGTATTGGAGTTTCAGCTTTAGCATCATTCCTTCCAGAGAACACCCAGGACTGATCTCCTTTAGAATGGACTGGTTGGATCTCCTTGCAGTCCAAGGGACTCTCAAGAGTCTGCTTCAACACCACAGTGATAATAATTCAGTAAGGGTGGTTCACAACTGGACTGAATTTAGGGGTGATTTAGGAGATGTGGGTGGACTGCTTATAAAATAAACCCCTGAGATCTCCCCATCCCTCCTACCATGTGAGAACACAAGAAATGATAATCTATAAACCAGGAAGTGGATTCTCACTAGACACTGAATCTACTGGCACCTTGGTCTTGTAGTTCCCAGCCTTCAGAACCATGAAAAATGAAATAAATTTCTGTTGTTTATAAGTCACCTAGTCAATGATATTCAAACACCTGGACAGATCAAGATACAGTGGTAAACAAGAAATATAACACCTCTCTTCTCCTAGGGGTTACATTTTATGGAAAGAAGACTAAGATAAGCAGAATTTGACCAAGAGGGGAATTAGTACAAATTTTCATAGTTTGTTTTGTGAAAATTTCAGTAACTCTTTCTTCTGTGAGGTTGTGTCACTCCTGACAATGGAATGGCTGATAAGTGTTTTGGATCCTCATCAATTTCATGTGTGCCTTAGAGAAATACTCAAAGGATATTTTAAGTGATGAACGATGACTGATGAGAGCATTGTTTATTTCATTTCTTAATCTATCACTTCAGTTCAGTTGCTCAGTTGTGTCCGATTCTTTGCGACCCCGTGGACTGCAGCATGCCAGGCCTCCCTGTCCATCATCAACTCCGAGTTTACTCAAACTCATGTTCATTGAGTCAGTGATGCCATCCAACCGTCTCATCCTCTTTATCTATACTTGTCATCAAATTTGAGAATTAAGAGTGGTAATCCACAGAATCTTTTTTTTTTTTTTTACCCAATTCTCAAACTCTGAGAGCTTACACAGTTTTGCTTTGAAGGTAATGATTCTAAGACCCTCTCAAAAAAAAAAAAAAAAATGTGCTCACCTAACCAAATTTTTGAGCCACTGTTTAGCTTAAAGATAAGTTGAACAATGAATCCATTCTCCTCTTCTAAGATTCTCCCCTAGTCTTGATATTCTGTCTCTCCTTTTCTGGAGTAAAATAAAAATCCAATTTTCTCTTTTGTATTTTGTGCTCCTGACAACTAAAGACAATAAATCCTCTATATTTGGAAAAAAAAAAAAAATCCAATGTTAGAAAAATCTACTTATATCATTTCCTAGCTAATCAGTATGCATCTGGATAGCTGACTAACTTTTCAAAATTACTTCTCATTTTATTACAGATGATCTCACCTGAAACCACTGAATTTTGGTGTTTTTAGTTTTAACGTTTGTATCAGTCAGGGTTCTAAGAAGAATCAGATAGCACACTTGAACTGGTTAAGTGATGAGACTTAAATAGAAGAAAAACTTGCAGGCATGGGAAGCTTTAGGCAAACCAATAGTGGAAGGTGCAGCAATTCAGAGTTAGTAAAATGGGAGATGGAACCAACCCTATGCAGAGTAATATGAAAAGGAACATCAAATATGAACAGTAGCCTACACAGAGATGTAATAGGAAGGACGCTGGAGGAATAATCTCCCACAGATGCATTTCATTGGTCCAATCTATTGGAAGACAGAAGGCAAGGGTGGCCAGTAAAACTCTTGGAGCCAAGTGTAGGGTGGAAAAGAGTGGAGTGTTTCACTATGAATAATGCATCTTTAGAATGTGCAATAGTGTGGACTGTGGACTTACCCTTTTGATATTTTACCCATTCTAGAGTTGGCCAATCCATCAAGTTTGCTTGAGGCACCAAGGCCTCATAGACTCTGTTGTGGCTTGATCTCTTAAAACATGACTTTCACTTTATAAGAAAGCCAGTTATTACCATTGAAGCAGATAGACCTTTTCTAAATAATTTAAAAATTACTGAGGATGTTCAAAATGTTTTACCTGTTCTCTTGATGTCAGTTTTGTTGTGCAGAATAACCAAACTTTCATGTAAAACATCTATTGGTATCATCACTTGAATAAGAACACCGAACTGAAAGGGACTATTTTTTTTATACTCCACTTAACTTTTGCATTGTTACTTTTCCTAAGCATTGCTATCATATATAGCAATGTGTGTGTGTATTATTATTATACATTATACATATTTAAAAGATAAAAGTCAAGTGCTAGACTCATGTCAGATAGAATATATAAACTGTTTCAGACCTATGAACAACTTATGAATGACATAAATGCTGACTAAAAAGATGCACAACTTGAGAGTTGCAAGTTAAGTTTTATTTGGGGCAAAATGAGGACTGCAGCAAGAAGACAGCACCTCAGATAGCTCTAAGAGACTGTTCCAAACAGCTACTGGAGGAAGGTCAATATATAAGTTTTTGGTGAAGAGGCAGTTCAGGGCAATCAAGTGCTTACTTTACAAGAGGTTTTCTGCTAGTCACCAGAGAGAAGCTGATGTTATCATGAAGGGATTTAGTGCTTTTCTAGGTATGTGGTTCAGTTGCTCAGTCATGTCCAACTCATGTGACCCCATGGACTGCAGCGCACCAGGCTTCCCTGTCCTTTGCTATCTCCCAGAGTTTGCTCATACTCATGTCCATTGAGTTGATGGTGTCATCCAACCATCTCATCCTCTGTCACCTCCTTCTCCTCCTGCTTTCAGTCTTTCCCAGCATCAGGGTCTTTTCCAATGAGTGTTCCTCACATCAGGTGGCCAAAGTATTTCTAGGTAAGAAGAGATGCAAAGACTGAGATCATGATGGGTTCCTGAAAATATCTAAGTATCTTAAAGACCTGTTCCACCAGATTGCCTGGAGCACAGAGTGCCTCCCTCTACCCTGAACTCCCTCAGGGGGTGTTGAACGTCAACAGCCACAGCAGCACATGGTTCAGTCTCTGCAAAGGCAGATGGCAAATGCCCTTGGCAAACACAGATTTGTAGTTGACATAAATTTATGAGCAGATAGTTAGAAATTTGGCTTCTCGAGCTTGTGTCCTCGGGCTCAATGTGGTAGTGGGTAATGGTGGAGAAAATATGTGGAAAATCAAGACCTATTTTCAGATTTATTTTCCTAAGATCTTTTAAACAGTTGTAACAAACCTATCAACATATTACCCCTTTTAAAATGTACCACTTTTCAAGATTGCTCAAGAGGACAAGTCACTGCTTCTTCGGAAGGGCCCAGAGTTTTAAATATCACCTCATGTTCTCCTTATGATCACCAAGAAAATGTCTTTCATCTCTGTACAGGTGATATCAGGGAGCTTTGAGCAAAACCATCAGAATAAAATAATGCACCAAAGGTCTAGTTGCCTTGTCTGTTTCCCAGTGGGGAGCATGTTTGAGAACTGTTCACATAGAACATTTCGGCTGATATTAGAAAGAAGAGTAAGAACATCCAACTTTAGAAAGGAGGGAGTTTTGAAGATACATAAGAATGATCATTAAAGCACCTCAAAACTCAGTTAAACAAAGCAAATCAAAGGATGAGGCCAGAGACAGTAAGTACAAGACCAGAGTCTGAAAGAGCTGGCTAATGAGCTTTCAGATTAAGTTCCGATCAAAAGATTAGAGAATAGCTCTCTTCAGAGCCTGGCAATTATCATGTTTAAAGCTGTGACAAAGACAATGATATTAACATATCTAAGGGAAGAAAGTGTTAACGGAAAATTCTCAGTGGGGGGCAGCATGTGGAAAATGAGGAGGGGACCAAGAACAAGACCTGTAAATCCCAACCAGTGACCAAGAAAGAGGTGCCCTCACCAGATTCTAGTCATCTCCTCGGCTGGTGCTCTCCTCACAAGGGGGAAGAATATATTTCAAGCACTCTTAGCTGAAGAACCCTTCATTAAGAAAATCTAATTCCCATTTGTTTGTACTTAATATTCACCAAGCAATCTTGACTGTAGGTTGCATTTCCATCTGTTTGCCTGAGGGAGAAAATGTGAGATTCAAACACCACTTCATGAATGTTTAGTGTAAGTGGCACCTTGAAGCCGGGTGCTTCAGTTAAGGACATTGCGTACAGGCTGCTGAACCGCACGCCTGGGTCCCAAGCTGGACTCTGCCACTTCCTACCTGTGGGATCTTAGGCAACTTGCTCAACCATTATGTGTCTTGTTTCCTTGTATTAAGGAGATTACATGATATAACTCATAAGTGGAATCTAATTTTTTTATAAAGATACAAACGAACTTATTTTACAACACAGAAACAGACTTTCATAATCTAATGGGAAATGGGGTGGCGAGGGATAAATTGGGAATTTGGGATTACACACACACACTATGATATACAAGATAGATAACCAACAAGGACCTACAGTGTAGCCCAGGGAACTTGACCCAATCTTCTGTGATAATCTATATGAAGTGAAGTGAAGTCACTCAGTCATGTCCAACTCTTTGCGACCCCATGGACTGTAGCCTACCAGGCTCCTCTGTCCATGGGATTTTCCAGGCAATAGTACTTGGAGTGTTAATCTATATGAGAAAAAAAAAAATCTAAAAAAGAATGAATATATTTATATGTATAACTGAATCACTTTACTATACACCTGAAACTAACACAACATTGCAAATCAACTATACATCCAATAAAATTTTTAAAAATAATTGAACCTATGTACCTTGAAGGCAATGGCACCCCACTCCAGCACTCTTGCCTGGAAAATTCCATGGATGGAGGAGCCTGGTAGGCCGCAGTCCATGGGGTCACTAAGAGTCGGACACGACTGAGCGACTCCACTTTCACTTTTCACTTTCATGCATTGGAGAAAGAAATGGCAACCCACTCCAGTGTTCTTGCCTGGAGCTGATCCCAGGGATGGGGCAGCCTCATGGGCTGCCGTCTATGGGGTTACACAGAGTCAGACACGACTGAAGTGACTTAGCAGCAGAAGCAGCTAGTAAAAAAAGAACCCACTTGCCAATGCAGGAGACTTAAGAGACATGGGTTTGATCCCTGAGTCAGGAAGATCCCCTGGAAGAGGGCATGGTAGCCCACTCCAGTATTTTTGCCTGGAGAATCCCATGGACAGAGGAGCCTGGTGGCCTACAGTCCATAGGGTTGCAAAGAGCCAGGCATGACCAAAGCCTCTTAGCACATGTACCTTTCAAGATTGCTGTGAGAATTAATATGAGATTTAAAACAAACAAACAAAAAAAAAAATTGAGAGCAGTGCTTTTTGTCATATTTGTCAATTTTTGTGAATTCAGTTGGCTTGAGTCAATTGCCCAAGACTCCATTATTTGAGGGCACTGATAAGGCTTTCTGTGTAGACAACAGACTAAGAACCTGTGCGTATCTCATGATGGAATTCTTGGAAATCACCTCTGGACAATACTGCCTTTCTGTTGGGGATGAGGCTGGGGGAGGGGGGATGGTGCAGGATGGGGTGGGAGTTATTTACCTACAGTTATTTGTAGGTAAATTCCTACAGCTTTATGACCAAAAGAAAACACTGCTCCATAATATTCAGTTTTGGGGAAGTCAGGTAATTTCATCTGGCTCTGTGGCAGCTTTCCGGCCTCTTTGCTTGCCTTTTTCCCTCTTGACCTTCATCCAGGTGGGAAAAATCCAGACTCAAATGGGATAGAACTGAAAGTCCTGAGAGAAAGTACACTGTGCACATGTAAGGTTTTATTGCTCAAATTGCTTCGCCCACAGACTCAGGCTCCAAGGCCAAAGTCCAGCTTTTGAGGAAGTCTACTCTCAGAGGTGTGACTGTCACCTGGTCTAACCTGCTCAAAGGCAGGAAAGAGTCCCTAAGGGTTCTCAACCCTGAGATGAGAGCAGGGAAGCCAAAACCTAGGGCAGAATGTCGAATTCTGGTTCAGAAAGTAAAAGTGGTGCTGGCTAGGATTGAGGGTTAGATTTCTGGTCAATACAGCAAGACGCACCCAATTTGACCAGGACCAAGAATCAGAGGCTTAGAGTTACTCCTAGTACAAGGTCACCCAGCACCAGAGTTGTGACAAGATACTCTGCTGTGTTGTGCTCTGAGTCCAAACAAATGCAAGCAACAACTCTGAAAAAGATCAAGGCACTGTGTCCACAAATGTACCTCTGCATCCACAAGTCTTCTAAATGAGCTCCTCTAAACTGGAGCCATCTATCTTCTGTCTCCAAATTTTCTACTAGAAGTTGCAGATCTACCAATAAAGATTTTATTTAGGATGCTGTTAAGCATAACTTCTTCCAAAACTCTCTGTTTATCCCCCTGAATCCTGACTTTGGAGAACACCATCACTTTTCTTGAAAGTCTCCAACCAAATCACTTTGTATCCAGACTGAGATCTCCATTACCTTTCCCAGAGAATGATCTTGCCATTGTGCAACTAACTCTGCTCTCTGAACACCAGCCGTCTGTTTATTCCTCCCTCTCTATATTTCTGCAGCTGTTGTATACTCACCTGAAACACCATACCAGTCAGGGACCTGGCAGGAGACAGATGGTACACTCTTGGGTTAACTGAAAAGAGTTAACGTAAGGACAACTAGCAGATGTGGGCAGAGTAAAAAGACCCAACAAGGGATACTGTTAGAGATTAGTTAGCAAGAAGCCTATTGGTACAAGCCCAGAAGCTGCAAGAGGATAAGGAGGGTACCAGATCCTAGAAAGAGCCACAGCCATGGTAAACAGCTATAAGACAGCATCCGTGGCCACAGGAAAAGTAGCCTAGCGACTTCCAAAGCTACTAGGTTCTAGAGATGCTCAATGTGCTAGATAGCAGAGAGAATGAATAGCCCATCTTCTCTCTTCTATTCTCTCGTGTAGAACCTCTTACTAATATTTGTCAAATTCAACTAGACACCACGGGCAAGGATGACTTTAGTGATGCAGTCCATAGAGGCTGGCTTCTCCTGAGGCATGAAGTAGGAATGGCAGAGAATCCTGAAAGTAAGAGAATAATTCACATAAACATATTCCTTTAATGTTCTTTTAAACTATTTATAGAGTCTTAGGTATCCCTTTCAGTGGGGGGTTGGCTATATAGGTATACTTTTAAAATTTTTATATTTTTCATAGATTAAAAATACTGTATGTATTACTAATCAAAAGGAAAATGAAAGGAAAATATCCTTACCTTGATTATAAAAGCAACAAATACTCAAGTAGAAAAATCTAAAAATATAGAATAGTATTTATAGGCAAGAAAATAAGAGTAACCCATAATTCTGTTATCCAAAGCTAACTACTATTAACATACTATTGGTAGAGTTGCAGGTTCTACTTTTTATATTTAACAAGATATCATCAACATCCCCCTATGTCACCAAATAGCATCTGAAAGCTGTTTTTAGTGGCTGCATAGATTCCCATCTTTTGGACTCACCAAGATGTGTGTACCTATTCCATTAATGTTAACATTTAGATTATGTCTAATTTTTCACTGTTATACATAATATTGAAATGACTAACCTCATATGTCAATCTGATTATTTTCATAGAAGAAAGTCTTAAGAGTAGAATTGCTGAGTATCGCATTTCATAAACATTTCAGAACGCTTTATGCATATTGCCAAATTATACTCTACCAGAAGTTTATAGGAGTGTCCATCTCCCTAAGCCCTCAACTCCTGAAAGAGTCAGTCTCACGTTTAACTTTGCTTGCACAGTCAGGTAGAATAATGGTAATGAACTATATTAATGCGGAGATGGCAATAATATGGCAATTTTGCCATATTATTATTATTCAATAATTATATTGAATACTTCAATATAATTAATGCTATTAATATGGCAGCAAGTCAGAGGAAGAATTGCTGATTTTAGAAGAGACAGTAGAAAGAAGGTTATGAGCACATAGGATTTCATTTCTCATTTCTGGGACCAGGCAAATCTTCTAGCACAAAGAAAGTGCCCATTAAGGTTCTTGAATGAAGGAATCCAATATTCCCAGCTTGCACACTGCTTGATGAAGATGATCCAAATGGAGAGAAAAGCAAAAATCCACCCTGGCTTGTCCTGCAAGCAAAACCATCTCTCCTAAAGCTATGAGCACTGAATGAGCTTAAGCCAGTCCTGGGGAGCAGTGCTGATTGTAGATATTTTCCCAGGACCATTCTTGAACCACCACACCCTGCTTTTATTTCCTTTGATCTCCAAGCTCTCTTTCTTCAGTTCTTGGTGTCTGCATTTGAACCTCCACCCTATTACCATCATCAGTTCAGACAGCCCCACTGGCCTGTGTTACAATTAAACACTCAGAGTGGCTAGCCAAAACTACCTGAGCTTGGATCCCAGCTCTATCACTAACTAGTTGTGGGAACTTAGACCAGCTATTTAAATTCCTTGGGCTTCAATTTCCTTATTCAGATGAATAAGTCTGAATATGTACATGGGGCTGCTTAGTAGCGCAAAACAACACAAATTTATTTTCTTTCAGTCTGAAGGTCAGAAGTCTGAAATGGTTCTCACATGGCTAAGATCAAGGTATTGGCAGGGCTCCATTCCTTCTGGAGATGCTAGGGGGAAATCCCTTGCCAGCCTTTTGCAGCTTCTGGAGGCTTCCCACATTCCTTGGCTCACAACTTCCATCTTCACATCCCCTTCTCTGACTTTGAGAGTCCTGCCTCCCTCTCATAAGGACACTCTGATTTTATTGGACCTACTCAGATAATCCATCATAATCTTCCCATTTCAAGATCCTTGACTTAATCCCATCTGCAAAGTCTGTTTTGCCACAGAAGGTAACATATTCACAGGTTCTACGGATTATGGCATGAGCATCTTTAGTGAGCTCTTATTTTTCCTGTCTCACCATATCATATGGTTGTTGTGAAATCACTGAAGACAATGAGTAAATATGTTATCTATGACTACTGCCTACCACAGCACCCAACATATAAGAACCAGGCGAAAAATGTTGCTGTAATTTTTACTAACCATTTTCCCTTCTCCTTTCCTATTCCTTATGTTGGAGACTTTCTTGGTTTTTTCATTTTACCTAAATCCTTCTCTTTCTTCTTTTCTGGGGAGAAATTTCACAAAAGTGAAGGACCTGATATGGGGGAATTAATAAGTTTTGTTTTGAATGCTTTAAGTTTGAAGTGTTAGAGGGCAAATGGATAGAAATGTTTGCTAGGCAACTGAGAAATTGGCTCAGGGGAGGTTTGGGAGATAGAAATAGGTTTTGGAATCACATGTATGGTTGAATTCACAGAATTTGATGTAACTCATGAAAGAAGCTACATCAAAAAGAAGAGAGAGAGATTGAAGATGGATCCCGAAGATAATCAACATTTCAAGGGAAGGAGGAAAGAAAGGATTCCCCAGGGAATCTATGAAGAAATGAATAGAGAAGTAAGAAAAGTTCATGAAGAGGGAGGTGCTTCTAAGCCTACTGTAGGAGAGGATTCCAATAAGGAGAAGTGTGCTAACAAGCTCTAACAGAGACCAGAAAGGTGAGGACTGAACTTGGCAAGTAAGTTAGTAGTGGCCTACTTAAGTAGAGTATCAGGTAAGCACTAGATATACAAATCAGATTTTAGTTGTCATAACATGTTTGTTGCACATTTCAATGAATTGAGGAAGTGAATGGTTGGCGAAAAATGGATAAAGTGTGGCTTCATAAAATATGTCTATTATAGAAAAAGATTCAGTAGCAACTTAAGTGGTCATGGGCAAGGAAATACTTGTGTCAAGAAGACTTACCCGTATTTATAGGTCTTGAGGAAGCAGGCAGTAGAAAAACAGATATTCTTGATATAAGCTTGGGGTGCTACTTCATGGAGCAGGTTTTTAAAAAAATATTTATTTATTTATTTGACTCCATTGGGTCTTAGTTATGGCATATGCAATCTTTAGTTGTGGCTTGCAAGATTTTCTAGCTGCAGCATGAGAACTCTTAGTTGAGGCATGTGGGATCTGGTTCCCTGACCAGGGATCGAACTTGGCTCCACAGAGTGCAGCCACTCAACCATCAGGGAAGTCCCTCGTGGAGCAAATTCTTAATGGGAATTGGGTAAAGATTGGATTAAGCAAACAAAGGATAGGTAAGGATAGATAAAGTGATGAATAAGTCTGAATATAAAAGGGAAGGATTTTAGGGACGTTCCTGCCTAGTTGCCTCTACATGTTTTCTCTGAGGTTGGAGATAAGGTTGTCTCTTCAGAATGAGGATGCCAGCAGGAAGGGTAGATAGCTTTGGTTTTGAAAGAGCTGCTGTTGTGAATAAAAATGGGAATCAACTAGGATCAACTGAAGATTGCTAAGCACACCTAGGGACTCAGTGAAGTTCAAAATCTATAGGGTGGGAGGAATTGGGAGAGTAGCACTGACATATATACACTATCACACTGACATATATACACTAAAATAGCTAGTGGGAAGCTACTGTGTAGCACAAGGAGCTCTGCTCATGCTTTGTGATGGCCTAGAGGGGTGGGATGCGGGGGGGTGGTTGGAAAGAAGATGTATGTATATGTATAGCTGACTCACTTCAATGTACAGCAGAAACTAACACAAGACTGTAAAGCAATTATACTTCAATAAAAAGAGAAAAACCTATACATCTCCAATCGAGTCCATCAACATGGTTACACGGGTCTCTCCTAATAGCAATCTGAGGATTAGCAAGTGAGTGGGAGAAAGAGTTGAAGGGGACCAGAGAACAGAGAATCTTAGTAAGGGTATAGTTAAAATGGTTAACAAGAGGATCCAGTTACATCATGATCAATATTTATTTCTCCCCGCCCCCTCCTCCCATTCCATTCCTGAATTTCCTGTTGGTAGGCTTCAACTCTGGAGAACACAATGGCACCCCACTCCAGTACTCTTGCCTGGAAAATCCCATGGATGGAGGAGTCTGGTGGGCTGCAGTCCATGGGGTCATTAAGAGTCGGATACAACTGAGCGACTTCACTTTCACTTTTCGCTTTCATGCACTGGAGAAGGAAATGGCAACCCAATCCTGTGTTCTTGCCTGGAGAATCCCAGGGACGGGGGAGCCTGGTGGGCTGCCATCTATGGGGTCGCACAGAGTCGGACACGACTGAAGTGACTTAGCAGCAGAGCAGCAGGCTTCAACTTGTTACTTTGCTGACAAAGGTCTGTATAGTCAAAGCTATGATTTTTCCAGTAGTCATGTATGGATATGAGAGTTGGACCATAAAGAAAGCTGAGCACTAAAGGATTGATGCTTTTGAGCTGTGGTGTTGGAGAAGACTCCTGAGAGGCCCTTGGACTGCCAGGAGATCAAACCGCTCAATTCTAAAATAAATCAGTACTGAATGTTCATTGGAAGGACTGACGCTGAAGCTCAAATATTTTGGCCACCTGATGCAAAGAACTGACTCATTAGAAGAGACCCTGATGCTGGGAAAGATTGAAGGTAGGAGGCAAAGTGGATGACAAAGGATGAGATGGTTGGTTGGCATCACTAACTGTGTGGACATGAGTTTGAGCAAGTTCTGGGAGTTGATGATGGACAGGGAAGCATGGCATGCTGCAGTCAATGGGGTCACAGAGAGTTGGACACAACTGAGTGACTGAACTGAATTGAACTGAGTCTTCAATTTAACTTAACACCTAATCTGCACCCCAGATTTCCATTTCATTTAAAGCTGTTTCCTTTAGAGGCTCTTTCTAAGATTCTCCTCTAACCGTGATTCATTCATTTGCATCCTTCCTACTTTTTCTCTGTCAAAATATTCACTTTGCTGTCACCTTGATCTTCAATATCTCAACCTCTCTTTTCTTCGAATTAATATACTTTCTTGGCCAGCTTATATTCTGTTCAATTTTTGCTCATTTCTAGACTCATATTTATGTGACCACCAAGAAGAAATTGGCATCCTTTTCCTTCCCTACATCTCCCTCATACAGAAAACACACAGTTGAGAGACAAATGTCTGGAATTGCAGCTGTTTGGGGAGGTTCATACTATTTGAAAAAATTCTGATCCTATAAGACTAGTTAAATTCTGAGGCAATTCCCAGAGTTTGAATATGTTTCTGAGTGGGCTCAGCTTGGGCCTTGGGGTGAGCAGGTGGAAATGAAATCCTGGTTCTGATTAAGAGCACACACCCACTCATTCCCAGCCTTAGACTTCCTGAAGGCTGACTTCTGCTTGACTAGTTTTTAATTCATAACTCTTCTCCATTGGGAGAACCAAATTGTCTGCCAGCAGCTGAAAAGCAAGGTATTATTTCACTGGGACTGAGTAGTAAGTCAACTCAAGGAAGTAAAATTTATAGTGCACTGCAGAGTACAAGAACACAATGGGTACTAATCTGAAAAGAGAGAACTTGGTAAATTATTGACAGCCATTTGCAAAACTCTTTCAACCTAACCCAACTTATCATTCTCATATGCTTAATTTTATATGATAGAAAATGTTAGTTCTATGTTGACAGTAATTTGTATTATTAAGATAAGAAAATCATGGGCTTTCATAATTTATATGGAAAAGGAGGATGTTACAGAAAGCTGAACAAGTGTGAGTACATATATTGCTTATTTGCATGAACAAGTTACTATGTCTTTTTAGCTCTCTGTTTATTTATCTGTAAAATTATCTGTGAAATGGGAATACATATACCTACTGCATATGATTCTGGTTCTGATTAAATAAGACAGGGTTCTAAAGTGCCTAAAGATGGTGTCTGGTAGTACTTCTGGTGGATTGTCTGGGGCTGGCTCATCGATACAATAACCATTCCCTTCAAAATCCAGGTGGTTCTGGATTATAATGTGTCAACAAAGATCAGACATGGCAGCATCCTCTCTGCAGTCCTCTGCAGACCTCCTCTCAGACATCCTGCACTGTAGTTCGTGATTTTGCTTTGCTGGCTAGGTTCTCAGAACTTAAAGGCTCTCCTGAGAGCTCTGATTGGGAAGTAGTTTGTGACTGTTTCTTGAGCAGCTGCAGGCTTCCAGCCCTCTTTGCCCCAGCTTGGAGTGGCTCTGTTTTCTGGCCAGAAACGGTACAGTACCAAAATATATCTATGGAAGTTGCCCCTAAAATTATACAACTTAGGTTTGGAAATAATCTCACTGAAACACTGACTGTTTGCTATTTAAAAAATAAAACAAAACAGAAGTTATTTTAATTATATTTCTCTACAATGTTCCAAACTTCCTTACTGATTTTTAAAGGCAGATTTTGTATCCTGGCAAAATGAGATTTTTAAATGTGTTTATTTTTGAAAAACCTCAAAATCTAATAATTATTTTTTAAAACTGGACTTTATTGTGTTTTATGAACCTCTTCAATTAATCTGACAAACTTAAATTTACTGCTATTACCATTACTAGTCTGTGTTATCATCCAATCTGTTCCTCCCTTTATGATTTACTGAGAATGGATCGCCTGTTAACAATTCATTTTTCATCTATTTCTCCACAAATTACTCCACTGCATACATATGCCAAAGCTATAATTCAAGAAAGATAGTTAATGACATGGCCACTCAGTGTACTTTCCAATTGTTTGGGTAACTTTTTAGATTGATTTTCTTTAAGAGTGTAAATTAGTTATTTTTAGGAATGTTTGATCTTGTTCAATCTCTCTACTGGACAATCTAGAAAAATGAGGTCTCAGAAGCTGGGCCAGAGTGGGGTTAGTACTGGGGTAGGCCAAGAGTTGGACACAACTGAGTGACTGAACTGAACTGAATTGAGGCATAGGATGAAGGGGACCTAAAGGTTGATTTCTAGGCTGAGGTGAGAAGCAAGTCAGAAAACTAAGGCTTTGTGGGTGGAGAGCAAGATGATAAGAGCTGATGTTTATTGACCTCTTATATCTCAGCCCTTGTTCTGTGTCTACTTATTTTATTTACTTTCTCTTTAATCCATAACCCTAGAAAGTACCCAGTATTATTAAATCCCTGTATCAGCAAGTGTCCCAGCAGAATACTCAAAGCATGAGAATGTATGATCCTGAAGACAATTTAGTGAAGAGAATATATACAGGTATATGGACATCCCAATATGGATGGCAAGGCACCAGGAACTAGCAAAGGGTGAGCTGCTTTGACCTGAAGGAGAAAGGGGAGGACCAGCGTTACCAGAGATGGTGATTGCTAGCACCATGGAGGCAGTACCAAGTCCAAAGCTGATCTCGGAGGCCTGTGGCCACTGTCAGAGTTGTAATGATGAGAGGTAAGAGAGGATTAAGAAATAACCCAACGTCTCTCTCTTCTACATAGTGATATCCTATTGGCTAGACCCAAGTGAGTTGCACTGATGATATCTGTAGGGGTTGGACTCCCAGGGCAGAGAAGAAAGAACTATGGGCTTTGTTCCACTTTGAGAGCTAAGTGGAAATAACCAAAACTATCTTCCATTTTGGAGAAGGCAATGGCACCCCACTCCAGTACTCTTGCCTGGAGAATCCCATGGATGGAGGAGCCCAGTAGGCTGCAGTCTATGGGGTCGCTCAGAGTCAGACAGGACTGAGTGACTTCACTTTCACTTTTCACCTTCATGCATTGGAGAAGGAAATGGCAACCCACTCCAGTATTCTTGCCTAGAGAATCCCAGGGACAGGGGAGGCTGGTGGGCTGCCATCTATGGGGTCACACAGAGTTGCACACGACTGAAGCGACTTAGCAGTAGCAGCAGCAGCATCCTCCATTTTATAGATGAGGAAATTGAGGCTCAAAGAGGTGAAGCCATTTCCCAGTCACATAGCTCAGAAATGGTGGGGCTAGGATTCACCACATTCTCACCCGGTTAATTTGAAATCACAGCCTCTGGAAGATTCTTCAGAGAAGTAGGTTATAGGGTAGGCACAAGTCAAAATCCTCTGAATGAACAGCAGAAAAGGGGCAGGACTGAGGTAGGGGAAGATTGTGGCTGAAGTTATAGCTGAATTCGAAAAGAACAGTTACCTTCAGATGAACTTATTGAGAAATAATCCTTTCATAGAAAGAATTCTCTTCATTTGCAGGGAAATGCATTTGCACAGAAATTTTATAAAAGTTCTTGTGGTTATGTGGCCTGATGCCAAATATCTAGATGAAAAATAAAATTAACTGGATCTCAATATCCAAATTTTTGACAGAAAACTATTTGAATATTTCAGTGAATTCACCAGCCAATTCTTATAAGAACTAAAATTTGGATCAATCTTTGTAGTTTCAACAAAAATTTCATATACTCATCTAATTCTTATAGCAACCTTGTTTGCTGAACATTACTATGCCAATTTTATAGATGAAGAAATTGAGTCTCAGAGAAAACAAATGACTTGTCTGACACCCAAGAGCTAGTCTGTAATAGATCCAGGTCTTAAAACTTCCATCTTCTGTCTGTAAGTCCCATGTTCTTTCTAATTCACCAATCAACTTCCTCAGCAAAGAGATACTATAGGTCTTTAACAAACTGAAAACACAGAAAACCGAAACAAAACAATATTGCTATTGCTCTTTGCCAGGGATTAAAATCAAAACATAATAGCTATATTTGCTTTTAACTGGGTATTTCCACATTTCCCAGCATTCTGAGTGCATGCTCAGTTGTTCAGTCATGTCCGACTCTTTGAGCCCTCAGGAACTGTTGTCCACCAGATTCCTGTGTATTTGGAATTTTCCAGGCAAGAATACTGGAGTGGGTTGCCATTTCCTACTCCAGAGGCTCTTCCTCACCCAGGGTCAAATCCACATTTCTTGTGTCTCCTGCACTGGCAAACAGAATATTTACCACTAAGCCACTAAGCTGGAAAGCTCCCAGCATTCAACATCAAGCAAAATAAGACAAGGAGGAACCAGAAACCCCTGTAGAGTACAAAGTATAAGATGGACCCAGCCCCTATTATCATGCTTGCAGACATCATACTCAACCCCAAGTCTGAGCAATAACTCTGGATGGTATTACACCTGAGCCTGGTTGTCTAAAGTCACAGGTAAGTATAGAGTATAGAAGGAAGAAACGGAGCCTTTCTCTCAGAGCAAACATGAAGACTGGCACACAGTAGGCTTTCAATATATATCATAATAATAAGTGAAAAACTATTTTAGTTACATATCAACCACCAAACTGACATTTTACCAAGACGTCATCATTCACAAAACGAATCAAGGACCTCACAGTTTATTTACTCCTGGGGCCAATGAGATATGCATGTAGAAGCCATTTGGAAGTGAGAAGTATCCTATGAAAGTAGGATGATGTCACCCCTACCAGTCACCAACACTACTACTTCCATCGCATTTGTCCCCTTCATCCTCATCAATATTTTTGCATCATCAGTGTCACTGCACAAAACTACATGCTCAAGTCAAATTCGTAAAAACAGCTTATTGTAGTAAATATTCTTTGCTTTCCAGAATTATCCTCTATGCTTCTATGCTCTAGGGACAGCATCAACCTCCTTACCCTCTGGCTTCCTGTTTGGTCTGGCCAATGGGAGGGCCAGCAGGAGACTGGGGGGTAAGAGGGGTCAGGGTAATATTTCTTCAGTTATTTTCTGAGTGTCTTTCTCTTGGGGCACTCTAGTTTGGCTTGGGCTCTGTAACAGCACACAGTCTCTACCTGTACCTCTAGCAGACTTGTATCTGGTGGCCCTCTCCTGACTATACGGACTTTTCCTACTTGAGTAAATATCCTTACAGCTCGCAATTTAGGCCTAGGCTGGTGCTGGCTTCCCACTCTTTGCCAGTTCCAGCATGCTTCACTATTTCTTGCTGAGTCCCCTGAATCATGCCTGTACCTTTGTAAACAGCATCTTAACCAAACTCTTTTTATCGACCCCTGCTAAGTTCTGTCATCTGTTTTCCTGCTGGAATCTTGACTGATAGAGACAACTCAGCTTTTCAGTGTTGAATGATAAACATGTAGTGATCTGAGAAGATGCTTTTTCTCCTTATGCATCAGTGCCCTTCTTTTCCCTTTCCCCAAATATTCTAGCCACTTTTAACCCTTCCTGTAAAATGAGACTATGGCTCATGTCCTCCTATCGCACAGACTGCAGCCTATGTCTCAAAGTCTGGCAGCTGCAGAAGAATCCAGTGATGGGGTACCCAAGTCAGCAGCTTGCCTTGAAATGAGGGAAAACAATACAAGAGAGAAAATTACTTACTCTGTGTCACCATCAAGGAAATAGAAAATACTGGAAGGGGATGAGGGCAGAGAGACAGAGCCTAGGGGTGGAAAAGAGGGAGGGAAAAAATAAGTCAAAGGAGGAGAAAAAAGTGGAGAAAGCAGCAAGGGCATCCATAGATATTAAAATACAAGCCATTAAAAAGCAAAGGAAATCTGAAATCCAAAGCTAGATCATTACAGAAAGCACTTGAGATCCGAGTCCTCTGGAGGTGCCTGTATAGACGGTGGTGAACTGACAAGTCCAAGAAGCCAAGAAAAGGAGGATATGGTAGAACTGGGCCATTACAGGAGCACAGGGTCAAGCAAGAAAATGCATTCTATTCGCTCAAGGCAGACACCAGATGTTTGATTGCTAATAGGTGATTAGACTCACTACTTGATTCGTTTATATAAATTTTCCGCTTTCCAAACAGATATTAACATCATGTAGACATAAATGGTAGCTGGATATTTTTGCAAAATGAGCTGAAAATCATTGAGAGGAAATAGCTGGGGGTCTTTGCCTCTCAACTGCTACATCCTGTTCTATTTCTTCTGATGGAATATAAGGAAGACTTCGATTTGCTCCTGAGACCCCTAGGTGATCCGTATTTAAAAGCACTTTCACCTGGAGCCGCACAGTAGGGAATGCACTTCAGAGGCTGATGGCATGATTTAATTATGCGGCTGTTTCCCTGTGTTCCTTGTGCTCCCTGAATGGCATGTTAATACCCTGCCAGGTGGATGTGCAGGATGGAGTGGTTTCCCACAAGCATCCTTGTTGCATTTAGTCAGACCATGCAAAAGGGAAGATAGATGAGAAATCACTGAACACACCAAAAATTATTT
This sequence comes from Bison bison bison, assembly GCF_000754665.1. Taxonomy (NCBI): domain Eukaryota; kingdom Metazoa; phylum Chordata; class Mammalia; order Artiodactyla; family Bovidae; genus Bison; species Bison bison. The sequence continues at coordinate 26,963,496 of NW_011495032.1, read as the reverse complement.
CATGATTAAAGATTAAGGAATTAACAAGTAAAAAAGTCTGGAGATCTGCTGTACTCTGGAGACTTTTGTTATCAGCACTCCAATCTGGTGTTTAGGTCTTCACGTACATGTGAGCAAATGAAAAGTTTCAAATAACATTAAACATAGCTTGAGAGAAGGGAATCTGAGTATATACATTCCATATTTTCCCTTTTTAGACATTTATCTTTAGGGTAATGTATTTTTATTGCTTATTTCTCAGTTTTCTAATATCTAGCTTATTATGGCGCATGTGTCTTATTGGCTCGAATGGTGCCAATTAAAAAAATCCACACTGAAGGATGGATCCCTATTTTTTTCATATAGCTGTTCAGGTTTTTCTTCCTTTTAGAGCCAAAATGAAGTGTAAACATTTTAAAAGCATTTAATTCCAGCACATATATATTCATCATTTTAAATTGGAATGGATTTCCATTTTGTGCTATTAAAATAAATGTACTATTCTCAGACATTTAAGGGCCTATGACTGCTTGATTTCTCTTCTATATCATCTTTAGTTCATCAACCAAACCACAGTTTCTCATTCATTTTAGGACATAATCCATTTTGTTGTGTGTATACTGTTATAAATATGAAATCAGATGCCAGTGACACTCATTTCTCTATCCTTAAGCTTCTCGGCGTCTGGGGTGAAAGTAAAAGTCTAATGGGAATCTGTTTTTATAATAATCTTTTTGGTGGTTATCTTTAATCCTTTTAATTCAAGACCCTGGAGCTATTTAATTCTTACATGTAATATTATTAGAATAGCAATAACAAATGTATGCAAAATACTATAATACAGTGCAAATAGTTCTATAGTAATGATGAAAATACCTGTTAACACTTACTGAAGATTGTGACGGAGACTACTAATTATTCTCAAGGTCTATGTCTCTTTTCTTTCCATAAAATCTCCTGGTTTTCAATTGGTGGTTGCCTGCGCATAAAGATAATATTTGCCAGTGCCCATCTTGAATCAGTGGGTGACCTTGGGAAAGTCACTCAGGGCAGAACGACACAATGGAAAGTCCCTGAATGCCCAACATGGCAGAATGCCACTCAACCCCTGGCCTGATACCTGTGCACTGCTTGGACCTGGAAGAAAAGCAAACTCTTGTCTTTTAAAATCACCCCTGGGCAGTGCTAAGTCACTTCAGTCATATCTGACTCTGAGTGACCCTATGGCCTATAGTCTGCCAGGCCTCTCTGTCCATGGGATTCTCCAGGCAAGAATATTGGAACGGAATGCCATGCCTTTCTCCAGGGGATCTTCCCAACCCAGGGACTGAACCGGTGTCTTTTACATCTCCTGCAATGTCAGGCGGGTTCTTCATCGCTAGTGCCACCTGGGAAGTCCAATATTGGTGCTACTCGGGGGTACATCAATGACTTACAGCTGAGCCCACTCCTGAATAGTACATGTGGTCCCCATCACAGACACTGAGTTGATGCTTTAGCTCTTTTAATGTTGATAACATCCCTAAGATACAATTATTTTCCTTATGTAACAGGTGAGGATATCAAGGCTTAGGGGACCAAGTGATTTGCCCACCACCACGTTGTTGTGGAGTGAAAGCCATTCTATCTGATACTAGAGTCTGTGCTCTTAACTACTCTGACTCCTCAGGGTTAGAAGGCAAGCGGGGAATTGATGCCTCATTTTTATAGATAATAAAGTCAAGGCTTAGAGAGTGAGTATCAGGTTCGAAGGTCTCTCAGCAAGTCAGTAGCAGAGCTAGGACAGAAAACTAGGTCTTTGGATGTATTGTACCACACCAGCTTTTGAAGGGCTAATGTGAGCCTAGGAAATGTAAGCATGATGATGCCATTCTCCTGGCATGCTCTGGCTTGTCACTAACTGCACCATCTGCCTTGCTTCATCTTTGATCAACCTTCACCTTCTGGTCACATTTGTAATAACTAAGCCCCAGTTTTCCCCTCCACTGTATGCCTGGGGCCTGCCCAGTGGTCCAGGATCTCTCTCAAGGACTTGAGGTTCCCATGGTTGAATCCTGTATTCTGTCTTTTGTTGGGCATCCATCCCTACTTTTCATGCCTGGTATTGGACCACACTGTTCTCTCATCTCCTTCCTGACTCCCAGCCTGCTAATTAGTGCCACACAGTTCTGCTCCTGACATAGACAAGACCATGCTCTGGGGGAAGATAAAAAAAGCTGACAGCACCAGCTAGGACAGTGTTACTGTTCTTACACAGTTTTATTTACTAGCTCTCCAGCACATTAATAAGATAATGATAGGGTGAGTATATTATTTACTGCCTAAATTGGGACACTTTTCCTTTTGAGAGAATAGTAGGAAACCAGGATGTATGCTCACTTGTGGTGATGATATGATATGTAACATTGGTTACATATTTGCCACACGCCAGGCATTATTTTCAGTGCTGTATATGCATTTTTCCATTTAATCCTCAGAACAACCTCATAAAGAAGGCACTTTTATTAGTCCCAGATGGCAAGTGAGGAAACTTAGGTAACCCAAGTAAGCCCCTTACCTAAGGTCACCCAGGTAGCTAATGAGAGGCACAGAGTTTGGGCTCAGGCAGCCTGGACCGAGTCTTTACTCTTAGCCACACTGCACATCCCTCTACAGGAGCCCTCAGTTAATTCTCATAGCAGTTCTAGGGGACAGAGTCTGCTCTTTACATTTTTCCTGCTCTATTTTGGGGAAAAAAAAGTGAAGCTTATGCAAAAGTCATAAAATAATAGTACAGTGAACACTTGAATACCCTTACCTCCATTCACCAACTGTTTGCCACATCTTTCTGTCCCTCACTCCATGTGCATGCACGTGTGTGCTTAATTCTTCCTTTTGGAAACAAATGAAAGCAAGCTGCAAACATCATTCTGCTTTACCCATAAATACTTAAGCATGTATCTCTGAAGAATAAGGATCATCTCCTAAATAGCCTCAACATGATTATCATACTCCAGAAATTTAATAGTAATACAATCATGTTACCTAATAGGCAGACCATGTATACTTAGATTTCCTCAATCATCCTAATAAGGTTCTTTATAGCCATACTTTTTATCATGGATCTAATCAAAGATCATGCATTGCATTTAGCTGTCATTTAGAAAGTCTCCTCAATAGATCTAATATACAGACAAACAAGAAAGAAAAGACAGGGTGTGCATCAGACACCTGATGCTCTGATCCTGTCCCCCTGGCTCACCTAAAGATGCGATGTCACCTACAGTGGCCGTGGACATTTTCTGTGCAAAGACAGCTTCTTGCTTCACGTGTCCATCATCTCAGGCTCACTGCCTTCAGGCTTTCTCTTGCCCAGCCTGTGAATACAGCATGCTAGAAGAGCTGAGTACTTTATCCTCCCCCCAAGGATAACTCTTGATCAATGAAGTTCACCCTATGATCTAGCAATTCTACTTTTGGGTATACTTCCAGAGGAAACAAAACTAGGTTTAGTTTTGTTTCCTCTGGAAGTAGGAATAAGGCATGCCCATGTTTATTGCAGCATGACTTACAATAACCAAGATACAGAAACAATTTAAGGTCCATCAATGAGTGAAAGGGTAAAGAAGATGTAGTATATTTATACCATGGAAGATTATTCAGCCATGAAAAAGAAGGAAACTCTGCCATTTGTGACAATATGGGTTGATCTTCCAGACCTATGGCAAAGTGAGACAAGTCAAGCAGAGAAAGAGAAATACTGTATGACATAACTTTCATGTAGAATCTTAAAAAGCTAAACTCCTAAAAACAGAGTAAACTGGTGGTTACCAGAGGCTGGGAGTGAGAGAATAGGAGAGATGTTGTCTATGGACACAAACTTGCAATGAATAGACAAATGGAGAACAAATGCAGTGCGCAGTGAATATAAACAACAATATTGTATTATGATCAGTAAACTTGCTAATAAGCTGGATCTCATTTCCATCACAAAATAGAAATGATAATTATGTGCAGACTAGATAGAGTGCTGACTATTCTATAATGGCAATCATACTACCATATACGAATGTATCACATGTATATATTAATAATATGCAGAGTACATCATGAAAAACGCTGGGCTGGATGAAGCACAAGCTGGAATCAAGATTGCCAG
>NW_011495032.1:26957630-26958608 GCF_000754665.1 Bison bison bison | reverse complement strand
CTGCAAGGAGATCCACCCAGTCCATTCTGAAGGAGATCAGTCCTGGGATTTCTTTGGAAGGAATGATGCTAAAGCTGAAACTCCAATATTTTGGCCACCTGATGCGAAGAGCTGACTCATTTGAAAAGACCCTGATGTTGGGAAAGATTGAAGGCAGGAGGAGAAGGGGACGACAGAGGATGAGATGGTTGGATGGCATCACCAACTTAATGGACATGGGTTTGGGTGGACTCCGGGAGTTGGTGATGGACAGGGAGGCCTGGTGTGCTGCGGTTCATGGGGTCGCAAAGAGTCAGACACGACTGAGCGAGTGAACTGAACTGAGCTGAATAAGTATATCAAATCAACATGTAAGTCAAATTTACACAATGTTACATATGAAATGTATTTAAATTTTAAAAGGTTTTAATGAAATTCACAAGTTCGTGCACCAATAACCCAGCTTCCTCTTCCTTTGGTGGGACAGCTCAGGCTGATTCTTCATGCAATGTCATGGATGCAAAGCCCCAGACCCCCCACCCTCAGCAGTAACCTTTCCATTTGCACAGTTTGAGGTGCTTTTTCTCCTTTCTTGTCCCTGTCTTCACTTGTGCTTCTTGGGATTAACTTCCATATAAACTACCTGCACCCAAGTGCTTATTTGAGGGTCTTTTGTGGGGAACCCAAAAGTTGCCCATGATCGCACAGCTAACTTGTGGCAAAGTCAAGATTTGGGCCCAGGCAGCCTAGCTGCAGAGCTGATGCTCTTAATTCCTGAACCAAACATCATTTTATGCATGAAGAAACTTCCCTAGTGGGGATAAATGACTTATCTCAGGTCTGTTGCTGCTGCTGCTGCTAAGTCGCTTTAGTCATGTCCAACTCAGTGCGACCCATGGATGGCAGCCCACCAGGCTCCCCCGTCCTCGGGATTCTCCAGGCAAGAACACTGGAGTGGGTTGCCATTTCCTTCTCCAATGCATGAAAGTGAAAAGTGAA
>NW_011495032.1:26954787-26957530 GCF_000754665.1 Bison bison bison | reverse complement strand
TCTCAAACTCTTACCAATAACACTATTATAAACTCAGTGGAGCCTCAAAAATATAGGACTTGACCCTAAGGATGGCAGAGACTAGATGCTTTCCCTCTTCAAATATTGAATTATAAAATTATTTTTTTCTTTATTAAAGTAATGTTTTTGTTTATTATAATCTATAAATCAACAAATAGTCATCAAACTATGATCGAGCTCCAAGGCTGTGCTGGTTACAGGGGTAGTCCTTAATCCCTACCCTCAAGGAGATTATAGTTTAGTGACTGTCATTTATTACTGTGGTTACTCAACAACATTAATAATAATCTCTCTCTTTCTCTCTCTCTCACACATACACATGAAAACAGTACCTCTGACTCTCAGTAGAGAGAGTTTGTCATTCCCTTTTCTTTTCCCCTCAGATCCCCATAAATACTCTTGTTATGGTACTTCTTACACATTGTAGTTGCCTGTTTATGGATCTGTGTCTCCCAGTAGACTCTGAGCTCTGCAAGGGCAAAGATTCTATTTTATCCTCAGCACCAAGCTCTGGCCTTAGCAGAAAGCTAATAATTTATCAATTTCTTCCATATGGCCAGGGACTGTGAGAAACACATTAAGTGTGTTGCCTCATTTAATCTGCAGAACAATCCTAGGAGACAGCATCTATTATTGTGTTCATTTTACATATTCTTTAATAGAGGCTTAAGGAGGGGCTAAACAATCTCCCTGTGGGCACACAGCTAGTAAATGGCAGAGCTGGGATTCTATCCTGATATTCAGTGTGACCCTCTGCACCTTTCTACACTGGATGGTCCCACAGCTAAGCTCTTCTAAAGCCAGAGATCACTGAAAATGGTTCTGATCACTTTAAAATTGTGCAAATGATGGCCGCTGCCAAGCCTCTCAATATGGGCTGCACCCCCCAGCAGATGAGACAGCTGCCTTGTCTCAATTAACCTTTACTGAGATCGAGTTGGTTGACATTAGCTCCCTAAGCACCTCTTCAATCACTCATTCATTCATTCATGCATTCATGGGTTTTCATTTCAAATCGCTCCTTTGTGAACCAAGTTGGGAAATTCTCATTTTCACACATCACCTATTTTGATGGATTCTGCTCAGTTATTTTCTATTTTCATGATTGACCAGCAGCCGCTTATACATTTTTCCAACCATCATCTCTTTTGCAGTAGCGGGCCTTAGACCTGTGATTGCTTTCAAGGAGGTATATTGCCAGTAGTTGTTTTTTTTGCCTGCAGTTCCCTGGTAGCTTCAGTTTTCAAATAAAATTGAAATGAAATTGAACAAGATAAATCTTTGTCACTTTTGAATCTGTGAAATCTTGGTATATATATGTGTGTGTATGTATATATATCTCTATATAGTATTTAATATATACTAGTATTAGGCATACATATAATTTTACATATTTAGATTATACATATATTAATATATATTTATCATTTATATTTTGTGTGTGTGTGTATATATATATATAGGAAGATCCCCTGGAGAAGGAAACGGCACCCCACTCCAGTACTCTTGCCTGGAGAATCCCATGGAGGGAGGAGCCTGGTAGGCTACAGTCCATGGGGTTGCAAAGAGTCGGACATGACTGAGCTACTTCACTGTTCACTATATCTTTTATATATATATATAAAATCTAGATTATACATATGTAATTTAGATAAATGGTCTCACTTTGGAAGATAAGGTGCCAAAATTTCATCACCTTCATTAGTACTGATGAGGCAGTTGCTGCCTATTGACTTGAGGGGTGGAAGTGCCAGCTACAGATATTCCCTGTGGCCAAGATGGTTTTGTACATAAAGTTTTATTGGAACTCAACCATGTCCATTCATTTGTATATCGTCTATGGCTGCTTTTATGCTACATTGGCAGAATTGAATAGTTACAAGAGGCCATGTGATCTGCAAAACCTAAGTAATATACTATCTAGTTTGTTGCAGAAAAAGTTTGGAATAGAGAAATACGTGTGGTTATAAGATCTCTGTTTGAACTCTGTCTCTGCCACTTAATAACTGAGAGTATCTGGGCAAATCATAATCCTTCTGAACTCTGGTTTTCTGATCTATAAAATTATGTTAATAATGAATAAGGAAATATAATGAAAATAATTTTTAATCAGTAATCTTTTATCTGAATGTCAACTGTTGTGGGGAGAGAACTATGGATAGCTATGCCAGTCAGCTCTTGCTGCATAACAAACTATTCTAAGAATCAGTGACTAAATATGAAAATAATTAATTTTTTTCACAAGTTTTCATCTCTGTTGGGTATTGACTAATCATGACTGGGCTCAACTGAATAGATTTTCTGATCTCTCTTGATCACACACTTTGTGGCTGACTGAAGGCTGGTTTTGCTGTTCTTGTTTCTCATTCTCTTCCTGAGACCAGTGAATTAACCTAAGCAAAAACTGGTCAACCATGGGTAAAAGAATGTCTTCCCATAATGATGGCAGAGGCAAAAAGAGAAAGCCCAATGATATAAGCATTTTTTGAGGACACTCAGATCACTATGAACAAAGCTAGTGGAGGTGATGAAATTCCAGTTGAGCTATTCCAAATCCTGAAAGATGATGCTGTGAAAGTGCTGCACTCAATATGACAGCAAATTTGGAAAACTCAGCAGTGGCCATAGGACTGGAAAGGGTCAGTTTTCATTCCAATCCCAAAGAAAGGCAATGCCAAAGAATGCTCAAACTACTGCACAATTTCACTCATCTCACATGCTG
>NW_011495032.1:26953879-26954209 GCF_000754665.1 Bison bison bison | reverse complement strand
CTCACATGCTAGGAAAGTAATGCTCAAAATTCTCCAAGCCAGGCTTCAGCAATACGTGAACCATGAACTTCCAGATGTTCAAGCTGGTTTTAGAAAAGGCAAAGGAACCAGAGATCAAACTGCCAACATCTGCTGGATCATGGAAAAAGCAAGAGAGTCCCAGAAAAACATCTATTTCTGCTTTATTGACTATGCAAAGCCTTTGACTGTGTGGATCACAATAAACTGTGGGAAATTCTTCAAGAGATGGGAATATGAGAGCACCTGACCTGCCTCTTGAGAAATCTATATGCAGGTCAGAAAGCAACAGTTAGAACTGGACATGGAACA
>NW_011495032.1:26931410-26953750 GCF_000754665.1 Bison bison bison | reverse complement strand
TGCTAAAGCTGAAACTCCAGTACTTTGGCCACCTCATGCAAAGAGTTGACTCATGGGAAAAGACTCTGATGCTAGGAGGGATTGGAGGCAGGAGGAGGAGGGGACAACAGAGGATGAGATGCCTGGATGGCATCACTGACTCGATGGATGTGGGTCTGAGTGAACTCCGGGAGATGGTGATGGACAGGGAGGCCTGGCGAGCTGCGATTCAAGGGGTTGCAAAGAGTCGGACACGACTGAGTGACTGAACTGACCTCAACTGATTCATCATTACTGCTAGTATCACATTGTCCAGAGAAATTGCACATGGTCAAGGTCAGGGGCAAGGAATTTAGCCTTAGCCACAGCAGAGTCCACTGCAAAGTCACAGGGCAGTGGGTACAGATTTAGGGAGTAGCGAAACCTTGAGGTCATCAAGAAAATGTACTGATACTAAAACTATTGTTTGAAGAAATGAGCATTCTCAAACTGTAATGGTGAGAGTGCAGCTTGGTACAACTTCTTCGGACAGCAATTTGGCAACACATAAGAAAACCATTCTATATGGGTGTAGCTTTTGGCTTAGCTATCACATTTCTAAGAATTTACTGTTAGAGAATCAATCATTGATGTATCAAAGATTTATCATTAAGGATGCTTACTACAACATGGTTGATAAGGGTTAAAAACCTAGTTCAGTTCAGTTCAGTCACTCAGTCGTTTCGACTCTTTTGCGACCCCATGAATCACAGCACGCCAGGCCTCCCTGTCCATCACCAACTCCCGGAGTTCACTCAAACTCATGTCCATCGAGTCGGTGATGCCATCCAGCCATCTCATCCTCCTAGGGTAGACACAAATGTTCAAAAATGGAGACATGGCAAATAAATTATGGCCCATCCATGTTAGGGAATAATATGGAGCTACTGAAGATGAGGGTAAAGAAAAACAATACTAACAAAAATACGCATGATATACTGCTTAGTGAATAAGGTTATAAAACAGCTTCTATAACATGTTCATGTTCTGTTAAAAAATGTATATATATATGCATAGATAAGAGAATGCATATATACTTAAACATTAACTGTGGTTATATATGAAAAATAAGATTAGTAATGAATTTCTATTTTCTTATTAGTAATTTTTGAATAGTCTTAATTTTCCACATCTTGTATTACTTTTGTAATAGAAAATTACTTTACACAAAATAGAATTATGTAACTTATCTTTTTTAAAAATGTGGGAAGATAGTAAGACAGCAGGAATCATCATATATGCCATGGATGGCTGATTCTTCCTTTCGATTTTTTTCTTTGTCCTCCTGGAGGCATTGTAAGATAACGTGCACTTCGCTTATTGATTGAAAATACATTTTATTTCAAATGAGTAACATGTTGGACAGGAATCATTTGTGGCTATGTAGCCATGCATTAATTGTACTGCCCTTGTTTAAGTTATTTATTGTGACTGAGAAATATGATTATTCTGTCTCTGCCTAAACATTTTTTACGTATACAATTGTCTTGTCACTTGCAGAAGCCTATGTTTTAACTTCGAAACACCTAACAGAAGGCAGATTACAAGAGCACTATCAGTGTTTGTTACATGTAAGTATTGGAAAATAATATAATTGCCAATGTTTGATATATTGGAGGAATTAGAAAATTAGATTCAGGCTACATATATGACTCACTTACATCCTTTCTCCTTAGTCTTGGTCTACTCTCATATTTCATGCTATTGTGAAGGTTTATACTGTGGAAAAGAAGAATTGATGCTTTTGAACTGTGGTATTGGAGAAGACTCTTGAGAGTCCCTTGGACTGCAAGGAGATCCACCCAGTCCATTCTGAAGGAGATCAGCCCTGGGATTTCTTTGGAAGGACTGATGCTAAAGCTGAAACTCCAGTACTTTGGCCACATGATGCGAAGAGCTGCCTCATTTGAAAAGACCCTGATGCTGGGAAAGATTGAGGGCAGGAGGAGAAGGGGATGACAGAGGATGAGACGGTTGGATGGTATCACTGACTCGATGGACATGGGTTTGGGTAGACTCCGGGAGTTGGTGATGGACAGAGAGGCCTGTCGTGCTGTGGTTCATGGGGTTGCAAAGAGTTGGACATGACTGAGCAACTGAATTGAATTGAATTGAAGTTTCTCTTTCCATAGCTATCCTTGACTCATACAAATAAATCCACAAAGTCTTAATACTATTCTCAAATGAAGACCATTCATGAATGTTTATGGATGTAATATGGCACTAGATGAGGTATTAAGAATACCTAGAAGGCAATGTCACTTGCCTTAGACACATAGGCTACCTATTTCAGAGCAAAATAATAATAATAACCAAAATTAATAATAAATATGATCATTACAAATATCATATGCTTAGCCAAAAAAATGGGGTAGCAAAAACCATGCAAAAACAAGGAGTACATATATTCAAGTTCTGTCCCCAGAAAATATATCCCACTAACATTCATACATTCATTTTTTTTAAATAGCTTTTGTGCACACTGAAAATGACAAAAATGTGCTTGAAGTTTATGTGATAATCACAAGCTGCTTAATAGAAAACAGAGGAATGGATAAATAAGTGGTGGTATTACAATAAAAAAGAATGCTATATAGGATGAAAATGAACAAACTGGACCCACAATTATTAATACAGATGAGTCTTACATAAATAACATTTAACAAAAAAGCAAGTTACAAAAGTGTACCTATAGTACACTTAGTGGCTCAGATGGTAAAGAATCTGTCTACAATGCAGGAGACTCTGGTTTGATCCCTGGGTTGGGAAGATCCCCTGGAGAAGGAAATGGCAACCTATTACAATTCTTGCCAGGGAAGTCTCTTGGATAGAGGAACCTGGTGGTCTATAGTTCATGGGCTTGGAAAGAGTCATATACTACTGAGCGACTAACATCACAACAGAAAAGAATGTTACATATGATGAAAATGAACAAACTGGATCCAGAGTTATCAGTGAGAAAGAGTCTTACATAAATAATATTTAGCAAAAAATCAAGTTACAAAAGTGTACCTATAGTACACTTAAAATATTCCATTTCTATAGCACTTTAAAATAATGTGAAAATGATACTAAATGTTGCATATATTGGGTTTCCCTGGTGGCTCAGTAAAGAATCCACCTGCAGTGTGGGAGATGTGGGTTCCATCCCTGGGTTGGGAAGATCCTCTAGAGGACGGTATGGCAACCCACTCCAGTATTCATGCCTGAAGAATCACCATGGACAGAGAAGCCTGTTGGGCTACAGTCCATGAGGTTGCAAAGAGTCAGACACAACTGAGCGACTAAGCACACACACATTTCATATATAGCCCCCCACACATATATTATCTATTTACTAGTTACTCACTATCTATCTATACATTAGGAGGGCATTCAGTTCAGTTCAGTTCAATTCAGTCACTCAGTCGTGTCCGACTCCTTGCAACCCCATGAATTGCAGCATGCCAGGCCTCCCTGTCCGCAACCAACTCCTGAAGTTCACTCAAACTCACATCCATCGAGTTGGTGATGCCATCCAGCCATCTCATCCTCTGTCGTCCCCTTATCCTCCTGCCCCCAATCCCTCCCAGCATCAGGGTCTTTTCCAATGAGTCAACTCTTCGCATGAGGTGGCCAAAGTACTGGAGTTTCAGCTTTAGCATCATTCCTTCCAAAGAACACCCAGGGCTGATCTCCTTTAGTATGGACTGGTTGGATCTCCTTGCAGTCCAACGGACTGTTAGAAGTCTTCTCCAACACCACAGTTCAAAAGCATCAATTCTTCGGCATTAGGAACTGTAAATTCCAATTTCAGTGAAGGAGTTCTTGTTGAGTGAGAAAAGGGTGAGTGCATTTGGGAGAAGTTCAAGTGCACTGACAAACAATTCTTTAGTTAGATGGTGAGTGAGATGGAATTTATTATATTATTCTGATAACTTTCTATGTGTCTCAAATATGTAGTACTCAAATAAAAGTATAAATGGTCTAGACAGCTCTGGGAGATGTCCGTCGATCTAAGTGTGATCTATAAGAAGAAAATACTTTCATTGATGATAGATAAAATGTTGACAGATAGATTGAAAAGGATTTACAGCAGTGCATTAAGGTAAACTGCTTTAAGGTAAGAACTTGAACACAGTTTTTAAGGATATGAACTCAGTGTGACCATATTGACCAAAGATGGTTTGTCCATCTAGCCCATTTATGCTGTCACCAAAGTTTGTATGGACGGCCCTGAATTTCAAGAAACTGCTAACTGAATATTGGGGAAGGTTTCCATGCCTGAGAATTTAGTGCTGTTAATCTTCTGCCACGTTTGTGCTAGGTCCGTTAGACCATTTCAGGTCTTGTCTGTTTTTATTACTTGTTATATTTCTAGAAAAGTTAAAGCTCTTAACACTGCTTGGGTGCCTATGGAGTTGATGAATTCCTCCACTGCTGATGGTGTCTCATGCTGATCCTCTAATGGGTGCATTGAAATATAATCTGCTGGGTTATTTTCTTTCCCTGGCCCATGCACAATTTTATCATCATAACCATGTAGATATTGTAAACCCCATCACTCAGAGCACATTGTCACCGTGAACTGTGAACTGCCAAATATTGTCATGAATGCCTGATGATCTGTTACCACAGTAAATGCCGAGCCATAAATGAATAAGTGACAGTCTATGAACACTGGGAGCGTTGGCAGGCTTCTGTCAAATGCCGAAGGTAGACCTGGACCCTCTTAAACTTGATCTTCCATAGAAGAAAGTCAGAGCACTTTCATCCAGGTGGGAATATAAACTATATTTTCATCGATTCAAGAAAGCCTTCATAAATCTGGTGGCAGAGTCTTTTTTTTTTAACTGCTAGGTAATGGTCTGTAAGTTTGGATATTGAAAAGCATGCAAGAGTTATTACCTTCATTTCCATTTGTCAAATGGCGAGGAATACACAAAATTATTTTACAGTGCTTGGTGTTATAAATGCCTCCCAGCCAACACAGCAGTACAAAAGCCAGATTTCTGACTGGGTCCCAAATTCTAATTTCTTGAAGAACTGAGACGTGTTTGGTTTTGGTATCTCAGCTTCTCCATCTATAAAATGGAGATAGTGATATCAAGTTTCTATGTCCTGGGGTGTTGTAAGGATTAATTCATGTTCAGAAGTAACTTTGAAAATGGCAATCACTCTATGGAAGCAAGGAAAACAAGTTATAAGATATCTACATTTTGATTTTTCTTTTTGATACAGTAAAGTTCAATTATCAGTTTATTTTATTCCATGTTCTTGTTTTCTTTTTTTTTTATATATGAAAAGAAAAAGAACACTAAACTTACTCTACCAAATGTTTCATACAGCTTAGGGATTAGAGAAGCTCTTATGTCTCTTAATGAGTGCTAAAGATAATGGGATACTTACCATTTCCAACAAAATTCACTTTGTTATACTACTCTTTGGTGTGTTTAAAGAACATCGATGACTTTTCTACTCCTCCAAAGATAAATGTTTTTCAGCAAAACACATAAAGGACACTTAGGATTTGAACACAAATGACTTGGTGCACACAAGATTTACTCAGCATGTAAATTCAATATGTATCTTTTTGGCTTTGATTCTTTTTATCTGATGTCCCGGTCTTAATTACCAGGTTTCTGTTTTGTTTTGTTATACCTAGCACCCCAGTCATAGAGATCTGGTCCTGCATTCTCGCACCTATGATATTTTGTGGCACATGGCAAGGCAGTCTTTTGTTCAAACCACAATGCTGTGTCCTTTCAGCATTTCTATCAATTAACTGAATGAAGAAATAAGAATAGTTCAGTGAGCATCTACTATATTGCAGAGGCTGTACTAAGTATTTTAAGCATTTCTTCTTATTTAACTGCCACTACACTCCAATGTTGTATGTTCCTTTCATAGATGAGGAAAGAAATCCAGAGAGGTGAATAACTTTCCTAAAGTCCTGCAGAGCTAGGAAGTAGCAGAAACAGGTTTCAAACCCAAGCCTGTTTAGTGATCTTTTGCTTCCTCTTTTCCTTTTGTTCAGTTTGCAAATAAATCACTACAACAGTCTGAAGGACACCCACAATTCTGTGATGCCTCTCCCTTCAAAAGGTGGAGATAATTCTCTCCACAGAATTCGGCAGCAGCGCTGTGAGACTCCCAAGACACATCAAAGCATCGCAGCTTTCTTCTTGCTTTCCCCTTGGTTCAGGCACTCTGGGGGAAGCCAGACACCAAGTAGGAGGACCCTAAGCTCCATGGAGAGGTCCACATGGCCTGAGTACTCATGCCAACAGCCAGCACCAACTTCCTTGTCATGAAAGCAAGGAACCATGGACATGGATCCTCCAGCCCAGTGAGGTCCTCAGGAGACCGTAGCTCTGACCTACACCTGGACTGAAACCTCATGAAAGGTCCTGAGCCTCAACCAGCCAGTGAAGCTGCTCTTAAATTCCTGACTCACAGAAACTGTATGAGACTCTAGATGTTAATTGTTCTCTTAAGCTGCTAAGATTTGGAGCATTTTGCAACACAGCCATGTATCAACTCATAGAACAGATAGCAGAATTGGCGTGTTGAAGTGATCCAACAGTTTAAAATTTAGGTCAAAATCATAAGGAAAGTTTTAAACAGTTACTGCTTTAGATATTTAAAATCAATTATATAAGTTCAATTGCTCATATGGGAGTAGTTCATTTTAAAGTAACTGGAAAATTGATCACAACTTCAAGTTGAGTCAACAATGTGATTTTAAAAAAAATCAATGTTTGGGTGGTCTTGGGCTGAATTAATGGAAATAGAGTCAGTCCTTCCCTGCTGGTTCTTTTTTTTTTTTTTTTGAAAAATCAAACCATAGCTGGAAACCCAGTGAAGCATCATTTTAAAATCTGGGGCTCTTTGATCTGGAGAAAGACCAATGCAGACAGTTTTTCTGTCTTTAACTCTGTGAAGAGTTATAGCACAGAAGTGCTAAAGGATTTGTTCTGTTTTATTCCATGGGACAGACCTAGAGTCTGTTATAGAAAACCATCCTCACATTCAGCAAAGGTTTAGAAGAGACTATCAACCCCTGCATGAGAGGTTAGACTAACTCTACAACTATAATTCTGTGTATGTGTGGGTGTGTTTGTCGTTCAGTTGTGTCCAACTCTTTGTGACCCCATCGACTGTAGCTCACCAGCCTCCTCTGTCCATGGAATTTTCCAGGCAAGAGTACTGGAGTGGGCAGCTATTCCCTTCTCCAGTAGATCTTTCCGACCCAGGAGTTGAACCCAGGTCTCCTGCATTGCAGGCAGATTCTTTACCATCTGAGCCACCAGGGGAGCCCATAATTCAGTGTATTAGAACCCAATTTTGATGCCGGTGGAAGCTGGTAGAAGTCAGCATTGCAGCCTGAACTATTCATGTACTTCTTCATTCATATCTTCAATGTAATACCAGAAGGACTCACTGCTTTTCATAAAATGCACATGTAATGTGACTGAGGGTTTATCCCCCTACCTTCGCCTGGAGGAGTGGGGATTATCACTCTTCTGGGTGATGTCTGTTACTTGGGAAGACTTGCCAAAGAAATAAGTTGTTGTATTTTTGAATGCCATCTCAACTGTAGTTCCTTTGAGAAAATATATACTGTGCTTGTTGAAAGTCTTAAGAAGTTTTATTTTCCACTTTATTTTTAAGTTCCTTCATATAAAATTATGCAAAAATTCAAAATGTGTTCATGTCATACATATTATTTTTGGTATAATCCTTTTTCCTCATTTTTTGATTTTCCTCCCCCCCTTCCTATTCTTCCTACACTAAACCTCCTCACCCCAAGTGTTACTTGTGTTACATTCCAGTATATGTGTATATACATATATATATCCTTCCATATGTCTCTCCACACTCATATACATCTAAACACTTAAGTACTAAATATATCTGCATAGACAGAGGGGCATTTTTGGTATTAGTTTATGAATGTGGAATCATATTACACATAATTTCCTGCCTCTTGCTTGTAATAGTTCTCATTTCCACTTGCAATGCACAAGAAGAACCTTTTGCCCAAGGTGTTATGGTACTTATTTTTTGTCGAACCAGTGCATGCGTTCTCATTATTGCTTCAGTTCATTTTCCCCTCACTTCTTTTGAACTTCTTTTTTTATGTTGGTGTTATTTGGATTTTACTATTCTGCAAATTGCCTATTTATATCTCTGGCTCATTTGCTATTAGGTCTTCTCCTTGTCAATAATACAAGGGGTTCAGTACATTATACAAGTCCCTTTGGTGAGAGTGAGTGGATAAGCGGGGCTTGATAAACTGTAATAAGTATGAAGAATGAATCATGAAACTCTTACTTTTTACTCATAATTCCTCATGAATCCTTCTCTTACACCAATTCTGATATATGGACTGAATGATGGGGCCATGATCATTTTTATATTATTAGCAGAGCTTTAATAAAAATTATGCAAAAATAAAAATTATGTATTTTCCTCCTATATCCTAGTAGATTATCTTGTATACCACCTGGGGGTATATGCACACTTAATTTCAAGGGAAATGACTATTTCACAATTAGCATCACTCTGATCTTATTCCTTGCAAGATAATAACACTCTTTGTAAGATCTAACCTCTTAGTGAAAGAACATCTGGGTCATATGAATAGCACCACTCTACAATAATTTCTCTCTGATCTCTGCTGTGTAAAAAAATGTTTTTTTCTGATCCACATATTTCTTCATGATTAGAGTAAAAGGAAATTAGAGAGTGAGCCAGGCAAGGGACTGTTTAAGGTCATCTGCCTCACATTCAATACAGCAAGACATTCAATACAGTAAGTCCAAAAATTGCATAGATGAGTCAGAAAGCAAGATAAGTAAGCATAAGGTTTAACCTATAAACTTGTTGGAAATGGGCCACAAATTTGGGGCTGAGCTTTCTTGTAGCCAAATGAAAACAGAAATGCAATTGCCTGTAAACTTCACAGTGGATCACAAGTTAAATACCAATCATTTGCTTAGGCAATAGCTCAAGTAGCCCTACGATTTGACCAGAGATTAATTTTTTTTCCATAGGGTTTTTCGTGTCACAGGGGATTCATGGTTGTTCCTTATTTTTTCTTGCCTAACTAACATGAGGGGGATGACCTGGGCCATTTCCTTGGTTCCGTCTAGCTTTTTTTGTGTCCTGACATTTTGCTTTATTATTATAAAGCTTTTGTTTTGTAAGTTCCCAAATAGCTGATAAGACGTGGACTGTGGGCATACTCTTCTGATCCTATTACTTAGTTTTATAGAATCTGGCAGAGTATAAAGTACAAAGTGAGAAGAACTTGCCTTAAAGATTAATGGAGGTCTTTGTAAAGACTTTTTGTGTTTTAAATCCAGGCTCTGGAACCAGTAAAGTGTTTTTCATATCAAAATACTACTTCTTTAATCATCATCATCTTTGGGTATAATCACCTCTCATGATATAATGAACCATTTTGCTCACAGTTGATGTAGGAATTTGCTGACTTGACAGCTTTAGGTGGAATAGCTCCAATAGTGGTTTATTTTTATTAATAAGTTTTACTTTTAAAGCCATTTTAGGTTTACAGAAAATTAAGGAAATAGTACAAAGTTCTCATATACTTCCCCTCTCTCTCGCTCACAGTTTCCCCCATTACTCATATTAGTGTAGCAAATTCATTACAATTGATGAGCCACTATTGATTACTAACCAAAGTCCATGGCTTACATTAAGGTTTACTCTTTGTATTGGGTATTGTCTTTGTCTATGGGTTTTGTCAAATGCATAATGTCATCCATCTATCATTACAGTATCAAACAGGATAGTTTCACGGCCCTGACTTTAAGGAGAGTAGCTCCAATAGTATCTTATCACCTTTTAATATTGTGTGTAATATTATCTCATTCATGCTCAAAGACAAATTATATGATGCACGAGACACAAGTACTCACCAAATATGGCCAAATATTTTAATTTAGCATATGGCCAGTATTTCTTTCCTAGTTTAGGGTATGTACTTTTGTGGGACTTCACTGTCATTTTCCGCAGACATTTATAAAACTTGGGAATTCATCTGGATGCTCAATTCTATTATCAATTTATTATTCCAAAAGAACACATGGTAGCTTAGCACAACATTTTGATGTTACAACAAGATGTCAAATTAAACATTCAAGACATAGCACTTAACCAGTCTTTTCCTAGGGAGCGTTGCACTATTTCTAAATATTTAATGAATTCAATGGAGTCAGTTAGTCCTTCAAGTTGTGGATTTACACTCAGTAGAAAGAACTTCTGCCCCAGAAACATAGAAGCATGGAATTCTTACTTTATTTCACCACTGGTCCCTTAAATTTATTGCCTATATATGAAAAGGATCCAATGCCCAGACTCCCAGACACCAGACATGCTTTTTATTTTGTCATGCTGTTTCCTGAGCTGCCAGGCAGGTTGAGTATCTGTGACCATCAGTTACATAAACTATCACTGTTAGTCAGTGAACATACCTCTTGGCTCAGCTGGTAAAGAATCCACCTGCAGTGTGGAAGACCTGGGTTCAATCCCTGGGTTGGGAAGATCCCCTGGTGAAGGGAAAGGCTACCCACTCCACTATTCTGGCCTGGAGAATTCCATGGACTGTATAGTCCATGGGGTCACAAAAGAGTCGGACGCGACTGAGCAACTGTCACAAAGACAGAAATTTATATTTATTACATAGGAACACATATTTATTGATTTCCTACTATGTGATAGGTATTGGGCTAGGTGTAAGAACAAAGAGACTGATGATGACACAGATAATAAGCAATTATAAAACAAGGTAAATGTACATGGACATAGCATTTTAGAACTTAAGGGTAGAGAACTTGTTCATTTTATAGCTAAGTTGAGGCTAAATTTGGGTCAATATCAAATGAGTAATACAGCCAAGAATAGAATTCTTAGTTAAGCACTTCCCACATCACGCCACCCCCTCCTTTGTTTCTGCTTAGGTAGCATTGCATTATTCTGATAGATTTAAGGACACCTTTACTATTTTAATTTGTGCCAATTCTATTCCTTGGGATGATTAGGGGAGAAGGAAGATGCCTGAAGAATTCTAGTGAAGTTTAATTTGTCTTAGATGAAATTGAAGCTAAAATTGTTAGCTGAAAGACATACATAAGGAGGTATGAAAACCCAAGAGTGTTGTTGCTTTTTTCCCCAAGTTTGTTACAGACTAGAATTTCATCACTGGAGTTAAAAGCATTGGGGACATGTTGAATTACTTTTCTGATTGTATCTTTACAATTTTTCAACAGCCGAGTTTATTTTAGACATTAATCTTGGAGGCTGTCTCAAGAAAATACAAAAATAAAATGTTTCTCAAATAACAAGATCTTGTAACAAGTTCTGAGGGTCACCTTTGTTCAAATCTGGCTCGGAAAATACAGATGGACCATTGAGCAATTGAACTGTGTCAGGTAAAATTGACCAGATAATATATGTATATCCTTCCTTCTATCTCTTGATCAGAGTGATTCACACCAATGCAAATTCTGCCCTACCTCTATTATTCAGTTTAAGAAGAGAAAGGATAAAAGATACATTCGCGCATGGTACTGGATCAGTCACTGTCCTGATTTTATCTCTGCTGTTTCCATTCTTTTAAATTAGATTCTTCATTTTTCTTAAGGTTTCATGTTTCTTCATTTTTATCATGCAGCGTCAATAATTTCTCTACATTTGCAGCTAAGTCAGGCTGTAGAATATATCAACTGTATTTTTTAATGGTACACATGAAATTGTTCTATAATATCCCAAAGGCAGAAGACTGACTCTCTTAAATTACAAATAAATGTACAATAGAATATTCAGGGATCCTAGAATTAGAAGTTACATCATCTAATATATGGAACAGAATGTTTTCTCAATGGCTAAAACTTGTTTTTCTTGTCTAAATATCATAAAAGAGCTTTAAGTTGTGTTTAAAGTGAGCTAATAGAGTCGAATACACATTGGTAAGGACATGTGTGCGTGTTAGTTGCTCAGTCATGTCCGACTCTTCACAACCCCGTGGACTCTAGCCTACCAGGCTTTTCTGTTCATGGGATTTTCCAGGGAAGAATACTGGAGTGGGCTGCCATTCCCTTCTCCAGGGTATCTTTCTGACCCAGGGATTGAACCCAGGTCTCCTGCATTGCCGGAGGATGCTTTACCATCTAAGCCACCAGGGAAGCCCATATTATAATATATATGGAAGGACATATTATAGTATAATTGCTTCCCAGGTGGCACTAGTGGTAAAGAACTGTCTGCCAGTGCAGGAGACACAAGAGATGCAGATTCGATCCCTGAGTCAGGAAGATCCCCTGGAGGAGGGCCTGGAGGAGGGCCTCTCCAGGATCCTTACCTGGAGAATCCCATGGACAGAAGAGCCTGGCGGGCTACAGTCCATAGGGTTGCAAAGAATCGGATACAACTGAAGCCACTTAGCATATCATATTATATGCTAGTCATGTTCTGGGATTTCCAGGTGGCTGAGTGGCTGAGTGGTAAAGAATCCACATGTTATTGCAGGGAACACCAGAGACCTAGGTTCTATCCCTGGGTCAGGAAGATCCCGTGGAGGAGGAAATGGCAACCCATTCCAGTATTCTTGCCTGGAAAAATCCCATGGACAGAGGAGCCTGGTGGGCCACAGTCCATGGGGTCCAAAGAGTCAGATACGACTGAGCGACTGAGCATACAAGCACCCGGCCATGTTATAGGAAGCTTTTCCTCTTTCTAAGTGTCCTGCTTCTGAGGATTTGCCTTGACGATGGTCCATATGAACCAATGAAATAATGAGTTGCAAAGACCCCAAAGTAACTCCTCTTTGTCCTTTGCAGTCTACAGCAGTGCTTTCATATAATTATATCATTTTGATCCTGTTTATGGCCACACAAGGAGTATGACTCGCAGCACCTTATGTATTGTACATATGGTCCTTCATCCCCAGGCTGCTAAATAGAAAGAAAACTGACACTGTTAAACACCTACTATGACTTTTTTTTACATCTTTTGGTTACCAGGAAATATAAATGTTCTGAACATGAAGCATTTCCCATTTTAATCAATAACAACCCATCAGATTGAGAAGTCACAAGAAATATAACAGGAAGAAAATGAAATAAACCTCCAGATATGTTGCAAAAGCAAGTAAACTAACCTGAATTGCAGAGATAGTTTCAACTTTTCTTAGCAGAGTCTGGAAATACTATTGCCTAGAGCCCTCCTTCTCCCCTGGTTATATTCATACAGCACAACAATCTATTTGCATACTAGAGCAGATAAGTGAACTATAATCCTTGTAGCAAACACTGTCACTGGGGTGGCTTCCCCAGATGCTCGCCCTGGGGCCACCAACTAACAGTTCCTTCCTAGGAGGCTTCCTATCTCCCTGCCTCAAGTGGCCTATTGGTCCTGAGAACACGTGGAACCAGTGCGTGCTGTAGACTGCAAAGGCTGGGGAGTTAAGGTCCCCAGGAGTGAACCTCAACCAAGGAGGGCTGGGCGGTGGCGGATGTGTTCAGTTGGGTCTTCCGAGAAGCAGATACTAAGAGAAGATTTAAAAGCTGTGTGGTGGAAATACTACGAAAGCAAACAGGGAGGAGGCATGGAAGGCTAGGAGAGCTGTGAGACGAAGATGCAAGTTTGACCCTGAAGGAAAGTTGGGCGGAGGCATCTTACATAGCGATGCGGCCTAAAGACCGTTCGGCGAAGCTGCCAGGAAGTCCTGAAGCCAAAGTTACCAAGAAAGTAGTCCCATGTGCCTCGGCAATATGTCTGCCTTATCCTCACCACAACCAGTCACTGGTGGGCAGCCCCTGAGCAGTGTGGCCTCAGGACAAACGTGGGCAAGGATTTCAGAGCACTGGCCACTGGACCCTCAGCCAATGAGCTGCCTGAACAGCTGGTTTGCCAGGCACGTTCACCAGACTGCAACAGTGGATAAAAATCCAGTTATTGTCCAGGGTCGCCAAAATATTACCAATACAACTACCGCGTGATCTAGGAATCCCACTTCCAGCAATCCCAGGGGCACTTGTGAGGTGGCTTCCACACAATTCCTCAATGCGTGCCAGTAGGGATGAGCCCCAGTTGCCCACTGCAATTCCCCCCTTTCATTGGCTCTCCTCCTTCCTGGCTTCACTTCATTCTCTCACCATGCTTCCTGGGTTCCTTCCTGAATAAACCACTTGCACCCGGATCTTTGTCCCAGGGTTGGCTTTTGGAGAAGCCCCCAGTATGATAATGCTTTTCATTCATTCTTAAAAAAAAAAAAAAAAAAGTACCATTGATATGTAAAAGCTGTCCCTATTTAATGTACAGCTCCTGAGTTTGGCTAAGTATACAACCATGAAACCATTTTTACCATCAAGGTTATAGACATATCTATTACGTCTCAAGGTTTCCTCCTGTCCTTACCTGAATATCATTATCACGTCCTTTTACGTGGCAAGAACATATTGTAAAGATCTACCCTCTTAACAAATACTAAGTATGCACTGTATGTTTTTGGACTTCCCTGCTGGCTCAGAGAGTGAAGAATCTGCTTGCAGTTTAGGAGACCTGGGTTTGATCCCTGGGTTGGGAAGATCCCCTGGAGGAGGAAATGACAACGCACTCCAGTATTCGTGCCTGGAGAATTCTGTGGACAGAAGAGCGTGGTGGGCTACAATTCATCGAGTCACAAAGGGTCAGACACAACCGAGCGACTAACACTACTACTACGACTGTAGAGTTGTTAGTTCTAGGTATCATGTTATGCAGCAGATCTCCAGAACTTATTTATTTAAGACAACTGAACCTTTGTACCCTTTGATCACTGCCATTTCCCCATTTCTCTGCCTTTGGCAGTCACCATTCTATTCCTTGCTTCTATGAGTGTGACTATTTATTTTTATTTTTTATTTTACTTTTTGCCACCCCACATGGCTTGTGTGACCTCATTTCCCTGACCAGAAATCATATGCTGGCCCTTGGCAGTGAAAGTGCAGAGTTCTAACCACTTGGACCCCAGGGAATTCCCAGTGATTTTAGATTCCACACATAAATGAGATTATTTAGTATCTATCCTTTTGTGACTGGTGTATTCCACTTAGCATGATGTTCACCAGTTCTATCCATGATATTGCAAATAGTAGGTTTTCCCTCTTTATAAAGGCTGAATAATATTCCATTGCACATACATACTATGATTTCTTTGCTGTTGCTAAGTTGCTAAGTCACTTCAGTGGTGTCCGACTCTGTGTGACCCCATAGACGGCAGCCCACCAGACTCCCCCATCCCTGGGATTCTCCAGGCAAGAACACTGGAGTGGGTTGCCATTTCCTTTTCCAATGCATGAAAGTGAAAAGTGAAAGGGAAGTCGCTCAGTCGTGTCTGACTCTTAGCGATCCCATGGACTGCAGCCTACCAGGCTCCTCCGTCCATGGGATTTTCCAGGCAAGAGTACTGGAGTGGGGTGCCATGGCCTTTGATTTGTCAACAGACACATGGTAATTTCTATATCATGACTGTTATGAATAATACTACAATGAATATGGCAGTGGGAATGTTTCTTTGAGAGCCATGTTTTATTTCCTTTGGATACATACCCACATTTATTCATTTAAAATGAGGGACTGTCCACCCACTGTAAAATTATGATAACCATGCCAGAGGAAGCATGAGCATAAGCCAGGCTGCAGACATCAAGCTAATCTTGTGAATAAAGTCCAAAGGAGGCCATATTGATGACCATTCTTGATAAATCTCCATATATACAGATATACTACATTTTCGGTATCCATTCATCTGTAGATGAGACATTTGGGTTGGTTCTTGTTGTTGTTGTTTTGTTGCTCAGTCACGTTGCCAAGCTCCTCTGTCCATGGAATTTTGCAGGCAAAAATACTAGTGTGGGTTGCCATTTCCTACTCCAGGGGATCTTCCGAGCCTGGAGGATCAAACCTGCATCTCCTGCATTGGCAGGTGGATTCTTCGCTGTTGAGCCACCATGGAAGCCTTAGGTTGTTTCTATTTCTTGGCTATTTTGAATAGCACTGCAATAAACATGTGATGCAGGTATAATTTCTAGATTCTGATTTTAGTTCCTTAGGATAAATACCCAGAATTGGGATTGTTAGATCATATGGCTGTTTTATTTTTAATATTTTTAGGAAACTTCACACTGTTTTCAGTCACAACTGTGCCAATTTACGTCTCCACCAACAGAGTAACAGGACTGCCTTTTCTTCACATCCTCATCAACATCTTTCATTTTTTAGGAAAAGCCATCCCGACAGGTGTGAGGTGATATCTATTGTGGTTTTCATTTGTGTTTCCCTGATGATGAGTGATACCGAACACCTTTTCATATGTCTGTTGGCCGTTGGCCATCTATATGTTGGAGAAATGTCTGTTCAGGTCCCTTGTCCATTCTTTAACTGGGTTGGTTTTTTTGCTATTGAGTTGTATGAATCCCTTATGTATTCTGAATATTAACCCCTTATCAGATATACGATTTGCAGTTACTTTCTCCCATCCCCTAAGACAATACTTTTCAATGATCTTTAGTTACTGAGAACATTTACTCTGTTTACCTTGAAGCGGGTCCTTTTGCTGTGGCTCATTTGGGGAGCCATTTTTATGCTCAAAATGGGATTATTGAACCATTAAGAGGGTTGGTCGTTACCTACTGGTGGGCCCCAAAGGTATCACTGACTCTTACCCTTCACCTGAATCCTACCACCTCTCTGATTTCAATTCCTGACCTCTACCTAAAGAGGTTTGACTGGGACTGAAAATGTTTCTTTGAAATCTTTTCTTAAAATTGTTTTTTCTAAAGTCTTGAGAATGTGGTTTGTTGTTGTTCAGTTGGTAAGTCATATCTGACTCTTGGCGAGCCCATGGACTGCAGCACTAGCTCAGAGGAGCCTGGCGTGCTGAAGTCCACGGGATCATAAAGAATCTGTTCGGGTCAAAACATTAAACTAAAATATGCAGGAAATCCTGTATTTTATCTTTAAGAGCTTCATATGGCTTAAGTGTGTTTTGCTTGATGATTGAAAAATGATCAGAGTGGCAAGAATAGAAACATCTGACTGCCATCACCAGGCCCATTCCCGAAGCCCAGGAGATAATTCCCGCATTCCTACTCTGGCAGAATAGAATGGATTTGAGTTCAAGTCCTGCTTTATTGAACCCTATATTAGAAAAGTCATCAGTCAAATGGTCAGGACAGAGTCTAGTCCCTGACTTGTCGATTTAGGTCTCACGATAGGTTTGCCCTAAAGTTGCTATGACAACAGAGATGAGTGTCCTGCATGTGAACTGACCTATCAGGGAGGTCACAGGGAGGCCACCCCAGCACATCTCAGCTCCCTGTTCTGTTACATCAAGTGAGTCAAACAGAACCAGCCTGTGTTTTGTGCACTCCATTCTTGCACACTGCCCTTCTGACCTCTTCCCACGGCTGCTATTCATGCTACAACTGAGTATCATTCCTAAAGAATGTCCCATCCCTTTTCTGAGACTTGCAGCAGGACACAGTCTTGGTGGCACTCTTGGGAAGGGCCCAATCCCAGTTTTCCTTTATTTATGTATTTTTAAATTTTATCCCCAAATTATAATGCAGGAGGGAAACAGTTATGGTATTGCCAAGGTTTTATTATACTAATACATAAATGACAATATCCATTACCATTATTTTCACGGGCATAAATATATTTCAACACCCCAAATTAGGAAGAATATTATTTTAAAGTAAAGGAAAATTGTTTCCAAGGAAAAGTACTTTGTAAATTTATACTATCATTGTAGTTCAATAAAGCAGGACTTGAACTCAGATCCACTCAGGATTCAAACTCTGCCCCTGAACTCCAGAGCCTGCACTTTTAATCCCAATGCTTTACTGCAGTGGTTCCCAGAGCATCATCTAGGAACCAGTATCACTGGGGAACTTGTTGAAAACTCAGATTGTTGGGCCCCATCCCAGCTACTCAATCAGAAATGGGAGGCAGGAGTCCAGCAATCTGTGTTTTAACAAACCTGCCAGGAGATTCTGGTGCATGCTAAAACTTGAGAACCTGTGCTATATGCCATTCCAAGACATGCAGTACTAATATACTATTATTTATTTTCCACTTATTTTATACTTCTTTGGAAAAAATACTGTGTATTCCCTAAGGACAAGACAGAATTGGGTTCTTCAACTTTTATTCTCCACAGCATAGTTCACATTGTGGACCTCCATAAAACATTTACTAAATTGAAAAAGGAAATGCTCCCCTTTGTCTTGGATGACTTAAATTCAATTGTCTAGAAAGATGAGATGCTAGCTAAGAGAACTTTTTGAGATTCTTCACATCTCTGGCACCCGAATATCATTTCAGTCTTTCATTGTGTGGATTTGTGATAATCAGGAATTACATGAATATAAAACTAATATAGCATTTTGCTTGCATGTGTGATAATCATTAAAACACAGCATGAATCACAGCAACATATGGCATTTAAAAATAAGCTTTTCAATTATGCCAGGAGATGCAGAGCTCACTTTGTTATCACAGAGTGTGTAATATTGGTAAGTAAAGATTTGAAGAAAGTGACTTTCTTTAGAATACATTAGAAAGATTCCTTTTTCCTGTGCACAGCATTAGCACTGCATCTATCTCACTGGAACAGAGCAGGAAGACAATTCTCTCAACTACTTTTATTATTTTAATTAATTCTTTTATTTTAATTGGAGAATAATTACAATATTGTGATGGTTTTTGCCTACATAAACATGCATCAGCCAGTGGTACACATGTGTCCCCCTATTCTGAAACCCCTCCCACATCCCTCCGCATCCCATCCCTCTGAGCACCCAGAGCACCAGCTTTGGGTGCCCTGCTTCATGCATCGAACTTGCCCTGGGTCATCTATTTTACTCAAGTACTTTTCAAGCAAAGCCCTCTAGAAGTACACAGTAGTATCACTGCTATGAGTGATATTACAGAACAGAAACCTTGCAACTAAACCCACAACTAAATTACATTTTATGTGATCGACTCTAGATATTACATGTGATTGAGCACACATAATATGCTTTGGGAAATATCAAGACTTATAATTATAAAAAGAATATGAAGTGGCATGGATATTCTGTAGTTTCTTATCAAGTCTTTAATTGAGGACTTCCTTCATTTCACAATCTCAAGAATGGCATTATATGCCCGTCACTGAAAAGGAGAGATAAACAAATTTGATGCTCATTCTAAATCTCTTTGCCAGTAACAACATCCTTCCCCAATCAGCCTAAGTTCTTACACAGAATTTGTTAGATTACTAAGATTTAATAATATCTATTTACAGAGAATCCAAAGGGTACTTTACTATTAATAATGCAGTCCCAAATGTCCTTATTATTATTTGCTAAATTTAATTGGCAACATACACTCAAAATGTTCT
Source organism: Bison bison bison (assembly GCF_000754665.1). Classification (NCBI taxonomy): domain Eukaryota; kingdom Metazoa; phylum Chordata; class Mammalia; order Artiodactyla; family Bovidae; genus Bison; species Bison bison. Next base: position 26,934,297 of record NW_011495032.1, on the reverse strand, counting down.
TCCCAGCAGGATTTCTCTAATTTTTTTTTTTTTTTTTTGCAGAGGCTATGTCCACATGGAGCAATGTGCTAAGAAGATTATTTTTATTGAACTTTCTGGTCATTTCAGAAAATAAATAAAATAAACATTTTTGTCAGATAAATTTGCTTTATTTTCATATCTTCAACTTTTAGATTCAAATTACAGAATTAACTTGGTTAATCCTGAGGTATAAGATCCATTCATTTGGTTTAAATAAAAGAGAAGATTTTTGTTATAAGGTCTCTGAGCTGCTTCTCAAGGAAGCAGGCAGGCTCAGGAGTAGAAAACTAGAATGAAGAATTGAGGCAGCCTCCCCTGTCTTCACACACGTGGGCTCTTGTCTTTGCTTATACTAATTAATGGCTTCCTCATCCTCCCTTGTCTCCACCAAGTGGCTGACTCAGATTCCCCTAAAGCATCTCACTAAACGTGTGGCCTCCAGGGCAGCCACCAGGCCACATTGCATGTATGTGTCAACTAGAAATAGGCTTCCTTCTTCAATAATTGTAATTCCATCAGTCAGAGAATTATCGTAATACGATGATCTTGTAGTAATAAGACTCTTTACCACTGGAAAAAAATGTCAAATGAACATACCACATTTACAATGTGAATGGTGCCCCCCTTCCTTTAGACGTGATGCCCGAGTAGAAGGCATAACCAGCTCCACCACGCAGTGCCCTGGCTCTAGGTCTGGTTTACGTCTCTTCAGTTCAGACCTACCTTTGGAAAGGAAGATTAACCAGGAGAGCCATGTGACAGACTCACTCCTCTATAGGCAAATAGGAAGGGGTGTGTTCAGGCACAACATGACTGCCAGATGGGGTGATCAGCCATCACAGTTTGCCTGGGACTGAGGGGTTTTGAGGGCAGGGGCAAAAGATAAAACTGAGAAAGTTCTAGACAAACCCAGATAAGCTGGTCACTCTGCAGTGATGGCTAACTCTTCATAACAGGTACAGTCCTCACAGAGTATAAAGGAGACTTTCAAACAGGATACAATGAACATCATAGGCATTGCTGTTTGGCATTGAATTACCAAAGCAACTTTGTTATTTTGAAACTGTGGAGGCTCAACCCTGAAATACTTTTATTCCATTTGGCTTTATCTTAAAATAATCCAATCTTCATGTGGATATACTGGGTTATACATAAATCTTCTATTTTTTTCCATTCAAATTCTATTCCAACAAAGGAATTATTGTTCTATATTAAATTTGGTTTTTTTTTGGTCTTGACATTTTGCATAAGTTAATGTTATCATTGCTTTTTCTTAGGAAGTTTTTGAAGTGTTCTATTAAAAAAATTATTTCAAAGAAAAAATATGTATTTGTTAACTGGATTGTGTCCAGTTGTTATAGTTCTAAGTGAAGATATTTATATATGAAATTTAGATAAATAATAAAACATTTAGTTTCTCAAATTAATGTTTCTATCCAGTCTGATATTTAACACATAGAAGAAAAAGAAGTGAAGTAGAATTGGGTTTCTTCTCTGTTGAAGGGCAAGGAAGGATAAGAGTTATCCTTGGAGCCCTACTTTTCAATAAAAAAAAAAAAAAACAACTTAATTTAGGCTTATATCTTTTACCTAAAATCAAACCAAAGAGCAGCAACAATAAAATCCTTTACTTTCAATTAAAATTGCCATCAAATTGTGTTTTAATCTATAACCTACTTCAAGTCCTATCAGAAGAGGACTTATCAGAAATCTTAACACCTACTGAGGAGTGTAATTGACCTGATATTAAATTTTAGGAAAGGAAAATACATTTGATAATTAAAACAAGAGTCTTAAACGTACTTCAGTTCCTGCTGAGGGACCAGGTAAGTCATTGAGGGGGAGGAAAGCAGAGGCTTAGAAAGGAGACAGGAGAAAGTATTTGGAACAAAGTGAGAAGGTCACAGTCCGTGGTAAAGAGGAAGAGATGACGAGAGGCAGATAAGGATAGGAATAGAAAAGAGAATAAAGGTACCTCCAGGAGGTTCTGAAAAGAGCTAGTTTTTAAATTACTAGAAGCTCAGCAAAATGGGCTGTGAAATAAGACAGTTGGAGACAAATCCCACTCTCATCCTGTATCAGCTCTGTGACCACATTTCTTCTTGTTTGAGCTGCAATTATTCCATCTATAAAATAGATGGAAATGCTTATTCCATGGAGCTGTTGTGAGGATTGCACCTACCATGTTTGAAGGTCTTGGAACATAATTGTTGCTCAATACATAGGTTCCTTTATTCCTGTCGTGTCTTACTCTTTACTTAAGAGTGTTACTATTATCTTTGAAATGCTAGTTATTAGATTTCATGTTGCTTTTAAATTTTAATATAGTTCGAGTAACTATTTATGGAAGCTACCATAGAAGATGCCATGCTGGGTATTAGAGATAGGAAGATAAAATATTATCCCAACCTCAAGATTTCAGAGCTTCCCACATAGTGCTAGTGGTAAAGAACCTGCCTGCTAATATAGGAGACATAAGAGATGTGGGTTTGATCCCTGGCTTGGGAAGATCCCCTGGAGGAGGGCATGGCAACCCACTCCAGATTCCCACGGACAGAGGAGCCTGATGGTCTACAGTCCATAGGGTTGCAAAGATTGGACATGACTGAAGTGACTTAGCATCCATGCAAGATCTCAAAATCCTAGTACAGTGGGAGAAGTGAATAGATAGAGGTATGTTTTAGGCAGGTGTGGTTAACAAGGCTATAGTGGCTGTGAGAGGGCTTCTTCAAGTCCTGAGATGAGCCTTCAGTTCAGTTCAGTTCAGTTGCTAAGTCGTGTCTGACTCTTTGCGACCTCCTGGACTGCAGCACACCAGGCTTCCCTGTCCATCACCAACTCCCGGAGTCTACTCAAGCTCATGCCC
>NW_011495032.1:26892742-26931291 GCF_000754665.1 Bison bison bison | reverse complement strand
TGCTAAGTCGTGTCTGACTCTTTGCGACCTCCTGGACTGCAGCACACCAGGCTTCCCTGTCCATCACCAACTCCCGGAGTCTACTCAAGCTCATGCCCATTGAGTCAGTGTGGCCATCCAGCCATCTTATCCTCTGTCATCCCCTTCTCCTCCTGCCTTCAATCTTTCCCAGCATCAGGGTCTTTTCAAATAAGTCAGTTCTTCCAATCAGGTGGCCAAAGTATTGGAGTTTCAGCTTCAACATCAGTCCTTCCAATGAATATTCAGGACTGATTTCCTTTAGAATGGGCTGGTTTGATCTCCCTGTAGTCCAGGGGACTCTCAAGAGTCTTCTCCAGCACCACAGTTTGAAAGCATCAATTCTTTGGTGCTCAGCCTTCTTTATGGTCCAATTCTCACATCCATACATGACTACTGGAAAAACCATAGCTTTGACTAGACAGACCTTTGTTGGCAAAGTATTGTCTCTGCTTTTTAATATGCTGTCTAGGTTGTTCATAACTTTTCTTTCAAATTTGAATGGGCACACAAATTACTGATGTAGCTTGTTACTATGTAAGTTTTGAGTCAGTAGGTCTCAAATGAGTCCTGAGATTCTGCATTTCTAACAAACTCCAAGATGATGTCAAGGCTGCTGGTCAGCAGATCACACACTGAGCAACAAGTGCAGAAGTGGTTCCCAACCCTGCTGGCATATTAGAATCATCTGGGGAGTGTTTACAAAAATGACTGATGCTCGGTTCCCACTTCTGAAATAAACTGATTGCATTGGTCTAGGGAGCTGCTGCTGCTGCTGCTGCTGCTGCTGCTAAGTCGCTTCAGTCGTGTCTGACTCTGTGTGACCCCATAGATGGCAGCTCACCAGGATCCCCCATCCCTGGGATTCTCCAGGAGAGAACACTGGAGTGGGTTGCATTTTCCTTCTCCAATGCATGAAAGTGAAAAGTGGAGTTGCTAAGTCATGTCTGACTCTTCGGGATCCCGTGGACTGTAGCCTACCAGGCTCCTATGTCCATGGGATTTTCCAGGCAAGAATACTGAAGTGGGTTGCCATTTCCCTCTCTACTAATGCAGTGACCACCTATCAAATGTTTCTTTGACAGGTGGTTTGCTTCATCTCTGTTGGGGTACAGAAATTGTCAATCCTAGTTACATATGTCTTTTACCTTTTAAAAACCTTTTTATCATGGTAAAATGTATATAATAGGAAGTTTATAACTGAAATTAGTTGTAATTTTAATTATAATTGTAACTATTTTAAGTGTACAATTTAGTGTGCAATAAAAGACATTCACAGTATCAGTAACCACTACTGCTATATATTTCTGAAACTTTTCTACCACCTTAAAGAGAAGCTCTCTAACTGCTAAACCTTTCTCTTCCTCGCCACCACCACCCCCGGCCCCCAGCCCCTGGTAACTTCTATTTCGTGTCTCTATGAATTTGCTTATTCTAGATGTTTCATGTAAGAAGAATCATACAGAATTTGTTCTTTTGTGTCTGGCTTATTTCACTTAGCATAAGGTTTTCAAGGTTCATTCATGTTATAGCATATATCAGAATGGCATTCCTTTTTACAGTTGAATAGTGTTTCACTGTGTATATACACACGTCTTAATTATTTATCCATTTGTCTGTTGATAGACACTTGAGTTACTCCCTATATTTGAATATTGTGAATAATGCTACTAACAGCATGCAATTCTAGTTATTTATTAGAATAACATATTAGATATCACCTCAGGCCAGACAAATTAGATATTCTGGAAATTATGTGCAATCATGGTTGTGGCTTTAAACCTCCCACAAATGATTCTATTGCACAGCCAGGGATGTGAACCACTGATTTATATACAGCTAATTGAATCCAAGTCCCTGGAGCAATTCCTTTAAGGACTATTTCTCAAGACAATGTGTTGGATTTGGTGTATAGGTGATCACCTGGAGAGCTTGTTGAAAAGGTCTGATCCCAGTTCCCAGACTGGGGAGAGTCTGATTCATGAAGTCTTGGACAGAACTTAGGAATCTTGTTTATAAACAAGATGCCTTTTAGGGGATTCTAATATAAGTGTGTGTGACTCCACCTTAAGGAATGCTGACTTCAAGATTGTTTAGCTTGACACAGAGAAACTGTATGTCCTTGTGACATTCTGATGACTATGCCATTCTGCTTTTTAATTACTTGAAGCCATTTGTCATAGGATAAACTAAAGGAAAGCATAGAGATGGCTCAGAAAAGTTCTTTGCTGTTACAGAGAGAAAAATCCAGGACCAGTTGAAACATTAGCCCTTATGGTGCTTAGTATAAAAGTAATGCACTATCCACAGAGCTGACATAGGGATTCTGGTTCATTTGTGAGTTCTTTCCCTTGTTGTATGAATTAGTCCTGATGTTTGAAGGATTTTATAATACATGTAGATTGCATCTACCAGTCAGTTAAAAAAAATAGGTGTTAAAAGAAACATCAGTGCCTTATATTTTTCTGACCCCTATTTTGTATTGTGTCACAAATGCACAGAGTACAGTGACATTTATCCAGTTGCACCTGGATTCATTTAACTGGCATTTATTTTATAATACTTTAGATCATAATATTTAAATATACAATATAAAAAAGGTTATACTATATAAAAAGTTATATACTTATAGCTTTTTTTAAGAACAAAAACACTTCTTTTTTACATGCTTTGTTGTTTCAAGTCCCACTTTCAGTGGTTTTGATCAATTATCCCACACCTAGATGCCTACATAACAGAGTGACAATGCATTTTGCACATGAAAGTGGAGCGTGAAAAAGTTGGCCTAAAGCTCAACATTCAGAAAACTAAGATCATGGCATCTGGTCCCATCACTTCATGGGAAATAGATGGGGAAACCGTGGAAACAGTGTCAGACTTTATTTTTCTGGGCTCCAAAATCACTGCAGATGGTGACTGCAGCCATGAAAGTAAAAGACGCTTACTCCTTGGAAGGAAAGTTATGACCAACCTAGATAGCATATTCAAAAGCAGAGGCATTACTTTGCCAACAAAGGTCTGTCTAGTCAAGGCTATGGTTTTTCCTGTGGTCATGTATGGATGTGAGAGTTGGACTGTGAAGAAGGCTGAGCACTGAAGAATTGATGCTTTTGAAGTGTGGTGTTGGAGAAGACTCTTGAGAGTCCCTTGGACCGCAAGGAGATCCAACCAGTCCATTCTGAAGGAGATCAGCCCTGGGATTTCTTTGGAAGGACTGATGCTAAAGCTGAAACTCCAGTACTTTGGCCACCTCATGCAAAGAGTTGACTCATTGGAAAAGACTCTGATGCTGGGAGGGATTGGGGGCAGGAGGAGAAGGGGACGACAGAGGATGAGATGGCTGGAAGGCATCACTGACTCGATGGACGTGAGTCTGGGTGAACTCCAGGGGTTGGTGATGGACAGGGAGGCCTGGTGTGCTGCGATTCATGGGGTCGCAAAGAGTCAGACACGACTGAGCGACTGAACTGACTGACTGACTGACTGTGTTCACTACAATAAATAGTAAGGTTTCACATTCTTTCAACCTTCTTCTCTGGTTATTGCATAGCAAGGTTATTGGTATTTGATGTGTCAGACATGAGGAAAATTCTGTCTTTACAAGCATGGGAAGAAATATACTTCACATAAGTATAAAATTATGAAGGATGTAATTTTGCACTCAAACTTCGATTACAATAATTCTTTCAATTAACGTGCCCTGTTTCTTGTTTGCTTGGGCCCTTAAATCTGACAGTCTTTCTTTCTGTAAGAGAACTAATAGAATTTTGCCAAAATACAGCTTGGAGAGAAATGAGGAGTTGGCAGTTTTACTACTCCTTTCTTATTTTTATTATCCTCTAAGTTGACCCCTTGTGTTTTGACAATTTTCAAAAACATGCTCTCACAATTTTGCTGTGTCTCAAGAATGACAAGTTCATGGTGAGTTTTGAGTGTTTTGTCAAAGCTGAGTCACCCAAGCACATGGTTTCTTTCTGAGGACATCCTGAATGGACACAGAAAAGTACTTATGTGACAACTCTGAGAGTGAGTGTGAGTGATATAACCTTCTTCCTTTGGTTCCTGAAATAAAGATACCCAATATTCTGGGACTAAGGCCTACAGAGGATCTGGTCCTCTTGAAGGGTCTTCTGGGAAAATCTTACCAAGATGATGATGGAACGCAAACCATCTCTTAAGAGGGAGAGATGATAAGTGAATTATGGATGTCTAACCTAAAGAGAAAAGAGATTCAGTAGGGGACCTATTCATTGTCTCCAAGGCCAGGAAGAATGCCAGATCTTGCTGTCCACGTGATGCTGTCCATGCAATGAGGGCATGATTCTCTGAATCATGAAAGCATCCTTAGTGCTTGGAGTCGATTTCTATTATTTACCAATGAGCCTGGTCTCTGGGACTAAGGAGCAAAGTTACTCTTGAGCCCTTTTCCTGGAGTCCAGCCAGTAGCTTTCACCAGCTCCAACATCATTGTCCTGGCATTTGGTTTCAGACAATAGCATCCTATAAAACTATTCGAGTTTGAAATAAGAGGGAGGATTTTTACTTTTTTTTTCTTTCCAATGGGAGCTTGTTGTTGAAGCCATAAATACTGAAAAATTATTAAATTTTAAAATAATAAGACCATAGAAAACATATCTTCCCAGTGGGGGTTTCCAGCCAAAGTTTCTATAAAGTCTCTAGCAGACTCAGTAACCTTTTGCAGGATTTCCTGAAACCCATGGGGTGTTTGATGGATATTCATATCGCCACGCTTGTCAAACTAATGTCACTCAGTAAATACAATGTGTGATACAACAAAATTAATTATTTAAATATTATTATTAGAACAAAAAGTACTGTGCATTTTTGTGAATGCCACATCTTTGTTGGAATAGGCAGTTCGTTGCATAACTGATACTAACAGGGAAGCACTTAGACTGCATGTCATTCTTTATGTTTATCTGACCTCAGGGTCAAAGTTATATGCAGCTGAGACTCTTGTTGGTCTTCAACTGTCAGCCTGGAGGGTGTATATGCTCACCAATCAACTAACCTTCCTGCGGCTCCCTTAGAACTTTCTCATGCAAGCTCCACAAGTTTAATTTCGTTAATAGTCTCCTAGAAGACATGACTCTGACTTGCTGTGGTCATTCTGGATAACATAGATAATATATCCATGGAGTCACCTCTACCCAAAGTCAGGTTTTCGGGGTTGCTGGTCTGAAAAGCAGATCTTGTTTCCTCAGCCAAATTCATACTAATCAAACACATAGCAAATCGATGTCTACACCAGACGATTAATTTCCATGAAAGCTCAAACCACCTCATTGGACTGGATAATCATTTCCCTAGATCAGCACATCCTGTCCCACTGAGCAAATGTATATAGGAAGGTGCTTGATCATCAGAGGGTCACGTTGGTGACTATATCATCCAAGCACAATGATATGTGTGATGAATAGCATCAAACAGCTGTTGAGTGCTTACTATGTATTAGGTGCAGCCTCAGTTGGGCTCTAGTCATCATGGACTTCTATAGTCCTTATGTGCTGCGCAGTGTTTGAAATGCATTCATATTTTACATATTTTATTTATGAATATTTTATTCATGATATTACTGGTAAGTAATATTATCATCACCATCTCCATTTTACAGGTGAGAAAACAAGCCCAGAGGGTTTGAGTCATCGAACTAGTAAGAAAGAAGTGGGATTTGAAGACAGGCGTACCTTCTATTTTTGCCCTCTACACCCCTCTGCTCCTTGTGGTGTTTCTAATACACTTTCACATTTTGCCCAATGAGCCCCTCTTCCCAGATGACTGACATGAACTCTGAAACATTGGCCCTCACACTCATTTTCTGGATTTCTAAGCTGCAAATTCCACACAGTTGACATACATTTTCTTAGGCTATGTTAACCCCGTGATTAGACAATGCCAAGACCTTATCTTACTGCTTTTAGCCTGCGCCTTCCCTGTCCATGTGACTTTTGCATGTATCTGATCTTATTCATCATGTGCCAGCTTTATCAGTCTGTCTCTCGGGGTGCCAGGGATGCCCTTCTAACAGGAAGACCCGCATTATATTTCCTACATGTATATTCAAAACTGGGTCTTCCCTTGTGGCTCAGGAGTTAAGAATCTGCCTGCAATGTAGGAGACACGAGTTTGATACCTGGGCCAGGAAGATCCCCTGGAGAAGGAAATAGCAACCCAGTCCAGTATTCTTGCCTGGGAAATCCCATGGACAGAGGAGCCTGGTAGTCAACAGTCCAAGGTGTCGCAAAAGAGTTGGACACAACTTAGCAACTAAACAACAACATATTCAAAAGTACCAGGAGAGGGAATTCCCTGGTGGTTCAGTAGTCAGGACTTGACACTTTTACTGCTGGGGCCCTGGGTTTGATCCCTACATCTGAGAACTAAGATCCCACATGCCGCACTGCATGGCCAAAAGTAAATAAATAAATATAAACTAAAAACAAAAGTACCAGGAAATTTTGCCCACAGTGAAACACACCAATTAAAATTTGAAAGGAAAGAATAGGGGAGAATGTGATGAACAAATCATAATATTCAATATATTCTGCATAATACATAGTCTTAGAATCTTTGCTAATATGATTGATAAATTCAGCTCTCATTTTATTTCATTTTTCCCAGCACCATGTCCAGCAATACACATCGAGTAAGAAGCAGCTATTGAACTTGGAGAACTGTCTAAAAGGTGGAAAAAGAAATCAGTGTATAAACCTCGTATAAGCCAAAGAGACGGCTTGTAATTATTCCTTCACTTCTCTGAAAAATAGCAAATAATGTCAATGGAACAGACACTTGCAATGACAGAATTCTGTCAGTATCAGTTGGTGGAGTATATTCCATTTGCTGGTCATTGCACTTTGTGATAAACAGAGGCTGTAGCTGTGCTTATGCAATGGCAAGTAAAAAGCTCCTTCCAAACAGTCAGGGGCTTCCAGACATTGCAGTATTTATTATAATGTGTTAAAAATAAGATTTAAAAATATATTTCTCAGATTTTTTTCTGGTTTTAGCATTGTGACAACAATCTCTGAATCTATATTCTGTGGCTTAAATAGTTTATATACATTAAGTATTTCATTTGAAGTCTGTATAACAAGCTGAACTTTGATTATTCCCGGCATTATTTTGCAGTTAGTATGGTATCAATGAAAGCAGCTGTTGATTGTTGTTGTTCAGTCGCTAAGTCCTGTCTAAGTCTTTGGACCCCATGCACTGCAGCCCGCAGGCTTCTTTGTCCTTCACTATTTCCTGGAGTTTGTTCAAATTCATACCCATTGAGTCAGTGATGCTATCTAACCATCTCACCCCCCACTGCCCCCTTCTCCTTTTGCCTTCTATCTTTCCCAGCATCAAGGTCTTTTCCAATGAGTCGTCTCTTCATATCAGGTGGCCAAAATACTGGAGCTTCAGCTTTAGCATCAGTCCTTCCAGTCAATGTTCAGGGTTGATTTCTTTAGGATTGACTAGTTTGATCTCCTTGCTGTCCAGGGGACTCTCAAAAGTCTTTGCCAGCACAATTCAGGGCTCCGCCTTTTCCCTTACATGATTCCTGGAAAAGCCATAGCTTTGACTATATTGACCTTTGTTGGCAAAGTGGTGTCTCTGCTTTTTAACATACTGTCTAGGTTTGTCATAGCTTTCCTTCCAGAGAGCAAGTGTCTTAATCTCATGGCTGCAGTCACCATCCACAGTGATTTTGGAGCCCAAGAAAATAAAACCTGTCACTGTTTCCACTCTCCCCCCCTTCTATTTGCTATGAAGTGATGGGACCAGATGCCATGATCTTAGTTTTTTGAATGTTGAGTTGTAAGTCAGTTTTTTTTTTTTTTTTTCACTGTTGCTGGATGTTTTAAGTAACTAGACATAAAAGGCAGATACTTTGAATACAATTAAACCATTTAAGAGTCCCTACTGAAAGGTAAAATGACTATAGCAAATCAGAAGTCTTTTTTGAAATCAGAGAAATACAAATGAAAAGTCATTCAGTTAGTTTCTCAAATTAGTAAACGTGAGAAAGCTCGATTTTATAAAAGATCTGGGGAAAGAGATACACTTTCAGTAGAAACGGGCACAACAGATTGATTGCAGCTTTCTGGAGGACAATTTGGTAGTAGGTTTTGGGAGCTTCTGAACCATAATTTGTCTCTCTTTCATGCAGGAATTCCAGTTTTGGAAAAAACCTAAAATGTAACCTAATAGAGACCAAACTAAGTCGTCTCTTACACAGGTGTATTGCTGTATATAATAATAAAAATTTGACAGTAACTCAGATGCACTACAGAAGGGAAACAGCTAAAACAAGTTGTGATATCTTAAGAAAAGTAACAATCAAGCAAGTATTAAACATATATATGTGAGCTTTATCAACATAGAGAAATATGTGAGTGAAAAGAAGAATTATAATGTCAACTCAAAGACCTAATACAATGAACTATGGAAAAACTTTTAAGTGTAATTTACTTAAAGTCTAGAAAAAATAGATGGATATAGGAGTTAAAATTTTACTAGTGTGTGTTTTGCTTCTTTATTAATTTTATGTTACTTAAATTTTCCTTGGCTTGCTCAGTTGTGTTATATCAAAACAAATGTAGGAACTAAAGGAACACATTTCAGGAATGGGTCAGTCTTATATCTAAATGGAATTACTCCAAACATGTCTGATGTGATCCCGAATGGAGCTGCCTGGGAACCCCATCTGATAAAAACATTAGGAGAAGGCACATGGGGAATGAAAAAAAAAGAGAGAGAGAATTACATGCATGTAAGGTCGGGAAAAATAGTCTGAGCATTCATCATTCTTGGCTGAAACATACATCTGAGAATCACCCCACCCATAACTAGTCACAAATGCTCTGCCAAAATAAAAAAGTAAAATAGCAGCATATGCTGGAAATTTTTCTGTTTTTATGATATGCAGAGAGACATTTTCTTTCATATATTCCCTTCCTTCAAACTGCTGAGAATCCAGCCCTTGCTTTGCTGTGATTTCAGACTTTTTTCTGGGCAAATGTTCGACTTCTTTTTCACCCTGCACAGTGATCGTCAGCATCCAGGCTGAAGGTGTCTGTTTGATATTTCAAAAATATACTTGGTACACCAGAGCCTCTATTTCCATTTATATTTCCCCCCTCCCTATCACCACCATTTACCATTTACTGGGTGTTCTACATATAGGCAGATTTGTTTCAGTTGCTGTCATTACGAATATTAAAAATAGAGTTTCAAATGAAAACACATATCTTTCTCTATGCTGTACATTTCTCTGAGAAGCACAACACCGCATAATTTCTGAAATGCAACCCCATTTTCATCTTGCCAGCAATTTGGCAGTTCTCAAAAGGTTACTGCTCTGAATTTGTTTTCTTTGTAATCTTGTAGTCCATTTGTTCTGCCTTAATGCTGAAAATCTATGTAAGATCTTGACCTCCATATGCCATACAGCAGAAGATTTACCCTTTTCTTTAAAGTTTTCTTCTACACTAAAATGAGAACAAAGAAAGCATTTCATGACTTGTTAAAATGTCATATGGATTAGACATTTAAGGTTAAAATCAAGGGGGTCTCAAACCTTAGGTAGGGTTTAACTACCTGCTGTACCTCTTAGGGCTGGTTTTGTGAAACTATAAATATCTTTCTAAGTTTCTAGGACACATACAAAAAATTCATATCCTTGAAAGGAAAGGTGCAGTTAATCTATCAGAACTATTAGTTATATTGCACTGAAGGCAATTCATCTGTATTTTGATGACCATGTGAAAGAGATGGTTACAGGCTTGAAAGCTAGCCCAAGGTACAAACCAGTGGGGGGATGAGTATTTAAATGAAAGGGACACTTTCTGTGTCATCTGCCCATTTCCTATGCATTTATGGGACACTGAGTGTTCCCAAGCATCCATGTGACACCAGGTTCTGTGGGGCCAGCCGACTGTAAAGGTGAGTTTCCTAACCTCAAAGTTGTTTTTTAATTAGAAGAGAGAGAATTAACACTTCTAAAATAATTAGAAAATAAGAAATGTTTAATCCTGTGACTATGTAAGTATTTAGGGACAGGAAAGAGCTGCTGGTTGGAGGGGCAGACATGTTTTATAGAAGAATTAGAGAGTGAGGTGGGCATTTGAGAAATTATGTGGTGTTGTGCGTTGAAGAAGAGGATGGAAAGAGAGAAGATAAACACTCACAAGAGGAATGTGGGATGGAGCACACAGGTGCTGGAGTGGCAGGCAGGGCAACAGCATAGGCAGAACTGCCAGGGAAGGGTGGCTAAGGTGAGGGCTGAGGACAACGGTGGAGGCCTGCACTCCATATGGCAGGCACTGGGGGAGCCGCCGGGGCTTTGCTAAGAGAAAATGGTACTCTAGGAAAACTATTCTAGTCCTGGCTGCGGAGTAGGTGAATGCAGAGATGAAGGTTAGAGAGTTCCCCTCACTCATACAGACATGAGTTCCATGCATGTTTCCTTTCTTGGAGAGAGAACAAAGGGAAAGCCTGTGGATGGAAGTTCTTCATGGTGGTGCCATCTAAGGAATAGAGTTAGCTGAGGTGGAAGGGTGGGGGTTGGCAAATGGGGCACTTTGCATTTGATGTTATACTCTTTATACACTTCAGGACAATTGTGTGTGTGTGTGTGTGTGTGCTTTGAAAAGGCCATGTGTTATTTTTATAGAAAATTTTAAAATGTAGTCCTAAGATTTATGGAGGACTTTGAAAATGATGACATGGCTGACAAATGGGGTAAGCATGGAAGGAAGCTGGCTTCATTGGTAGATGTATCTGTGCATACAGGACTTCCCAGGTGGCTCAGTGGTAAAGAATCTGCCTGCCAAGAGGGAGACACAGGTTTGACCCCTGGCTTGGGAAGATCCCCTAGAGAAGATGACAGGCTACTCTAGTTTTCTTGCCTGGGAAATCCCATGGCCAGAGGAGCCTGGTGGGTTAGAGTTCAAGGGGTTATAAAAGAGTCAGACATGACTTAGAGACTAAACAACAACAGCATCTGTGCATACACACACACACAGACACACACACACACACACATGCACATGCATCTCTCCAGGCCCAGTGTGCACAGCATACATGTCCTTAATCAACTACTTTCTGTCTCCCAGATCCCGATTCCTTGTGGACCCAGAGCTGTTTTGCCTCATGCCCGCCCCTCTCCTGTGATGTCTCTGTCACTCTATCTCTGATTCCCCTGTGCCAAAAAGATTTGGGTTTTGCAGTGGCTTCTCAGTTGTCGCAGTCTACTTGAAGATATTCTGCTGAGTCTTTCTCAAGTTTCTTCAGCCTGAAGTCCCCACTGTCCTTTGCATCCTCCCAGCGCCGTGAGGGCTGCTCTGCGATCCATCTTCCACACTTGTCTGACTTGGTGAAACTGACTTGCAGGCCAAAGTGCTCCAGCGCTGGTGGCTTGGCCTGAAGCCAGGACTGCAGCCCGGTGTGTAGATTAATGTTCACGGGGCCCACATTCGCTAACGGGCAATCAGGCTTTCCAACTGATTGCATAATTTATGGAAGAGATGGCCCTGCCCTTGTAATATGCAACAGTGGCATCATACATATGAATTAAGCAACTGCAAAATAAATCAAGCCCCGGAACCTTTAGAGGCTTCATGTGTGCCAGCTGGTCAGTGGGAGCTTTGTGATATAAACAGTAAACAGTGAACAGACAAAGATTTATTTGTTTGAACTCCAACATGTATGCATGACTTTGCATTAAGAAAGCTCTGGGGAGAATATACCACATTTTGTGGGAACAGACAAGGGGTGGAGAGAAAAGTGGTTGGAAGTGGTGATTTGGCCAACATTAATCACAGAGTAGCAATAGTTTCTTTAAGAACTGAGGTTAGAACTCCTAATGCATGACCACAATAGATATGTATTTAAGGATAAGATGTAGCCTCATGTGGATCGACTGTTAGCCTAACAATCCCATGAAAGTTTTAATTGTTTTTCCCCCTGTTAAATTCTGAGCCTCTCTAGAGAAATAATGTGCCTATGAAATAATAGGACTTTATTTAATGCTTTTTTCATTAAATCATATAAAAATAATTAGATTACAAAAGTCAAAAGCTTTAACATTTAAATTTTTTTACGAAATTGTAGGACAAGTATTGCTTATGATGTTCTGAAAAAAAAGCCTTGAAATCAAGCAAAATCTATAGATTTTAAAGAGTCATATGTATTTTTTTGGTCCTAAACTTAAATACTTTGTTACCAGACAAAATACAAAACATTTTAGAAGTAGGATGAAATGTATACTATTTATGAGATTTTGGGTAAAATCAGAACACTAGACAAAATTTTGAAGTAATTTTACAGTTTAGGGAAAATTTTTCCCTGCAAAGAATTACTGAGATTCCAGGAAATTCCAGGCATTGTGCCAGAGGCAAAACCTAAAGAAGATCGATGGGTCCTGCCTTTTAAAGCTTATGTCCTAATGGGAAAAACAGAAACAAATAGTAAACAAATACATGAGATAATGATAATACGTAATACTTTCCATGAAGGCAATAAACAGCATGTTGTGAGAGATTTGGATGGTGGGCAAAGGAGATAGTCAGGGAGGACTTCTCTGAGGTGGTGACATTGATGCTGTGATTTAAAGGATGCAGGGGAGCCAGTAATGTCCATATGGATGGAAGCACATTCCAGGAGGAGGGAACAGTGAGTAGAGGTAGTAAAAGGAGGTCATTGTACTTGGGGCTGAAATTAGGGGAATATTCCCTAGTGGCTCAGTGGTAAAGAATCCACTTGCAATGTAGGAGATACGGGTTTGATTCCTGGTCAGGAAGATCCCTTGAAAAGGAAATGGCAACCCACTACAGTATTCTTGCCTGGGAAATCCCATGGACAGAAGAGGTTGGCGGGCTACAGTCCAAGGGGTCGCAAGAGTTGGACATGACTTAGCAACTAAACCACCACCAACAGGGAGATCCTGGCCTGTTCTGGGATCTTTATGGCCATCACAAGGAACTGATGCAAAAGAAAGCCATGGGAACATTTTGAGTAATAAAGAGATCTGATCTACATGCTCCCATTTACATTTTTAAGGGCTTATGTTGGCTCCTTGAGAAAAATGTATTGGAGGGGACAAGAGCTGAAACAGAGAGCCCCAGGAGATTGGTGGGGCCATCCAAGGCAGAGGGGATGGCAGCTTGATGTGGTGGATGATATGAAGATGGGGAGAAGTAGGCATACTCGAGTATGTTTGCAGGTAAAACTCACAGGACTTGGATAAGGACTGAACAACTAGAAGAGACAAATCAAGGATGAACCCTAGGTTTTTGGCTTCAGTAATGCTGGAGAGCACTGCTATGCACTGGGGTGAGAAGTCTGACGGAGGAACAGACTTGGGGAAGAGGAAGAGGATCAAGAGGATCTCATGAAAGTCTAGGCTGAGGTTCCTATTTAACATCCAAGTGAAGATATTAAGAACAGGGAAGTGGATATGAAGTCTGGGTTTGAAATATTGATAGGAGACCATAAGCATGTGAATTTAAAGCCAAAAGTCAGGATGAATTCCTCTAGGAATAGTGGGTGGATAGACAAGAAGAAGACCTAAAATTAAAAATAGGTAGAGAAAGCAACAGGAACTGGAATATAGAGAACCATGAGTATATGCTGTTTTAGGAAGAAGAGGGGAACGTGATTAACGTCGATCCTGAACATTCAAGCAAGATGAAGTCAGAGAAATAGACTTTGAATTAAGTAACCTAGAAAATAACAATCACAGTAAAAATGAAGCCAGATTGAAGTTAGGTGAAGAATGAATGTGAGATAAAGTTCTAGGTGCAGCAAGAGTAGCAACTCATTTGAGGAGTTTGGGTGAAAAAAGAAACAGCGAAACGAGAGGTAACTGAAGGGGGAATACAGAAGTGCACAGAAGCCTGTAGTTTTTGCCCATTTTAAAACAGATGTTTAATACAGAACTGGTTTAAATGCATTGTGATACATCTACACAATAGAATTATACAGCTGTAAAACATAATGAGTGAGATGTGTACCTTTAAGTGAGAAAGACAAGTGCAGAATAATTCTAGTATGCTACCTTTGTTTTCAAAAGGGGAAAATGAACATATTTATTTGTATTTGTAGCTACATCTATGCATAAAGTATTTCAAGAAGGATATGCTAGATGGTGAAAATGCTGCCTGTCTTTATAGTAGAGAATGAAGTAATTTGAACACACTTGGGAAAGGGAGGCTCTCCTTTGTAAACCTTTTTGTACCTTTCAAAACCTGAATGATATAAATGCATCACCTTTCCAAAAATTAAATAAATAATCTCTGCTGAAACATGTTTTGGTGACCAAACAGAGACAGAAATCATTTGATGGTGCAGGAAATAGAAATGATAACTAAGGACTGATGTCTTCTAGGAGTGAGAGGAGGTGGGTATCAGAATCCCCGTGAAAGAAGCCCACTTGGCCACGAGCGAGGACTCTCTTTCCTGTACAATAGAACGTAACAGGCAGGTTTGTACATTTGGTGATGGGGGAATAAAGGTGTTTCGCTCAGATGGTATTTATTTTTGTGAATGAAGGAAGAGATAGCAGTTGGGTGCAGAGAAATGAAAGAAGTAGGGAAAGTTTCATGCTCTCAAAAGATGAGCCATAATCCCTAGGGAAAAAGAATATAGTTGATGAGTAAAATTGAGTGGTCACAAATTGAAAGCAACAGTAGTTAGTCTGGTTGTTTAATATTTTCCAGTCACAATGAGCTGGCCAGGGGTGTGTCAAGCCAGGGGGTGGTTGAAATGTTACCATTTCCAGTCTGACCAAGGCCAAGCAGGGCAGAAGTTTAGGATATCTGCTTCTGTGATTCAGGAAAAGACCTTGGAATCTAGCTGAATAAATTGGAGAAAGAAGACCAGGATAAATGCCTATGAATAGTTAAAAATAGGAGGGTCTAACAAATTGGAGATGTCATGATATGGATGAACTGTTGAAATGGAGGTACACAGCTCTCTCAAAAGAGAGTGACAGGACTTCTCTGATGTTCTAGTGGTTAAGAATCTACCTGCCAATGAAGGGATCATGGGTTTGATCCCTGGTCCAGGAAGATTCGACATGTGGGAGGGCAACTAAATCTATGTGCTGCAACTGCTGAAGCCCCCGAACCCTAGAGCCAGTGCTTTGCAGCAAGAGAGGCCGCTGCAGTGAGAAGCCCTCACACTGCAACTAAAGACAGCCCAAGCACAGCAAGGAAGATTCAGTGCAGCCAAAATTAGTGAGTTAATTAATTAAAAAAAAAAGAGAGTGACCTAGAAGGACGGGGAATGGTGACTAAGAATGAGATCTAGAAAGAGTGACGACAGACCAGAGCAACCAAGTGAAGAGATGGCTGAGGCGGATGGAGGAAAGTGATGGCGGCAAACATGTGCCTGCTCAGTCATGCCCGACCTTTGTGGCTCCATGGACTGTAGCCTGCCAGGCTCCTCTGTCCATGGAATTTTCCAGTCAAGAATACTGGAATGCATTGCTATTTCCTCCTCCAGGGGATCTTCCTGACCCAGGGATTAAACTCACATCTCCTGCATTGCAGGGCAGATTCTTTACCACTGGGCCAGGGACCAAACAGGCCCCCCCACCTCCCACCCCTCCCCACACACAGACTGGACTGTTGAATGAGGCCTTGGGATGTTCAGTTCAGTTCAGTTCAGTCGCTCAGTCGTGTCCGACTCTTTGCAACCCCGTGAACCGCAGCTCAACAGGCCTCCCTGTCCATCACCAACACCCGGAGTCCCCCCAAACCCATGTCCATCAAATCAGTGATGCCATCCAACCATCTCATCCTCCATTGTCCCCTTCTCCTCCTGCCCTCAATCTTTCCCAGCATCAGGGTCTTTTCAAATGAGCTGAGTGCTGAAATCCTCCATAACCATGTGGGGAGGAGTGGTGACGGCTGAACAGCTGAAGTGGGTAGTAGATGCCTTGAGCTTCATCTGAGTGGGGTTTTCTAAGGAGGAAAGAGAAATGGTTTGGAAGCCATAATGATAGGGGAGGGGACAGGGGGAGGAAAGATCTACAGAGAGGCATGTGTGCCTCTCCCTGAGGGGACATAGGGCCTGCACTATCCTCAGGGAGCAGAGCAGTTGTAGGAGGACTGAGAAGAGTTTGAGAAGACCCAGGCATTTCCCAGGAAGGCCTGTGTCCTGAGGGCACAATGACATGTAACTGATAATCTCCTACCTTCTTTGACCTCATTTCTTTCTCACCCAGCCAAACAACCACACCTTTGCACCTGGAGCTAAGGTTCTTATCTTTTGACCTGAATCCCCTGGCTCACTACAGATTCAAAGTGGTGCCAGGTGGAGGTTAGCCATGGCTCCCAAGGATGCATTGGAGGACATCACCTAGCAACTCAGTTATTTGGGTGGTGACAGAGTATAGCCCAGGGGAAAAGAGATTCCATGGGAGCCATGTAAGGTAAGGATTATACTGACAAGTTGTTGTCAAAAGTTTAGCATACCATTGTGCCCACATGCAAATAGGTACAGAAAGCCTCCCTTGGGCACCTGGGCTTTTGCACAATAGGTATGTAGGCCTCTGCCCTTGCTGCTGCTGCTGCTGCTAAGTCACTTCAGTCGTGTCCGACTCTGTGTGACCCCATAGACGGCAGCCCACCAGGCTCCGCCGTCCCTGGGATTCTCCAGGCAAGAACACTGGAGTGAGTTGCCGTTTCCTTCTCCAATGCATGAAAGTGAAAAAATAAAGTGAAGTCGTTCAGTTGCGTCCGACTCCTAGCGACCCCATGGACTGCAGCCCACCAGGCCCCTCCATCCATGGGATTTTCCAGGCAAGAGTACTGGAGTGGGTTGCCATTGCCTTCTCTGAGGCTTCTGCCCTTACTCAGAGCTAATTAATGCACCTTAGTACGTTAGGAGACTGAAGATGAAATTAAGATGCTTGATCCTTGGAAGAAAAGCTATGACAAACCTAGACAGCGTATTAAAAACAAAGACATCACTTTGCTGACAAAGGTCCGTATAGTCAAACCTATGTTTTTTTTCCAGTAGTCATGTATGGATGTGAGAGCTGAATCATAAAGAAGGCTGAGCACCAAGGAATTTATGCTTTTGAACTGTGGTGTTGGAGAAGACTTGAGAGTTTCTTGGACAGAAAGGAGATCAAACCAGTCAATCCTGAAGGAAATGAACTCTGAGTAGTCATTGGAAGGACTGATGCTGATGCTGAAGCTGCAATACTTTGGCCACTTGATGGGAAGATCTGGCTCATTGGAAAAGACCCTAATGCTGGGAAAGATTGAGGGAAGGATAAGGGGGCAACAAAGGATGAGATGGTTGGTTGGCATCACTGACTCAATGGACATGAATTCACGCAAAAACTCCACGAGATAATGAAGGATGGGGAAGCCTGGTGTGCTGCAGTCCATGGGGTCACAAAGAGTTGGACACGACTGAGCGACTGATCAACAACAGAGTACCTTAGATTGGGTTGCCACTGGTGGTGTAGACTGTGGGATAAAAGTGCAATCGAGAATGAGGAGAGGAGGAAGGAATTATGTCAAACTGTTCTCCAATTCTAAAACCAGAAGGAGGACACAGGAAGAGACCCATCACTCATTTCCTGTAGTGGTCAATCCATAAATTGTGAGGCCTCAGGGTCCTGAGGAGGTCCTTGTGGAGTGTCTGAGTCAGACATCCCAAGAGCCTGAGGCAGATCGGAAGAAGTTTATCTTAAGAGCCTCAATCATCAGGGTCCTCATTGGAAAATGACTTGAAGAGCTTGAGAGCTTAAAGGCTTAATTATACACACATTAAGCAGCCCTTGCAGGTAATACTTTCTGCCTGAGACAGACTGAAAACCAGAAAGCCTTTTAAAAACTTGCCACCTCTTTTTCTTGTGCCCCCAAACTCTGCAACTCTAATAAAATCCCAGAGACCTAATATCAAACCATTCCTTGCTTTATCACTTGTTTCATGATCTTGCATGTATCTTGGACCTGAGTAAATCAATCATCTTGGCTCATCTCCCCATTTTCTAGCTTGAGTACCAGCTCTAACCTCTGGCATACAAGGTTCTGAGTTCAGGCTCTGTCCAAACCTGGCTTTCTTCTCTCTCAAGGTCACAGACTCATCTTTAACTGCAGCCAACTCTAGTCCAAATTTCAGCCCAAGTAGAACCTGATCAGAGAGTCTGGTCCACAGCTAGTGCATAACAAGGGCTGTTTTTCTTCTATGATCATATCCTCACCAGTCTTGAGGCATTCTTACAAGCATGTAGCCTTGGCATTTTTCCCACTCTTTATTCTTTCTGAACCTCTTAATATTGCTAACAGGATATACAAAAGTGGTCGAATTTTTCTTCCCTTCCTCTATCAGCAGTTAAACTGTTACAGCTGGAGGGATCAGAGGATTGGATTTACTATAATGATTAAATATAAAGTGTAAGAGCAAAGAGTCCAAGAATCCCTTGGACTGCAAGGAGATCCAACCAGTCCATCCTAAAGGAGATCAGTCCTGAGTGTTCATTGGAAGGACTAATGTTGAAGCTGAAACTCCAATACTTTGGCCATCTGATGTGAAGAGCTGACCCATTTGAAAAGACCCTGATGCTGGAAAAGATTGAAGATGGGAGGAGAAGAGGATGAGAGAGGATAAGATGGTTGAATGGCATCACCGACTCAATGGACATGAGTTTGGGTAAACTCTGGGAGTTGGTGATGGACAGGGATGCCTGGCGTGCTGCAGTTCATGGGATCGCAAAGAGTCGGACATGACTGAGCGACTGAACTGAACTAAACTGAGCTGAACTGTAAGAGCAAATCAGGGATGAGATGCTAACTCATTGCTATGGTTAGAAGTGAAGATATGTAGGCAATATTGGGAGAGGTTTCAGCTGGGACGAAAGTGAAAGTCGCTCAGTTGTGTCTGACTCTTTGCAATCCCATGGACTATATGGTACATGGAATTCTCGAGGCCAGCATACTGGAGTGGGTATGCTTTCCCTTCTCCAGGGGATCTTCCCGACACAGGAATCGAACCAGGGTTCCTGCATTGCAGGTGGATTCTTTACAAACTGAGATATCTGGGAAGCCTCAGTTGGGGTAGTGTTGCAGAAAAGAGAATTGTCATGAGAGGATGGTCACATCCCAGATCACATCTGGATCCTCAGGACAGCTGCTAGGTGTAGGCTCTTGGTTTTGTGTAGGAAAGAATTCGAGAGCGAAATAATAGAGTGAAAGAACGTTTTATTCAGGAAGATACACACTCTGAAGACAAACAGTGGGCTGTCTCAGAAGACAAGAGAGACACCAGAGTATGGGGTTGTCATTTTTTATGGGAGGTGGGGGTTACATAATCTAATGAGTGGGAGGAGTATTCCAGATATTTGGGGCAGGGGTGGGGATTTCCAGGAATTGGGCCACCATCTACTCTTTGACCTTTATAATCACGGTGCAGGTGGATGTATCATTTAGCTTGCTGGTGTGTTACAATGATCATAGTAGACTGAGGCTCAAGGTCTAGTGGAAGTCAACTTGTCTGCCATCTTGGACCTGTTTGGCTCTAATCAGTTTATATTGTGTCCTCGGGCTTTGTCATTCTTTTAGAGACTGTGCCTTGCCCCCTTTCTGTCTCAGTAGGGCAGATTTGCACCAAAAGATATGGCACTAGCTCTTGATGGTTTATGAAAATGTAGCTCTCCACCAGAGTACACTGGCAATAAGGAGCAAAGAGCAGTGCAGGACTGGACTTCTGCCACAGGCTCAAAAAAAAACGTAGGAATACCCTTGGCCTTGGAATAATGAGATAAAAGGATACTTCATGTTGGTATAGTTTCCACGGGCACCCCTCTGTTCCCAGGATAAAAGGGCTTGGCTGAACAAAGGATTAGATGGCAGAATCCCAGTTCATTGCTAGGAACCGGTCATGCAGGAGAAAGTGTGACTCTAGACAAGAGAGTGACGTGAATGGCCTAAGGGATCTTCCAGAGCACATGAGGTCTTTCTCCTCAGTTCTAGTACTCCCTTCAGATAGAATGATTTTTTTAAAAAAAATAAAATACAGAAAAATTTAATGGGAGGAAAATGAACCTCATGTCATTGCAGGGTATTCAGCCAGCTACTGCAATATTTGTCTTGACAGCCACATGGAGATGCCAAGCTGGGGGAAGCTTTAATGCTGATGACATGCACGGGTGCACGCTAGGTTGCTTCAGTTATGTCTGACTCTGTGTGACCCTATGGACTGCAGACTGCCAGGCTCCTCTGTCCCTGGGATTCTCCAGGCAAGAATACTGGAGTAGGTTGCTGTGCCCTCCTGGATCCTCCCAACCCAGGATCTTGCTGGATCTTCCCAACCCAGGGATCAAACCCACGTCTCTTATATCTACCTGCATTGGCAGGTAGGTTCTTTACCACTGGCCCCAGTGCTGATGACAACCTATGTGATAAACACAGCTACCCTGCTAGCCCTGGCCCCAGTGGAAGGCCTCTCTGAATAGGTGCTGCTTGAACGATGCCTCCCCGTGGCTCTTCCCAGCACTTGTAAAAGTCCTAATTACTCACTATCCTCATTTTCTATAGGTTCATTCTCTCTGATCTGGTAAAACTGAAATTTTACTGAGTGACCGTGATTTTCACTGGGAGGATATGCGGGTAGAAGGTATGTGTGTTGATTTCCATTTATGTAGTAAATAGAGCTTCCAACACAAGAACACTAAATTAGGCCTTTGAATCTAAATATCATGTGATTCCCATTACAATTAGCTGGAGCCCTACTTGTGCATCCATAACCAAGTAATGGTAGCATGAATTGCAGAATTAGCTCATTAGACAGCCACTTCAATCTTCCCCCAGAAATGGTGAAATTGTACAGCTGATAAAATCACAGGTCTTAAGTAGCAAAGAGAAACATGAAATTTAGTTTACTCAATTTCTAAGCAGTTTAAGATTCACATATAGCAATACTATATATAAAGTAGATCAATAACAAGGACCTTCTATATAGCACAGGGAACTATACTCAATATCTTATAATAATGTATAATGGAAAAGAATCTGAAAAAGAATATATATGCATGGATATGTGTATGTATAATTGAATCACTTTGCTCTATATTTGAAACTAACACAACACTGTAAATTAACTGTACTTCAATTTAAAAACACTTTTTTACATGCAAAAAAAAAAAAAATACAGTGTGTCTTTGGTATTTGACAGCTGTGGAGCATATTTTTCTATTCCAAGGGTTAGATGCATAAAGTACAAAAGCAAGGGAAAGAACCACAACCAAACCAATATTTCCCCTAAGATTGAAAAAAAAAAAGATACCACTTCATAATACATGATACAACTCCCACCCTTAGCAAAGCAATATTTTAAAACTAAAATTATATTATAATTAGCCTTTCAAACATGTGAACACTTCAATATAGGAGTCCATTAATAATCTAACTGCTGCTGCTACAAAGCTTGTTCCTCCCACATGTGTAACTTAATTAAACTCAGGGCCTCAAATTCCAAGCATCAGTCAGTCATGAAGAACAGGTGGCTCCCAACTTACAGATAATGCAAAGATGGATCTTGCTCTGACTTCACACGTCCAGAGGAAATTATCTAAATGTCTTCCTTGTTCTTTCTTCTGGCAATTTCTATTTCAAACACACATTTGCTTCTGCTATATAAGATTTAAAGTTCAAGCACTACCTAGGATAAGTCTAATGAAAATTAAATACACGTTTATATAATGGCCTGTGTCATTTCTTGTACAAAGATTGCAACAAACCCTTTCTTACAGAGTTAGAAGGTTAGGTTGAGAATCACTGGATAGTGTGATTTCAAGGACGCAGACAGATGACAAATAAAAGCAGTAACCTCTAAGAATCTTTTCCCTCTTCTCAAATGTACTATAAGTCAGGGACATCAATTCAAAAGCCTGGAAAAGCAGGTGTGGCTGGATTGAGTGAGATGCTGAATGTAGGGGTGGCAGGGATGTGTGGGGCTCACTGGAGAAGACATGCCTTGTCTAGACAGTGGCCTCCATCCCACTCCAGCAGGTCCTTCACCAGAGTCTGGTTGCCAGATCATCTGATGCTTTAGGAGAAATAGGGATTCCAATTTTTAGGTGAAATATTTTAATTAAAAAAATATGGCAGCTAATTAAAAATATAAAAGCCATTATTGGGACAAACCAACCTTTGCTGACAAAGGTCTGTATAGTCCAAGCTACAGTAGCTTAGCTGGTAAAGAATCCTCCTGCAATGTAGGAGACCCCAATTTGATTCGTGGGTTGGGAAGATCCCCAGGAGAAGGGATAGGCTACCGACTCCAGTATTCTTGGGCTTCCCTGGTGGCTCAGACAGTAATGAATCCACCTGCAATGTGGGAGACCTGGGTTTGATCCCCGGTTGGGAGGATCCCCTGGAAAATACCCACTCCAGTATTCTTGCCTAGAGAATTCCGTGGACTATATACTCCATGGGATCACAAAGAGTCAGACACGACTGAGTGACTTTCACTTTCACGGTTTTTCCAGTAGTCATGTATGGATGTGACAGTTGAACCATAAAGAAGGCTGAGTACCAAAGACTTAATGCTTTTGAACTGTGGTGTTGGAGAAAACTGTTGAGAGTCCCTTGGACTGCAAGGAGATCAAACCAATCAGTCCTAAAGGAAATCAACCCTGAATATTCATTGGAAGTACTAATCCTGGAGCTGAAGCTCCAGTACTTTGGCCACATGATGCAAAGAGCCGACTCACTGGAAAAGACCCTGATGCTGGGAAAGATTGAAGGCAGGAGGAGAAGGGGACGACAGAGGACGAGATGGCTGGATAGCATCACCAACTCAATAGACATGACTTTGAGCAAGCTCTGGGAGATGGTGAAGGACAGGGAAGCCTGGTGTGTTGCAGTCTATGGGGTCGCGAAGAGTCAGACACAACTTGGCAACTAAACAACAACAACAACCATTGTATAGGCCTAGACCCATCTTTGAGGACTACCATTGATTAAGACTTTCATCTGCTTTGCTGTCTAAGAAGGGAGATGTTTGAGGTTATTAAGCATACGTGCTTATCCATAATCTGAGATAAGCCTGTCTGAGTAAATCCATAATCTGAGAAGAAGCTTTAAGACAGGAGAAGATGTCCTACCAGTAGGTGGAGGAGAAATGTGTCTGAAGGTACCAAGCCTCAAAAGTCAGAGGAGAGAGTCTATTACAGTTAAAAGATACCAATCACAAAGGTGGCAGGGATACAATGGCACAGAACGAGAGCTAAAGTCCATCTCCACATTCTCACTGAGCAGATTTGGCACTGTGCTACCCCTGTTGACACCAATGGCTTTGAGGACAGCACTACCCTTGTGCACTCAGCCTTTCATTGGCTCATCTTCATGTCCTCCATCAAACACCTAAATCTCCAGGGTTTTCTGTCAGCCTGGACAGAGAGTCAGAGTGTTAATCCTATCTGCCCTCCAAAGAACAGCCTTCAGGTGATAATAGATGGGAAGTGGGACATCAATATTCCAGTTTCCCCACTTTTAGGGAGGACCACTCACACTATCCAAAGAGCCTCCCTGTAGCATTGAGCTGGAGCAGCCACACTGGTCACGTGTTCATAGGACAACCTTTACTGTCTCCCATCCTGTCTTCTTTCCCCACTCCCTCCCTGGTACTTCCTAGGATCATGTCTCAAATCAATTAAACACAAATCCATGTTTCAGGTTCTGCTTCTGGAGGAAACCAAGCTAAGATTGTGCACCACCGTGAGAACATCTCCTGTATGTCTTGCTTGTCTTAGCTGACCTGAGGTCTAGGAAGAGGTTTTTATATGACTTGAGTCAGTAGTAAGTGTTCTCCTATGCACCCAAATGTGGGTTATTTTATAAGAGCTGCTACTCCAAGCTTAAAGTATTGCTATGGAGATGAAAGAAAATGTTCATTAATGTCCTTTATATGTTGGAAAATGTTACACAAATGTGATTTTTAGATGTCTTCTTGTTACTACGATGTAGTAATGGTGTGTCTCCAGGAGCAAAGATGGGAGTGATGGCAAGGGAAGAATCAGCAAGGTGAGTTGCTTTGCTGAACTGCCTGGTGAGTCTCAAAACAAAAATGTCTGGCTGCATGTGGCAGCTTTTATTAGATGCCTTCAAATTTATGACACTGCAACAAGGTCCATCAAGGTGGCGCTGTGGAGCATGTACTATTTACAACGTATTTAATGCGTTTGGAAACTGAATTATTGTTCCCAGGACTGGGGAAAGATGAGAGTGGCTGACACAAGGCATAAAACCACAGCTTCGCAGAGAATTTCATCTGCGTAAACTACAGTGACTAATTTAAACAATGAAGTATTTAGTGCTTCTGAGCCTATTTATAGTAGAAAATTAATGGGTCTTTTACACTTGATTTAATGGCCTTTTAAAGAGAATAAGTATAATCATGCCACCATCAAGGGAATGAGTGATACTTACAGATTGAATGATGATTAACTATAGGAAGAAGGGGACAAATTTTTCTCTAGCACTTTGACAGGTGAGGTAGCCTTGAGCTTTAGCTGGAAATAAATAACTTATTTTTGTGAGTATGTATCTGTGTGAAGCTGGAGGCTTTAAACACTGTGGGCAGCAGGCAGAAGGCATGGACTGTGTACCTCTTACAGCAGCTGAAATTTCCTTTTTAGGGTTTCTTTTAGTAGAGTGTGGTTTCAGGTGATTTGCTCTTTTTTTCCTTATAATGCTAGGTATTCCCCCCCTCAACTCTCTAATGTAGGCATTCTATTCAAGAGGAAAAAGATCTATCAAACTAAAGATCTGTCTAAAGATCTATCAACACTTAAGGTTTTTCACTGACTTCACAACTTGCCCCTGGCTTTGATAGTTTTCAGCAAAGTATTGTGTGCAAAAGGGAGTCTTGTTCAAACATTTAAATATGAAGATAGGCCTACATCAGGTTTCCTTAACGTGGGCACTATTTTAATTTGAGGCTAAAAACGGTTTGGTTATGGGGCTATCCTACTCACTGTAGATGTTAACATGTCCTGGAGTGTGAATCAGAGAGCGGTTGTAAACTGTGTTTAAGAGATTGGGGCTTTGGGGTTAGCAGATGCAAGCTATTATATATAGGATGGATAAACAACAAGGACCGATGTATAGCACAGGGAACTATAGTCAATGAAGTGAGGTGAACTCAGGAGCATGCTCAGTTGTGGCTGACTCTTTGCAACCCCATGGCCTGTAGCCTGCCATATTCTGTAATAAACCATAATAGAAAAGAACATGAAAAAGGATGTGTGTGTATATATATATATATATATATATATGTATAACTGAATTACTTTGCTGAACAATAGAAATTATCACAACACTGTAAATCAGGTACACTTTAATAAAAAAGTACTCTCACTTGGGGCTTGCTGGGGCATATTGAGACATGTTTGAGAGACAAGAGGATGTGATGGGACCACCAGCTCTGCCAGTCCCTTAGATAGTCTCTGAACAATACTGTTTCCTCATCTGCTATGTAGTACCTACCCTTACAGAGTCCTGTGAGAATTAGGATAGAAAATTGCTATCTAATGAACATTTACTGTGTTCTAGGGCCAGTTCTAGATGTTTTGGATGAATCAATTCATTTAATTCCCCTATCAGTCTATGACGTAGATACTATAATTATCCCCATTTTAGAGCTGAGGGACCATAAACCATTTGGTTGTAATTGCAGGGGCTCCAAAGAGCTCCGGTATCATAGTCCTTTACGTCTCAGCATAGAGAAGAATTCAGCGAGAGCAAAGCTGATAGATAAGAAGTGATTTATTAGAATAGGATGCTTGTGAGGCTTACAAGCATGTGGGTAAGAAATGCCACACCCCGAGAACTTAGTGGGCTACAGTTTTATAATCAAAGGAAAAGTTGGGAGGGGGAGAACACCTCATGTCTTTCTGGAGTAAACCTCATGTTTCTAACATCAGCTCCTCCCCCAGGATGGGCAGGGGAGTTTTCTTGTCCCTACATGGTCAAGCTAGGTTCACAAATTGTTTTTTATGTGTGCAGAGAGCATATCCTAGGGATCATGAACTTACTGAGCTCGCTGGGCAGGATGTGGGTCTCATGCCGCTGTTGTTTTATTGTTTTGGGGTACGTCTTGTGCTTCTGTTGCATGGTTTTGTTGTAAAGCAAGCTTGCTTGGTTTTGTGGTTGAGCAAACCTGATTTCTCAATAATCATTAATTTGCAGGTGGTTGTCGTTGAGCTGCTAAGCTGTGTCCGAATCTTTGCGATACCATGGACTGCGGCACGCCAGGCTTCCCTGTCCTTCATTATTTCCCAGAGTTTGCTCGAATTCATGTCCGTTGAGACGGTGGTGCCATCTAACTATCTCATCCCCTGCCATCCTCTTCTCCTTTTGCCTTCAATCTTTCCCAGCATCAGGGACTTTTCCAATGAGTTGGCTCTTCTTATCAACTGGCCAAGTATTGGAGCTTCAGTTTCTGCATCAGTCCTTCCAATGAATATTCAGGATTGATTTCTTTTAGGATTAACTGGTTTGATCTTGTTGTAGTCCCAGGGACTCTCAAAAGTCTTCAGGAGCCTCCAATATTTTTTCTACTTACAATCTCCTAATTAATTACCTACTTTGTCCCTTTGTCTCTTCTCTGGTGGCTCAGATGGTAAAGTGTCTGCCTACAATCCGGGAGACCCAGGTTCAATCTTTGGGTCAGGAAGATCCCCTGGTGAAGGCAATGGCACCCCACTCCAGTACTCTTGCCTGGAAAAGCCCATGGATAGAGGAGCCTGGTGGGCTACAGTCCATGGGGTCGCAAAGAATCAGACACGACTGAGCGATTTCACTTTCTTTCTTTCTTTTCTTTTGTCCCTTTACTCTGTCCCTATCAAGTGGAGGGAATGATGTCATACAGCAGTTTAGTGACGGAGTTGGACTGTGAGCCTAGGCACCAGGGCTTTCAAATCTCCATTTCTACCTCCGTATCACACAAGCCCCTCTAAGACTGAGTGGATACAACAGTCCCCCGTCTATCTGAGGTTTTACTTTCCATAATTTCAATAGTTACTTGCAGTCAACCACTGTTTGAAAATATTAAATATAAAATTCCAGTAATAAATAACCCAAGTTTTAAATTTCACACTGCTCTGAGTAGCCTGATGAAGTCCCTCACCACCCGACACCATCCTGCTAGGGATAATATGAATCACTCCTCTGTCCAGAGCATCCAGCTCATTGGTCACTTAGTAGGTGATTTGGTTACTGTCATAGTATCACAGTGCTTATGATCAAATAACCCTTATCTTACTGAGTAATGGCCCTAAGCATAAGAGTAGTGATGCTCACAAATCAGTTATGCCAAAGAGAAGCCATAAAGTGCTTCCTTTAAGTGAGAAGATGGAAACTCTCAATCCAATAAGCAAAGAAAAAAAGATTGTATGCTGAGGCTGCTAAGAGCTACAGTAAGAATCTTCTATCCTTGAAATTGTGAAAACGGAAAAAGAAACTTGTGCCAGTTTTTCTGTTGCGCCTCAAACTGCAAAAGTTATGGCCAGAGTGTAGGATAAGTGTGTGGTTAGGACGGAGAAAAGCATAAAATTTGTAAAATAAGATATTTTGAGAGAGACCACACTCACGTAACTTTTATTACAGTATGTTGTGATAATAGTTCTATTTTAAATTTAGTTATTGTTGTTAATCTCTTACTGTGCTTAATTTATAAGTTAAACTTCATCGCAGGTATGCATTTTAGGAAAAAACATAGTACATATAGGGTTGGGTATTATCTACAGTATCAGGCATCTATAGGGGGGAGGCGGGTCTTGAACCCCCCCCAACCAAATAATAGGGGACTATTGTATAATACTTTGTAAAGGTTAAAGCAAGAAATCCATTGTTAATAACCTTCCAGGTCATACCCAGACCCCTCTCCCTTGGGCCAAAACATCTAAAACACCCTAAACATCTTAGTAATGAGCCTCTCTGCTTTGATATTTTTCATTTGCATTGTTTACTTTCTATTTCTACAGATTAAAATTCTACGCATCCTTTGAGACCTAGCTCAAATGCCACTGCCTCCAAGGAGCCCCTCCCCTTAATTCCTTTTAATTACTGCCACAGGAGCTTCACACCTCCTTGGATCACCTTCACACATCATACTAATATTATGGAACTCATCATCCTCTAAAGCAGTGCTTATCCCCACTCTAACAGAAAACTCCTTGTGTTCATAAAGGACCCTCACAGTGACAAACTCTCACAGAAGCTGACACAGAACCTCATCATTGTACCTATTGAAAGTGGAAGATTTCTAAATTAATGGAGAGATTTCTAAATTGAGAGGAGTATTGGATTCAACAACAATGATTTCTACCTGTAACCATTTATGTTTGAGTTTGAGTAAACTCCAAGAGATTTGGATGGGGAAGCCTGGTGTGCTGCAGTCCACGGGTTTGCAAAGTGAGACACGTCTGAGCGACTGAACAAAAACAACCATGTACCTCTATTTTACAAGTGGAGCAGTGGGAGGTGGGTGGGGAGGATAAATCACTCCCCACAATAATTTCACTAAAGAGAGAAATCTTTAGTCTCTCCCTACACCCAGAAGCAGAGAAGATACAGATGCTGTAAGCACCAACAGAGCACAGAAATCAGCTGAGCATAGCTGCTTGCATAAAATAGTGAATGAATGCTGCTGAGTGAGCCATGGTGACAAGAGTCCTGCAAGTTGTAATCTACCATATGCAACTCTCTCCTCACTCTAGGGAACACTTTCCTACTTGGTTGCTGTTGGGTCATTGCTGTTGAATCCCACCTTACACTGATGGATGATTTGCCATAGATGTTGAAAAATATCTCATTGATCACATTTTACCAACTGTTCAGGCAAGAGATCATGAGAGGAGAGAACGGTTGACATGGGCCTGATGACTTTGCTTACAAAAGCTTTTTGTAGCTGTCATTATCTGGGATTTGCTCCTGTACTCTACAGTGTCAATTTCTTAGAGAGATTGAACAGGGCTGCCAAAGGCATTCTTCTTTGTCAGATGTTGCACTTATTATTGAGTTTGTACCCAGGGAAACATTTATCTCTTGTGGCAGTGTTGCTGCCCTGCTTGCTTTTCTGATACCAGATCTGGTCCCAGTGAAGTTTAAGGAAGTCTTGTTAGAGCAGAAGGAGTGGGTGTTGAGAGAATGAGACTAATTAGCTTGAAGATGTGTGATCAGGGTGTCAACACAGTAAATTGCCACAAGGTTGGAGAGTCAGAGGGCTTCCACAGTTGGAGATGTTCCGAATTAACTCATTGAGATCATGATGTGTTTCTTAGATACACCTTTCAGTTCAGTTCAGTCGCTCAGTCGTGTCCGACTCTTTGCAACCCCATGAATTGCAGCACGCCAGGCCTCCCTGTCCATCACCAACTCCTGGAATTCACCCAAACTCATGTGCATCGAGTCAGTGATGCCATCCAGCCATCTCATCCTCTGTTGTCCCCTTCTCCTCCTGCCCCCAATCCCTCCCAGCATCAGAGTCTTTTCCAATGAGTCAACTCTTTGCATGAGGTGGCCAAGGTACTGGAGTTTCAGCTTTGGTTACTGGAGATACACCTTTGGTTGCCCTTTATTCCAGACTTTGTTTCTCAAAGATGCAAGTCCACAAGAATTTTTTACTAATGAGAGGCAATAGCAACAAAGCAAGTAGTATTTGATTTCTTGGTGATACATGGTGTTTGGGAATTTTTTAATTAACTAATTATTTTATTTTTAACTTGTTTTTAATGTGGACCAGTTTTAAAGTCTTTTTTGAATTCATTACAATCTTGCTTCTGTTTTATGTTTGGTTTTTTTGGTGGAGAAGCACGTAGCATCTTAGCTACACCAGGGATCAAACTTGTATGAAATCCCTGCACTGGAAGACAAAGACTTAACTACTGGACCACAAGGAAGGTCTGGGTTTTTTGGGTTTTTTGTTTGTTTGTTTGTTTTAATAATAATCTAACTACATCCTAATACAAAATATCATCATAACACACACAGTAAAATCCGAGATTCTGGTTAAAATGTCATTGTCTCCTGGGGTATTTTTCCCTTTTCTATCTACCTTTAAAATAACCAGGGGACCAGTACCTCCCTGAAAGAAGAAGCAAAGTCTCTATCAATTGCATTATTAATTTCTAACTAATTGCTGTATAAGACCATATTTTAGGATGCAAGGGGGAGATAGAATGTAATTTCTACTTCTGATGCAAGAGGCAGAAATAGCCCAACTTTGATGAATTATCAATGTTAGAAAAACCCTTCTCTTGCTCCTAAGTGTGATCCAGATGTGATTAAAAACAAACTAACTCTTAAGTATCCTAAGCTAAGGAACTCTGCTTAATTTTCTCCCCCAGGCACAGTCATATAAGGGGGAAAAAATAGTGCAGCAACTTGACAAGTCCCCCTCCCCACAAAGGTTTATTTGTTGCAAGCAACCAACTTTCCTTCCATCTCTGACTTTTCACAGCATGTGAATTCAGAACACAGCTCCTGTTTAAAAATAATATTTCTTCAGAATAGAAAAATAAACTTGCCTGTACATGGAACATTTCCAAAGTGAGAACATGAACAAACAGGTTTTTAATTTCAGGTGGAAAGTAGATCTTTTGGCCCAAATTTAATTGCAGATAAGAAACTCTTGTCTAGGACTTAACTAGCTACCGTCCAATGATGGCTTATTTTATATACACAAATTAAAAGAAAGTATTGTTTATAGAGGAAAGGGATAATTAGTCATATGAACACACTGATACATTCAGAGATGTTAGTATTTCAGAAATCAAGTAGCTGAGGAAATTTTTGTCATCATCTTACAGTGCAAGTACAAGATGACAGACTCCTGCAAACAAGTAACATTAAAATGCTTTCCATGTAAAAATCAACAACCTGAAGGGCTATACCTTACAGTGCTAAGTAGAGAACTGCTTGCATGACAGCTTCCAACCTCCATGAGAGTTTAATCCTTATGAACTGTAGCTTTACCCATGACTCTCTATTCCAAGAGCAAGAGTCTGACTTCCTGTTTTACAGTCTGCTGGGTTTTGAAAATTGGAAGCACATTGTTCAATTAAGAACCAATTAATGTGACATTCCAGCATGAAAGAAGCATTGAGGCAAGAGGAACCCCTTGGAAACTAATCAGTTTAAAGTTTCATTGACTCACAATCTGCTGTATCTTAAAGACATGAGTGTTTTGCATTCATATCCCCTCTACCTCTTGGAACTTGTCTGAGTTGATGAATTATGCAGGTTCAGGTTGGGCCAGGATCACATGGTGACCCTCCCAGAGCAGCCCAATCTCTGCAGAAATGTGCCCACCTTGTGTGTACTGTCTCTGTCATGTTGGTACTGTCATTGCTTCCCTGCTGATGCTTTTGTTTGCCATGTGACTCAAAAGATAAATAGTAACCGGAAACTCAAAAGGCATACATCACAACCCAATTCTCTTGAGCACAGTTTGCGGCCCTGAACTTCAGTTTCCTCATCTCTTAAATGGAAGCAACAGGATCTATTAAATAGAACTAAGTGAAGTATCTTGCTCACTACCAGAGAAGATAAATAAACCCTGGTTTTTTGAATAAATGCCAGCCTCAGCAATTAGTCCATCAACTTAAATTCTTCTTGCAGTTTCAATTAGATTGAGAACTCTTCCCTGGTTTCCACTCAGGCTGTTGTGCAACATTTCTGCAAGGCTAACAGCTGTCTTATTCCACCCCAGAGAGAGCTCTATTTCAGCTGCTCCTGCATTCGTAGTTCATAAAGCACTCCGGGATCTAGTGGGTGAAAGGCACTCTTTAGCATTGCAAGATGATATTTGCTAGTAGTAAATAAGGTATGGTAAAAAGGCAAGCAGTGATGATACTCTTTTTAACAAGTCACTCAACACTCTAGTTGCATTCACTCTATCAAGAACAAGTTGAATACCAAAGAATTTGAAGTGACAGATTTCATAGAGGATTTTTTTTTAATGTCCAAAGCTCTCATAAAAGAAAAAGAAAAATACCAAAGATGGAAGTTCACAGTCTCTCAGCATCATCTCTCATTTCAAAATGAATGCACCAGGAGATATTCTATACTGCTGTTTGGCAGATTGATTTAACAACATTTAAGGCAGCTTTTCAAATAATATTCTAAAAAAGATGGTTTTACCCACATTCTAGTCTGACCCAGACAGCTATTAGTATATTTGATTCCTTTTTCCTTCATTCTGTCCATTCATTTCTATTGTCATTCAGCCATTCTCACCTCCCTCCACTGTGCTCCTGATATTAGGAGACCTCAAATACTGCCTCCAGTAAGTTCTCCTTAGAATCCCCTCTTGGCATCTCTGTTGTTTATTGTCCATTTGTACTCCTGCCCATCATTTTTCCTCCTCTGAGCCAGAGAGCCTAGCCATGGTGCCTCCTTCACCCAGGCTTCCTTGACAGCTGGCATTAGGTTGGGTTTGGTCAATGGGATGTTAGGAGGAGGGAGGTCTAGGTATTTCTTCCTCTTCTCTCCTCTCTACTCTGCTTCTTTCTTTTGCCAGGGGCTTCATCTCTCCATGCTATAGCTCCTAGTACCAGCTTCTCATCCAGAGCTCCAGCCAACATTTCCTTCCCTACCCTTCTTCCTAGCAGCAATAATGAAATTCTGCTGTTGCTAGTCTCTGCCTGCAGGTTTCTTTACCCCTGCTCATAGCTCTGCCATAAGTCCTTTCAGTTAATGATTTGAGCTGGATTCCGAGTCCTAGAGAGCTAGGACTCTGATTCTACTCCTTTTTATCTCACATACACACAAATGAAAAGACAAATACAAAACTGTGTTGAATGCATTTGGGGTTTATATTATCTGATTTGAATTGATTGACTACTGCCTGAGCTCTCTCAGACTCTGAATATACAAACCCTTATTTCTGTTCTTAGTTACATAGTGCAACTTATGTCACATGATAGAATTAATCATGAAGGAATACTACTTTACTTGGGAATTATGTTGATGTAAAGGTAGTAATGAAGTAACAATTTAAATGATGAGCGAATTAGTCATATCCAAATACTTTAATAACAGTGGAAGTGAACTATTAGCCAAAATAAAACTTCTACTTATTCTTTAAAAATAATAAATGTCTTTAATTAGCTACTACTGCTACTAGTAGCTCTCTTGGGGATTAAGCCTAATTTCAATATTGTCCAGAGGAGTCCTATTAATTTAAAAGGTAGCAGGTATTTAGTAAAAGAGTTCAACTTGAGGAAGTATAAATTTACTCTCATTACATTATAAAGGATTATATTTTTTAATGGTAACCAAATATTCATAGTTTGTATACTTCCTTTCACCTTATAATATTTGTCATGAAAATGAATTAATGTTGTGCCATTTTCTGCTCTTATTACAATCTTGGGCCTGAGATGAAATATTGGATGTTTAATACTTTTACAAATTATAGCCAAAAACTGTATGATGTTGACCTTTTAAATATTCTGGTTGCTGACTGGCTGGCATTTCCACTCCTCCTCTTCCTGCAACAATTGCTACTAACATGGAAAGAAAGTTTAGGATAGATAGCCAATGAGAAAGCAGAGTATTAAAAAGGTCAACAGAGTAAAATATTTTCTATAAATTCAAGAAAATTAAGACATTAAAATTCAAATACTATAGCTCATAAGCGAAATATGTAATTAATACTTTTTTTTTGTAATTAATACTTATAACCCTGTATTAAAATCTCATTACTAGTATAAAAGTACAGCATGATTATTCAAGAGTTAAAATAATCTACTCAATATTTTAAAACAGACAGAATATTTTTAAAAAATCACTAAAAATGAACACAAAGATCATTTTCCTCTCTTTCCTTATGGTAAAAATAATGGATTATTTCTTCAGCAATATTCTAATATCAACAGATAGCTATAGACATGCATGGAAACTTATTTTGAATAGTTGTAATGTTATTCACTGTTTAAAGAATTCTTAATTTAGATTTTGGCAAATAAAAACACCCAAACATTTTAAATCTTATATTCATATTCACTGTTTTATCTAGCACATTTTAGTTGTTCAATAAATTATTGGCTGAATGAATGTATATGCAGGAAAGTAAAACAAAGTATAGAATTATAATAGAGCTTGCATTTGGCGGGGAGGGGAATATGAATCATCTGGCTTCCCTGGTGGCTAAGTGGTAAAGAAACTGTCTGCAATGCAAGAGACCCGGGATTGATCCCTGAATCTGGAAGATCTCTTGGAGGAGAAAATGGCAACCCACTCCAGTAGTCTTACCTGGGAAATCCCATGGACAGAGGAGCCTGGAGGGCTACAGTCCATGGGGTCACCAAAGAGGTGGACCTGACTTAGAGACTAAGCAACATAAGAATCGTCACAAAGAGTAACAACAGCGACAACAAGCAAAGGATTATAAACTACTACTGGGCTTCATGGTTCATGGGGTCTCATTCTTCTTCCAGCACCTGATACAAAGTGACTCTTCAAAAATGCTGCATGCATAAATGAGGAAAAGGGAAAAAAGCAGCAGGAAAGGGTATTATTCATGGTGTAAACTACAGATTCACCCATCTGTATTTTTAGTCTGTTTGGCATTCTGGCCTTTCAGGAGTAGTCCAGTCCTAATTATTACTACTACCCATTCTCCACCACTTTCCCCTCACATCATGATCACCTGATCTTGGATGACAAAGAGGTCTTCCTCCTTGGCTACTATGTTTGAGTGAGGTGGGCATTTAGCACAATCAGGGTTGATGTAATTCCACACTGAAGAACAGATAGAATACTGAGTGAGAAATATGCTGCTCTTTTTTTTCCTGGTTCCCTGGCAGTGAGGACAAAGTATCCCTGAACTTCCTGTGGCCATCTTTGCCACCAGCTAAAGACAATCAGCTGGAGACTGAAGCCAACAGAGGAGAAAGCAAAAATTGCTAGGTGAAGAGCGGGAGAGAAGGCAGGGTGACATTATTTCAATGCCTGGATAGGGCTTTATTTAAAACTTGTGCCACCTCTTGAATGTCTCAGTTATTAATTCCCTTTTTGCTTATGCTAATTAAGCTAAATATGAGTCTGTTACAGTTTGAAGACTCTTAACTATGGAGTTATTGTGAAGCTTCTAAAGATCCACATGCACCCCAAGCATTAAATATATATTGAATAATACATACAACTATTTTTCAAATGAATGTGGATGCTTTGGTTAATAAATTACAAATATATATGAACCCAGAACAATTTTGTCATCACTGAGTAGAAAATGACAACCCATCCCAGTATCCTTGCCTGTAAAATCCCATGGTCGGAGGAGCCTGGCGGGCTATATAGTCCATGTTGTCATAGAGTCAGACGTGACTGAGCGACTGAACATGCACTCACGAATTACTGTACACTAACTCTTATGGCAGAAAGTGAAGAGGAACTAAAAAGCCTCTTGATGAAAGTGAGAGAGGAGAGTGAAAAAGTTGGCTTAAAGCTCAACATTCAGAAAACTAAGATCATGGCATCTGGTTCCATCACTTCATGGGAAATAGATGGGGGAACAGTGTCAGACTTTATTTTTGGGGGCTCCAAAATCACTGCAGGTGGTGACTGCAACCATGAAATTAAAAGACTCTTACTCCTTGGAAGGAAAGTTATGACCAACCTAGATAGCATATTAAAAAGCAGAGATATTATTTTGCCAACAAAGGTCCGTCTAGTCAAGGCTATGGTTTTTCCAGTGGTCATGTATGGACGTGAGAATTGGACTATGAAGAAAGCTGAGCACCAAAGAATTGATGCTTTTGAACTGTGGTGTTGGAGAAGACTCTTGAGAGTCCCTTGGCCTGCACAGAGATCCAACCAGTCCATTCTAAAGGAGATCAGTCCTGGGTGTTCATTGAAAGGACTGATGCTGAGGCTGAAACTCCAATACTTTGGCCACCTCATGCGAAGAGTTGACTCACTGGAAAAGACCCTGATGCTAGGAGGGATTAGGGGCAGGAGAAGGGGATGACAGAGGATGAGATGGCTGGATGGCATCATCAACTCGATGCACATGAGTTTGAGTGAACTCCAGGAGTTGGTGATGGATAGGGAGGCCTGGCGTGCTGTGATTCATGGGGTCTCAAAGAGTCGGACACGACTGAGTGACTGCACTGAACTGAAGCCTATTAATATGTGTGTGTACTGCAAAAATAATCTACACTTGGAGATCTTCATACTTAAACAAATTAAGAAAACATTTTAAGTCAATCTGTGATCTATTAGTATTATAATTAATCACAGTTAATTCTAAGAGCTAAGTTTCTCTGATCTCAGAACATGGATGCAGGTCTTACCTTGTCTATGAAACAATCATTAAACATCTATCACTATTTACATACGTAGAGCACTGTACAAGGTACAAAGACAAATTCAATCTTATGGTTGTCTTCAAGAAGCTTAAAATTCGGAGGGGAGGACAAAGGATATACACATGACATGCAAATCAACAACACCAGGCCAAAATAACTTTTAAGGGAATGGTGCCAGCCACAATTCTCAAGGAATTTGAAGCTCATTTATTTTGCATATATAAAAATGGCAAAATCGTAGAAGTTGATCCTAAAAGAGTGTCCGTGAGAGAAGGAGATGCCTAAAACAGTTCAAACTCACTCAAAGATGCCTGCACTTCCTGAGCATGTGAGGCTAACTTCTGCCTTGCCTCTTGCTGGTCCCATTGTATAACATGTTCTTTGCTTTCTCATAGTGGACACCTCTCTACCCTCCCCCCGCCCCCTGCCCCGCACCCTGCTTCTCCTACTCCTACTTCAAGGCCTTCTTCAGTGTTGTCCATTTTGCTAAATAACACTGTTGGTCCTGACCTCTACTCTGCCCTCTGCCTCTGGGGGCTGAACCTGGGGACTGCATCAACCAAGCTTTCTGGTCTCTTGGCTTCCATTCAGGCTGAGCCAATGGGAGGCCTTGGTGTTGAGCTGAGAGCTAGGAGGGAAGACAGGACAAGGGTATTTCCTCTTGGGCAGCCTCCCTGCTGGGTCACTGCAGGTTGACGTATTCCTTCAACCAAAAGCCATAACTGCTTTCTCTGAATCCTGGTAGTGCCCTTTCCTCTTGCTCCTTTTAGGTTGAGAGCTGGAAATGGCTCCACAGTTGGTGGGTTTACCATCATGCGTTTTCCCTAACTCTGCCACTTTTTTATAAATCATCCCTTCATTAACCTCCCTAACTGATAAGTTTCCTTTTCGAATACCATCTCGTTGGTCCTTCACTGAACCCCAGTTGAAGTGCCTACTCCTTCCTTTCGCCCCACTCTTATCCTTGTAATCCCTTGAATCATAGCATGGATCCTACCCCACTGCCCACTTTGTTTCCATGTTCATCTCCTCTATTGTCTGGGAGCTCCTAGAGAGTAGACTGCATATATTCCCCAATCTTAGGGCCATAGCAAGTGCTTTAATGCTGAATGAATCAATGAACAGCTGAGAATACTGCCCTAAGTCAAA
Organism: Bison bison bison; assembly: GCF_000754665.1. Lineage (NCBI taxonomy): Eukaryota > Metazoa > Chordata > Mammalia > Artiodactyla > Bovidae > Bison > Bison bison. The sequence goes on along the minus strand of NW_011495032.1, from coordinate 26,893,775 downwards.
GTAAGTACCATAGATGTTCATATTAGAGTAGTGGGAATTTCACAGTATTTTGAAGGGTATTAATTCTTGTTTCATCATGGTGAACTCTATCTTGTCCAGGTTTGATCACTCAAAGCTTACCAAGGTTAGAAAATCCATTCTTTATTTCACTTAGACTGTAGTTAATTTGTTCAAATTTGCCAAACTCATGAGATAAGGATTTTTTCTTAATAAAGTAATTCCATGTTAATAGTGGATGATAGGAACTATAATTGCCAAATGGATAGCAGTTTTATTTTCCCCAGAATTTTATTGTGCATTTTCAAACATAAAAGTTTAGCAAATGCAAAACACCCTTATAGTCACCTCCTAGATTTAATAGTAACATTTTTTTTTCCATTTTTACATCATTTAACCATCTATGTTTATAGGTGTACATGTATGTATACAGGGCTTCTCCACTGGCTCAGCATAAAGAATCCACCTGCAATGCAGGAGGTGCAGGAGATACATGTTCAATCCCTGGACTGGGAAGATGCCACGGAGGAGGAAACAGCAACCCCCTCCAGTATTCTTTTGTTTTTATATATAGTGAAAGTGAAAGTCACTTAGTCATGCCTGACTCTTTGTGACCCCATGGACTATACAGTCCATAGAAATCTCCAGGCCAGAATACTGGAGTGGGTATCCTTTCACTTTTCCAGGGAATCTTCCCAACCCAGGGACTGAACCTGTGAGAAAGAAAGGGTCTTTCTCACTGAAGGCAGATTCTTTACCAGCTGAGCCACAAGGGAAGCCCAAGAATACTGGAGTGGGTAGCCTATCCCTTCTCCAGTGGATCTTCTGGACCAGGAATCTAACTAGAGTCTCCTGCATTGCAGGAAGATTCTTTACCAACTGAGCTATCAGGGAAGCCCTGATATTTTATATATATTATATATTATGCTGCTGCTGCTGCTGCTGCTAAGTCGCTTCAGTCGTGTCCGACTCTGTGCGACCCCATAGACAGCAGCCCACCAGGCTCCCCCGTCCCTGGGATTCTCCAGGCACTGTC
>NW_011495032.1:26885925-26892642 GCF_000754665.1 Bison bison bison | reverse complement strand
GCAACTCCATGGACTGCAGCCTACCAGGCTCCTCCGTCCATGGGATTTTCCAGGCAAGAGTACTGGAGTGGGGTGCCATTGCCTTCTCCATTATATATTATAGTATATATATAATATAATAATATATATATTTATTTATTTATGTATTGGCTGTGCTGGGACTTCATTGCTGCTCGAGCTTTCTCTAATTGACACTAGTGGGGGCTACTCTCTAGGTGTGGTGAGAGGGCTTCTTGTGAAACAGGGGCTCTAAGCCATGCTAGAGCCTTAGTAGTTGCAACTCTCAGGCTCTAGAGCACAGACTCAATAGTTGTGGTGCTCGGGCTTAGTTGCTCTGAGGCATGTGGGATCTTCCTGGATCAGGGAGCGAATCCGTGTCTCCTGCATTGCAAGAAGGATTCTAGACCACCAGGAAATCCCCCTCACTCCAGTATTCTTGCCTGGGAAATCCCATGGACAAAGCAGCCTGATGGGCTACAGTCCATGGGGTCACAAAGTGTTGGGCATGACTGAGCACGCACTCATGTATATATACACATATTACATTTATAACATTTTTTGCTGAACCATTTGAAAATAAGCTGCAAACACCATTAAAGCTTCACCCTATATACTTCTGCAGACTGTGCACAAGCTCCTTCTAACCACCCTACCAGTATCATGACTAAGAACACTAGCAAGAGTGCCCCATTAACATCTAACATGCAGAGACGCAGTGTGTTTGCCAGCCAGACTTGGGGAGCAGGGGCAGCTTTGGCCCTCAGAGCTGCTCTGATTTAATCGAAATTTTATCTGGCCTGCAGCATTTTTTCCCTAAATGTCAATATCTGTCAGCTTCTGCTGCAAACGTTGAGATCTACACATTTAACTGCACATGTATCTGAGAGTCAAGAGTAAGGGGAGTTCTTTCTGGGCTTCTCTGGAAGCTCACTCTCAGGGATGGGGCCAGGACTGCCGGAGACTGCAGCAGGTTCTCAGCATAAAGTAGCTGCAGCTCTCCCTCCTTTATTTCTTCATCTTTTTCTTAATCCTAGGCCAGGATATCTTTCTTTCTCTGGGCTATACGTCTATCTTTTTCCAAAATAAAGGAAGGAGAAACATCTAGCTGTTAAAGATGACCCTCCTATGGACCATGTAAAATAATCCAAGCCACTCCGGGACTCTTGCTGGGGGGTGCCCTGGCCCACCCTCTCTCATCGACACTCAGTGGTTGTGCTAAAATATATGCTTTAATTGTTGCCTCAGTCAAAAAGCTTTATGTCCTTCATTTTTAATTTGCAAAAAAAAGTGAAGTCCCTAAACTAACAAATTTTAGTCATTTTCATTGACAATTTCCCCTCTTTGCAGAGCAGTTGACTAGCTATTAAAAAAAAAAAGTTTTTCACACTTTGGTTGAAATAACAACATGGCAAATGGAATTAGGCTCGAGGTTTGAGGGCTACTTGGTGAATATTAACTTAGCATGAGGGGAAGTGGATGGTCTTCAAGGACCTCCACTGTGTTGGGGGCAGTGATCCACCAAGCACACAGGAGGAGCGAGTCAGGTTCCCAGGGGTCATGTCCTCTTTCCTTCTCCCTTTACTGAAAAGCAAGTGCTGGTAGGAGGGGACACAGGTATTGTTCCTCTCTCTCTGCTTCTTATGGCCCCTCCAGTTTTGGGTCCATCTCCACAAAGACCCCAGATCCTGCAGGACAACCAGTCCTTTCATGACGCCAGTTACCATTAAGTACTTCTGTTAGCACAATCTCTTCCCAATTTCCCTCCATTAACACTCTGATCCTCACCTCATCATCCACTGTTTGCCTTCACAGGTCTCTGCTACGGAGCTAATTTCCTATATTATATATACCTTACAGACATGTGCAGTAGTTTCTGTTTCCTTAGCTGGACCCTAACTAAAACATCTTTCAAGCATGGCCACTTGGGTAACTTCCCGTAAGAATGGTCAGGATGAATTCTAATTAAATGAGGATTTTCTTCCTAAGTTATTTAGTGCCTACTATGTGTAAGGCACTGGGTCTAGGCACAGGAGAAGCAAATAAATAAATACATATTTATTTATTTAGAGTAGCTCACAATTTGGTAGAGGAAATATATCAGCAGATAATTTTAATAAATGGTGATAAATGCTATAAGGACACAGAAAGTATATTCAGAATGCCCTCACAGTTTTGCTTTACTGTTTAAAGTAAAGTGATGTGGCACAGGAAATGAGCACTAGTTAAGAGCCAGGTTAGGTCTATTATCACTAACTAGTTGTGTGGTTTGGAGCAAGTCATGAAACCTCTCCAGGACTCTGTTTCTTCATTTATGAGATAACATGTGCATTTTCCTTCTAATTGCCAACAGTATTACTATGACATTTTCAATCTTTCATTTAAGAATTCAGAGAGCCCACTAGCATTTATTTTAAAGTTCTTGTCAAGAGCATGACTCACCCCTGTTTAACCTAGGAGTCCTGCTTCTCCAGCTGAGTATACAATACAGCACAACACAGAAAATCATGGACACACACACAGTTGGCACTCCAGGGCCTTTCTGGGGGGATGCAGGATAGCAACTTGAACAACTGGATACAACAGACATCATCATCTGAGAATCAGCTCAGAGGCTGGAGAAAATGATGAAGAGCCCCCTGTCCCCAGTTCTGGGCTCTAGACACACGGGTGAGGTGCATCCAGCTTGAACAAGGACAGGTCTTCCTGGCTGAGTTCTTCATAGACATCTCCATGATTTCACAGCCCTTGATTGGATGGTTCCATTCAGTAGGAACAAAACCATTTAAGGGGGAGCCATACAGGAAATCAATTATTTAAATGTATTCTTAAAAGTACATTCTCACCAATATGATTTTTAAGTTACTACATCATCTGGGATACTAAATCCCTTAATCAATTAAACTATTACACTTGAATATTTAATTCCTGCCAAAGTACAGTTTAAATAATTTTTCCAAATAATATTTGTATGACCATTGAATATACTGAAGGGTCTCACAAGACCCTACACTTTTGTAGAAGCATAATGACTCCTTTAGTAGATGACAAACTGTTATTAAGACAACATTTTCAGCCCTATAATATTATTATAGGTGCTGGAGGTATAGTGGTAGACAGACCGGATAGAGACTCACCACAATGTAAAGAAAGTGAAGAGAATCTAAGACGGAAAAAATACAGTGGTTGGTGGGCCTTTTAAAGCAAATTTGCCATATTATTCTCAAGAGTTATGATTTTAAAATGTACTGCAAATACATGGAGAAAATTCTGCTTTATTTCTATTCAGTGTTCAGCACAAACCAGGTTTAAATTTTGGCAGCAAATTGAATTTTAGAAACAATGAGTTTCAGCCCTGTGCATTATGGGAAGTACAGCCCACTTGCTGAGTCCTCTGTTCTAAAGGGGAATGCTACGCACTTTGTATGGCAGACCAGAGGCTCTTCATTTCCGTGCAGAAAGTAGGTTTCACATCACAGGAAGCTCCTGCTTTTCTTTCTCTCCAATGCTCCTTAGGTTTGTGCTCAGAATGGAAGGGCCTCCCCTGCGCCGCCCCCGCCCCCTTTCCCACGGCCCTAGAATCTGTGTCCGTTACTTCCTGGCAGTCATCAGCTGCTGGGTTTTCCTTCGCGTCTATTTTGAAGGCAGGAAACACAGAGGAGGTGCCTTGGAGACTGAAGGCAGCTTGTGCAGTGGCATGACCTCTGCTCCACCCCACTTGGCTCTCTGCCAAGGGCACTGGGGCAGCCATGTGACCAAACCTGATCTTCAGATGCGGAAGAATCTCCCTGCCCCCACCCTGCCTACACTGGTACCCAGGTATTGGAGTCAGTTTTGTTCCCTTAAAGCTAGGGGATTTTTTGTTGTTGTTGTTTTTTAATTAGGTCTGATGACAGGAAGGACTTAGTGGATACAGAACTTCAGCAAAATCTGCAGTTAGGTATCTGTGACTTTCCAGATATAACAAAGGCCAGGAATGCACACTTCACACTGTCTTATTTAAATAGCGCTCTCAACCAAGGGTGCTTCATAAAACACCTTGAGCTTTTAATTGCTTTATTGTGTTCTTAGCCACAGTCTTGACTGAAATAACAGAAGGTATGAATCTATCTGTTAAAATTAGTTTGCCTGTATATAACAGAAATGCTTTCAATGATGGTGGCTTACACAAAATAGAAGTTTAATTTTTATTCATCTACAAGGAAATTGAAACTAACTCAAGTTCTTTGTAGCTCATTTCTCTGCCATTCCTGGAATGTGGGACTAGAATAGTTTTAGTTTTTAAGTTTAGGGCACCCTTGATAGCTTTAACACCCTTAAAAATTACTCAGGCCTCTCAAAGAGCTTTTTTTAATGTGGGTTACTATGTTAAAAATGAAAACTGAGAAATTTTTTTACACATTTATTTATTTTAAAATAATACTAAACCCACTGCATATAAACAATAACACAGATTTCTGAACATTAATGATATTTTCAAAAACAAAAGAAATTATTGAGAAGAATAACATTGTTTTACATGTTTTTAAATCTCCAGCTGACTTAATTAGAATACAATATGAATCAAATATCTATTATTGCATGCAGTCCCTTGCAATGTATTACTTTGGTTGAAGTCTATGAAGAAAATTCTAGGCTTCACATAAATATGTGATTGGAAAAAGGGCTTTAAACCTCTCACACAAGAGTTTAGGAGAGCCTATGTGTCCTCAGTCTACACTTTGAGAATTACTGTCTTAAACCTCATAATCTAAAATAGCTGCTGGAGCTCCAGCCATTATATACATATTCAAGGTGTCATAATAGAGAAAAGTTTGAAGAAAAGACTGGTACTCTGCCTTTAAGAATACCTGGAAGGCTCGCACCATTCCTGCTTACAGCTCTTCAGCCAACTTTTTCACATGGCAACATTTAACTGCCAGAGAAATGTTTCAGTAGGACAGCAATGTGCTCAGCTAAAATTCTTTTAAAAAGAAGGGGAGAAAAGCTACTGAGAAGCAATTAGTAGTCTCTGCCACAGGAAGCGTGAATTAAAAGCATTCCAATGACCCAAAGACTTTATGTGCTGTTTCCATGACTGCAAATTATCAAAACACCACAGATCCCTTTAGGAGTCTCCTGTGAAGAAATTATTGTTTACTTTGTAAATGATTGGTCTATAGTGTTCAAGTGCATTTGAAATTTTCTGCAGAGGAATGGGGTGTGAGATAGAAGTCACCAGCTAAGTAAAAGAGACAAGGTCTGGGCTTTCTGACCAGAACCAGCTTGTGAAATGGTAATGAAAACCCTAACTAAAGAAGAACCACGGTGCTAAGATTTTACTGCAGCTGTATGGACATTTCTTTGTCTTGAAAGACTTTGAGTAACTTTCAAAGAATAGCTGTCAAGAACAGAGTTTGTTGAAAAAGAAAAAATCATTTTTTTTTTCTAGTAAAGAGCGACAGCACAGAAGTTTCCTATAGTTAATAAAAAAAAAAAGTGTTAAAAACTAATTTAAGAGAAAAAGGTGCTATTATTATCCCTATTTTTCTGATAAGAATTTGAGACACAGAGAAGTTCAGCCACTTACCTAAGGTGATGAAGCTGATGAAGGCTAATTTGACACCATACTCCAAGTTCTGGCACCACTAAACAATCCTACATGTATAATCTAAGGGGCACCTGAGGCAAAATCTTGAGAGGGTCCACTGGATGAAATAGAAATTTATCACAATACAATTTAATAATAATGAAATGTTGTGAGTGAGTGAAAGTTGCTCAATCATGTTCGACTCTTTGTGACCCCATGGACTGTTGCCTGCCAGTCTCTTCTGTCCATGGAATTCTCCAGGCCAGACTACTGGAGTGGGTAGCCATTTCCTTCTCCAGGGGTCTTCCCAACCCAGGGATCAAACCCAGGTCTCCTGCATTGCAGGGGGATTCTTTACTGTCTGAACCACCAGGGAAGTGAAATTTAGTGAGAGCCACTTATTTTCTGTAACTGGATGCTGTTTATTTGAATATGTATTTAGTATTCTGTGTTTAAAAGGAAATATTAGCTATTACTAAACAATGTCCTTTGAATTTGTTAGACTGATCTTTCTGTGAATGATTGTTAGTTCATCAAGGTAACCTTGTACCCTCTCTGCCCCTCTCTTTTAGTAATTCAAACTGAACACTGCAGACTCACTCACAGCTCTGACTTCAGATGTCCCTTCCCTCATTAACCCAGTGGCAGGCACCTAAAGTAGGAACCTATATGCCTAATAGGAAGTGGCTCCTAAAAGGAAGTAATCAACCTCATGGGACACATATTAATAACCCAAACCTTTATAGCAGAGAGTACAAATTGGTAGCCTGTAGGCAAAATTTTGTTTCAGTTCAGTTCAGTGGCTCAGTCATGTCTGACTCTTTGCAAACCCATGAACTACAGCATGCCAGTTCTCCCTGTCCATCCCCAACTCCCGGAGTCCACCCAAACCCAGGTCCATTGTGTCGGTGATGCCATCCAACCATCTCATCCTCTGTCGTCCCCTTCTCCTCCTGCCCTCAATCTTTCCCAGCATCAGGGTCTTTTCAAATGAGTCAGCTCTCTGCATCAGGTGGCCAAAGTATTGGAGTCTCAGCTTTAGCATCAGTCCCTCCAACGAACACCCAGGACTGATCTCTTTTAGAATGGACTGGTTGGATCTCCTTGCAGTCCAAGGGACTCTCAAGAGTCTTCTCCAACACCGCAGTTCA
>NW_011495032.1:26885370-26885825 GCF_000754665.1 Bison bison bison | reverse complement strand
CCAACTTTTTCACTCTCCTCTTTCACCAAGAGGCTTTTTAGTTCCTCTTCATTTTCTGCCATAAGGGTGGTGTCATCTGCACATCTGAAGTTATTGATATTTCTCCGGGCAATCTTGATTCCAGCTTGTGCTTCCTCCAGCACAGCATTTCTCATGATGTACTCTGCATATAAGTTAAATAAGCACAATATACAGCCTGACGTACTCCTTTTCCTATTTGGAACCAGTCTGTTGTTCCATGTCCAGTTCTGTTGCTTCCTGACCTGCATATAGATTTCTCAAGAGGCAGGTCAGGTGGTCTGGTATCCCCATCTCTTTCAGAATTTTCCACAGTTTATTGTGATCCACACATCCAAAGGCATTAGCATAGTCAATAAAGCAGAAGTAGATGTTTTTCTGGAACTCTCTTGCTTTTTTGATAATCCAGTGGATGTTGGCAATTTGATCTCTGGTTC
>NW_011495032.1:26884945-26885270 GCF_000754665.1 Bison bison bison | reverse complement strand
CTGCATCAGGTGGCCAAAGTATTGGAGTCTCAGCTTTAGCATCAGTCCCTCCAACGAACACCCAGGACTGATCTCTTTTAGAATGGACTGGTTGGATCTCCTTGCAGTCCAAGGGACTCTCAAGAGTCTTCTCCAACACCGCAGTTCAAAAACGTCAATTCTTCTGCGCTCAGCTTTCTTCACAGTCCAACTCTCGCATCCATACATGACCACTGGAGAAACCATAGCCTTGACTAGATGGACCTTTGTTGACAAAGTGATGTCTCTGCTTTTTAATATGCTGTCTAGGTTGGGCATAACTTTACTTCTAAGGAGTAAGCATCTT
>NW_011495032.1:26882159-26884845 GCF_000754665.1 Bison bison bison | reverse complement strand
TTGCTTTTTTGATAATCCAGTGGATGTTGGCAATTTGATCTCTGGTTCCTCTGCCTTTTCTAAAACCAGCTTGAACATCTGGAAGTTCATGGTTCATGTATTGCTGAAGCCTGGCTTGGAGAATTTTGAGCATTATTTTACTAGTGTGTGAAATGAGTGCATTGTGCGATAGTTTGAACATTCTTTGGCATTGCCATTTTTTGGAATTGGAATGAAAACTGACCTTTTCCAGTCCTGTGGCCACTGCTAAGTTTTCCCAATTTGCTGGCATATTGAGTGCAGTACTTTCACAGCATCATCTTTTAGGATTTGAAATCACTCAACTAGAATTCCATCACCTCCACTAGCTTTGTTCGTAGTGATGCTTCCTAAGGCCCACCTGACTTCACTTTCCAGGATGTCTGGCTCTAGGTAAGTTTGAGTGATCACACTTTCGTGATTATCTGGGTTGTGAAATCTTTTTTGTACAGTTCTTCTGTGTTTTCTTGCCACCTCTTCTTAATATCTTCTGCTTCTGTTAGGTCCATACCATTTCTGTCCTTTATTGAGCCCATCTTTGCATGAAATATTCCCTTGGTATCTCTAATTTTTTTGAAGAAACCTCTAGTCTTTCCTATTCTATTATTTTCCTCTATTTCTTTGCATTGATCACTGAGGAAACCTTTCTTATCTCTCCTTGCTATTCTTTGGAACTCTGTATTCAGATGCTTATATCTTTCCTTTTTTCCTTTGCCTTTCACCTCTCTTCTTTTTACAGCTATTTGTAAGGCCTCCTCAGACAGCCATTTTGCTTTTTAGCATTTCTTTTTCTTGGGGGTGGTCTTGCTCCCCGTCTCCTGTACAATGTCATGAACCTTCGTCCACAGTTCATCAGGTACTCTATCAGCTCGAGTCCCTTAAATCTATTCCTCACTTCGACTGTGTAGTCATGGGACACATATTAATAACCCAAACCTTTTCAGCGGAGAGTGCAAATTGGTAGCCTGCAGGCAAAATTTTGCTTATGATATGCTTTATTTGGTTCATAGAGTGTAGTTTTAAAAAATCGATTTTGGGGAGAACAAAATCCCAAACCAAAATTTCCCCTAAGAATCCAGATGAGAACCTCTGCTCCTTTCAGATAGGCCACATTCTTTCCAGTTTCAGCTTAGCCCCCACCACACCTCGCCTCCCACACCCAGTCTCTTCATGCCATTATGTTACCTGTCTGTCCCCTGCGGGCAGTGGAGTTTGCAACTCTGTCTTTTCAGATATTAAACTCCAAATCGTATTAACCCCCATATTCTACTGTAGCAGAACCTGTTCTGAAATGATTCCTCCTGCAATTTTCAGTTGAACCGATTACTTAGTCACAGCTTATCCACATGGTGGGTTCTGCAATCAATGGAAGCATAGAAGGTAGGAGCCAAATTGCCTGCTGGTGGATAAATGATGGGTTGAATATGACAGGTCCAGGCCAATCACAAAATAATGGGGCAAGTGTCTGGAATACAGTTGTACAGAGCCTGGTCCCTAGTAAAAGCTGAAATGTTTTTGATGAAGGGTTGATGGTACACATGGAGAGCTTTACTAGCTGGAATGCTGGAACCTCTGTTCTGCTTTGATTATCATTATCCTACCTGTGAAGGTCATTGCTATTCACCAACTATTTCTGGCTCTCTGACTTTGGATACATGGTAGGCTTGCACTCCCTGCCCTCTTGCGGTTGGGTGGGGCTAGGTGACTAGTTCTGCCAAATGTGTTGTCATTGGAGGGACATCTGTCACTTTGGGCAAGATCATATATCTGCCAGAAAAAGACCCTCCAGATCCACCTTTTCTCTGACATGATGACCAGCAGTGTTTGAGACCGTGACAGCTCCATTAGTCTAGAATTCTGAGTGTCTGCAATGGGCAGAGGCTTATGCCAACCTATAATAGACATGTTACCAGAACAAAATAAAACTTTATTAATAGCCACTAACCCACTAAGTTATTTGGAGGGTTTTTTTGTTTGTTTGTTTTGTTTTTTAAACTGCCCATGAACAGTATGAAAAGGCAAAATGATAGGATACTGAAAGAGAAACTCCCCGGGTCAGTAGGTGCCCAATATGCTACTGGAGATCAGTGGAGAAATAACTCCAGAAAGAATGAAGGGATGGAGCCAAAGCAAAAAGAATACCCAGCTGTGGATATGACTGGTGATAGAAGCAAGGTCCGATGCTATAAAGAGCAATATTGCATAGGAACCTGGAATGTCAGGTCCATGAATCAAGGCAATTGGAAGCGGTCAAACAAGAGATGGCAAGAGTGAATATCGACATTCTAGGAATCAGAGAACTGAAATGGACTGGAATGGGTGAATTTAACTCAGATGACCATTGTATCTACTACTGCGGGCAGGAATCCCTCAGAAGAAATGGAGTAGCCATCATGGTCAACAAAAGAGTCTGAAATGCAGTACTTGGATACAATCTCAAAAACGACAGAATGATCTCTGTTCGTTTCCAAGGCAAACCATTCAATACCACAGTAATCCAAGTCTATGCCCCAACCAGTAACGCTGAAGAAGCTGAAGTTGAATGGTTCTATGAAGACCTACAAGACCTTTTAGAACTAACACCCAAAAAAGATGTCCTTTTCATTATAGGGGACTTGAATGCAAAAGTAGGAAGTCAAGAAACACCTGGGGTAACAGGCAAATTTGG
>NW_011495032.1:26880994-26882059 GCF_000754665.1 Bison bison bison | reverse complement strand
AGGACTAATAGAGTTTTGCCAAGAAAACACACTGGTCATAGCAAACACCCTCTTCCAACAACACAAGAGAAGACTCTATACATGGACATCACCAGATGGTCAACACCGAAATCAGATTGATTATATTCTTTGCAGCCAAAGATGGAGAAGCTCTATACAGTCAGCAAAAACAAGACGAGGGGCTGACTGTGGCTCAGACCATGAACTCCTTATTGCCAAATTCAGACTTAAATTGGAGAAAGTAGGGAAAACCACTAGACCATTCAGGTATGACCTAAATCAAATCCCTTATGATTATATAGTGGAAGTGAGAAATAGATTTAAGGGCCTAGATCTGATAGATAGAGTGCCTGATGAACTATGGAATGAGGCTCGTGACATTGTATAGGAGACAGGGATCAAGACCATCCCCATGGAAAAGAAATGCAAAAAAGCAAAATGGCTGTCTGGGGAGGCCTTACAAATAGCTGTGAAAAGAAGAGAAGCGAAAAGCAAAGGAGAAAAGGAAAGATATAAACATCTGAATGCCGAGTTCCAAACAATAGCAAGAAGAAATAAGAAAGCCTTCTTCAGCGATCAATGCAAAGAAATAGAGGGAAACAACAGAATGGGAAAGACTAGAGATATCTTCAAGAAAATTAGAGATACCAAAGGAACATTTCATGCAAACATGGGCTCGATAAAGGACAGAAATGGTATGGACCTAACAGAAGCAGAAGATATTAAGAAGAGGTGGCAAGAATACACAGAAGAACTGTACAAAAAAGATCTTCACGACCCAGATAATCATGATGGTGTGATCATTCACCTAGAGCCAGACATCCTGGAATGTGAAGTCAAGTGGGCCTTAGAAAGCATCACTACGAACAAAGCCACTGGAGGTGATGGAATTCCAGTTGAGCTATTCCAAATCCTGAAAGATGATGCTGTGAAAGTACTGCACTCAATATGCCAGCAAATTTGGAAAGCTCAGCAGTGGTCACAGGACTGGAAAAGGTCAGTTTTCATTCCAATCCCAAAGAAAGGCAATGCCAAAGAATGCTCAAACTACCGCACAATTGCACT
>NW_011495032.1:26861108-26880460 GCF_000754665.1 Bison bison bison | reverse complement strand
CAGATGGTGACTGCAGCCATGAAATTAAAAGACGCTTACTCCTTGGAAGGAAAGTTATGATCAACCTAGACAGCATATTCAAAAGCAGAGACATTACTTTGCCAACAAAGGTTTGTCTAGTCAAGGCTATGGTTTTTTCTGTGGTCATTTATGGGTGTGAGAGTTGGACTGTGAAGAAGGCTGAGCACCGAAGAATTGATGCTTTTGAACTGTGGTGTTGGAGAAGACTCTTGAGAGTCCCTTGGACTGCAAGGAGATCCAACCAGTCCATTCTGAAGGAGATCAGTCCTGGGATTTCTTTGGAAGGACTGATGCTAAAGCTGAAAGTCCAGTACTTTGGCCACCTCATGCAAAGAGTTGACTCATTGGAAAAGACTCTGATGCTTGGAGGGATTGGGGGCAGGAGGAGAAGGGGACGACAGAGGATAAGATGGCTGGATGGCATCACTGACTCGATGGACGTGAGTCTGAGTGAACTCCGGGAGTTGGTGAAGGACAGGGAGGCCTGGCGTGCTGCGATTCATGGGATCACAAAGAGTCGGAAACGACTGAGCGACTGATCTGATAGCTGCGGATAGTGACTGCATGCATGAAATTAGAAGATGGTTGCTTCTTGGCAGGAAAGCTAAGACAAACCTAGACAGTGTTCTAAAAAGCAGAGACATCACTTTGCTGACAAAGGTCCATATAGTCAAGGCTACAGTCTTTCCAATAGTCATGTATGGAAGAAGGCTGAGTGCTAAAAAACTGATGCTTTTTAACTGTAATGCTGGAGAAGACTATTGAGAGTCACCTGGACAGCAAGGAGATCAGACCGGTCAATCTTACATGAAATCAACCCTTGAATATTCATTGAAAGAACTGATGCTGAGGCTGAAGCTACACTACTTTGGCCACCTGATGTGAAGAGCCAACTCATTGGAAAATACCCTGATGCTGGGAAGGATTGAAGGCAGAAGGAGAAGAGGGAGACAGAGGATGACATGGTTGGATGGCATCACTGATTCAATGGACATGAACTTGGGCAAACTCCAGGAGATGGTAAGGGACAGGGAAGCCTGGCACGCTGCTGCAGTCCATGGGGGCAAAGAGTCGGACACAACTTGGCAACTGAACAAGATAACCTAACCAAGTCTGACTAAAATATTCACTAAATACTAATAAATACTAAGTTAAGATTTTTTTTTTAATCTGATTTCAGTGATTTGAGCCATCAATTTAAAAATAGTACAGATGAACCTATTTTCAGGGCAGAAATAGACATAGATGTAGAGAACTGACATGTGGAATGGGGTAGGAGGGGAAGAGGAGGGATGAACTGGGAGATTAGGATGGACATAGACACTACCTCGTGTAAAATAGATAGACACCTAGGGGGAACTTGCTATAAAGCACAGAAAGCTCAGTCCGGTGCTCTGTGATGACCTAGAGGAGTGGAATGGGGGTGTGGTGGGAGGGAGGTACCAGAGGGAGGGGATATATGTATACATGTAGCTGATTCACTTCACTGTACTTCAGAAACTAACACAAGATTATAAAGCGATTATACTCTAATTTTTAAAAAAGCAGCAATGAAAATGCTTCTTTAGGTTCTAGATCACCCTGACTCTGATTCTAGATCCCATTTTTGAAACCTGCTGTTACCCATGAATTCTTCTGCCTTTCTAGTCTGTATCCTTTATCACTGAACTGGTCAATAACAGAGCTTTCCTTTTCGCTGAGGGGAAAGATCCAGCAAGCATCAAGAAGTAGTGTGACTTCCGAAAGCAGACTAGCCAGGTCTTTCCAGGGCTACATTTTGCAGCAGCCTGACATTCAGAGCCCACAGAGAAGTAAAACCAGTGTTGCCCAGCTCCTCAGAGCCTTGGCACAGTCCTGCCTGTGGCACTTCTGTATGTCCGGTGGTTACAAAGCTTGGAAAGGCCCAGGACCTACTGCTCTTTAGAAAGACCTGAACCCGACCAAATCCAGTCTGCAATGCAACCCAGTTTCTTACAGGTTTCTTTCTCTGTGTGTGTATGTTAACATCGCATCTGTAATTTAATTTACCTTCCAAACTTGGAATGCACTTTATATTGTTGCTGTCAATATTTTAAAAAGAAATCTCTTTTAAGTTTATTTTTCAAAGTGCAGGAATTATCCCCAGGGACCTACTGCTTGGAAGCATATGATCTCATTCGTTGGCAGAAATCACCTTTCTGAAAGGGAAAAGCTTTCCTCAGACCTTATTTTGGACTGTTTTGATCTGAAAAAATCTGAGCTTGAGATGCTCACTAGTGGTTTTAATGTATTATTGGAGAAGTTAGCATCTGAGTAGCTCTTCATTCTGAGCTTTTTAATATGATGTTTAAAGTATTTCAGTAAATCTAGCAAGCGCTGTTTAGTAGGCAGGATGGCCCAGTTGGTGGCTTCATAATCCATTTTCTTTATCAGCAAAGAATTTATTGAGCATGTACTAGACTATGACTGATCTCCTCAGCAGACAGGATTGTGCCTTCTTCAATGAAAGTGCCTTATATTGCAGACACTTGTAGCCTAGTGCCTGCAATATAGTGGGTGTCCAAGATATGCTCTCATAATTACTACTCAAAGTGCCATGCAAATGCACCCAGAGAAATACAAGGAAGTCTTTGTATTTGATGAATTAATAGTCTAGGGGATTAAAGTAAATGTACAAAGAATTGTAGTCTGTGGCAGGAAAGAAAGAATTATTTGAATATTAGCAATGTGATATCAGAAGTGTGATGACGCAAACTCCCACCTGCTATATATTTTGCACATCGCAATGTATACGTTTGGTATGTGACACAGGGAGCTCGATCCAGTGCTCTGTGACAGCCTAGAGGGGTGGGATGGGGTGGGACATGGGAGGGGGGCTTAGGAGGGAAGGACTTATGTATACCTGTGGCTGATTCATGTTGAGGTATGGCAGAAGCCAACACAATATTCTAAAACAATTATCCTCCAATTGAAAAAAAAAACAAAGAAAGTGTGTGATGGAGAAGGAAGAAATATGTGATGATCCAAAATTAATGCAGGGACTTGGGGTCCTGGGTTCTGCTGAGTCTCCACTGACAAGCGCTGACTGTAAGAAAGTTGTTCAGCCTTTCCGAGCCACTGGGCATCCAACCATTAAGTGAGGAATTGACAAGCTTTCGACAATTACAAACTTTAAAAAATTGATTGCCCTTGCATGCATTCTTTAGAATTTTAAATAACACTGATAAAGCAAAAATTCTCCACTGTTTTAACTTCCTCCCATAAATTTTGGTAAGTGTGTTTTCATTTTCTTTCATCTCAAAGTATTTTCTGATCTCCCTTGTGGTTTTATTCTTGGACCCATTAGTTATTGAGAGTGTGTTGCTTAATTTCCGCATTTTTGTGAATGTCCCAAATTTCTTGTTATTGATTTCTAACTTCATTCCAGTGTGATTGGGAAACACATGCTTTGTATTATTTCAATACTTTAATTTTTTGAGATTTATGGCCTATCTTATGACTTGTCCTGAAGAATGTTCCATGTACACTTGAGAAGAATATGTATTTTGCCATTATTGAGTGGAGTTTTCTACAAATGTCTTTTAAAGCTAGTTTTTTCATAGACTGATTCAAGCCTAATTCCTTGCTAATCTTTTGGCTAGTTGTACTATCCATCACTGAAAGTGATATATTGAAGTTTTCCATTATTGTTGAATTGTCTAATTCTCTCTTCAATTCTGCTTGTTTTTGCTTCATGTATTTGGGGTGCTTTGTTGTTCAGTTCAGTCACTCAGTCATGCCTGCAATGTGATATCCGACTCTTTGCGACCCCATGAATCGCAGCAGGCCAGGCCTCCTTATCCATCACCAACTCCCAGAGTTCACCCAAACCCATGTCTATCGAGTCGGTGATGCCGTCCAGCCATCTCATCCTCTGTCGTCCCCTTCTCCTCCTGACCCCAACCCTCCCAGCATCAGAGTCTTTTCCAATGAGTCAACTCTTCGCATGAGGTGGCCAAAGTATTGGAGTTTCAGCTTCAGGATCAGTCCTTCCAATGAACACCCAGAACTGATCTCCTTTAGGATGGACTGGCTGGATCTCCTTGCAGTCCAAGGGACTCTCAAACATCTTCTTCGACACCACAGTTCAAAAGCATCAGTTCTTCAGCACTCAGCTTTCTTCATAGTCCAATTCTCACATCCATACATGACCACAGGAAAAACCATAGCCTTGACTAGACAGACCTTTGTTGGCAAAGTAATGTCTCTGCTTTTGAATATGCTATCTAGGTTGGTCATAACTTTCCTTCCAAGGAGTAAGCGTCTTTTAATTTCATGGCTGCAATCACCATCTGCAGTGATTTTGGAGTTCAAAATAATAAAGTCAGCCACTGTTTCCACTGTTTCCCCATCTATTTGCCATGAAGTGAAGGGACTGGATGCCATGATCTTCGTTTTCTGAATGTTGAGCTTTAAGCCAACTTTTTCACTCTCCTCTTTCACTTTCATCAAGAGGCTTTTTAGTTTCTCTTCACTTTCTGCCATAAGGGCGGTGTCATCTGCATATCTGAGGTTATTAATATTTCTCCCGGCAATCTTGATTCTAGCTTGTGCTTCTTCCAGCCCAGCGTTTCTCATGATGTACTCTGCATAGAAGTTAAATAAACAGGGTGACAATATACAGCCTTGACGTACTCTTTTTCCTATTTGGAACCAGTCTGTTGTTCCATGTCCAATTCTGCTGCTTCCTGACCTGCATATATGTTGTTAAGTGTATATATATATATATATACACACACACATTTTATATATACATATACACATACACATGCGCTATATATATATATATATATATATAAAATATATATAAAGATATATGCATTTATTGGAGAAGGCAATGGCACCCCACTCCAGCACTCTTGCCTGGAAAATCCCATGGACAGAGGAGCCTGGTGGGCCACAGTCCATGGGGTTGCTAAGAGTCAGACACGACTGAGCGACTTCACTTTCACTTTTCACCTTGTTACATTGGAGAAGGAAATGGCAACCCACTCCAGTGTTCTTGCCTGGAAAATCCCAGGGACGGGGGAGCCTGGTGGGCTGCCGTCTATGAGGTCGCACAGAGTCGGATACAACTGAAGCGACTTAGCAGCAGCAGTAGCAGGAGCAGCAGCATGCATTTATTTGTGCAATATATATGATACACATCTATATAACACATATATATATATTTTACAATATAATATAGCTATGTGATGTATGTAATAAATAATACCTATATATGGTGCATATATATATATATATGCAATATTTTCTTGACCCTTTTATCATTATAAAATGTCCTTCTTTGTCTCTAGCAGTAATTTTTGCCTTCAAGTCTTTTATCTTCAGCCACTTCAGCTCTCTTAATGATCATTGTTTATGTTATACTTTACCTTCAGTATATCTTTTTCCACTATTCTACTTGCAATGTATCTGTGTCTTTGAATCTAAAGTATGTTTTTTGTAGACAGTATGTATTTGAGTCATTTTTTTAACTCATTCTGCCAATCATTTCCTTTGACTGGAATGTTTATTCCATTTATGCTTTACCATAATTGCTCAGAGAAGGCAATGGCACCCCACTCCAGTACTCTTGCCTGGAAAAATCCCATGGATGGAGGAGCCTGGTGGGCTGCAGTCCATGGGGTCGCTAAGAGTCGGACACGACTGAGTGACTTCACTTTCGCTTTTCACTTTCATGCATTGGAGAGGGAAATGGCAACCCACTCCAGTGTTCTTGCCTGGAGAATCCCAGGGACGGGGGAGCCTGGTGGGCTGCCGTCTATGGGGTCGCACAGAGTCGGACACGAGTGACGCGACCTAGCAGCAGCAGCAGCATAATTGCTAAGCTAGTTTTATAGATTGTACATCCTAAAATTCATGTGTGAAAACCCAATAGAGAAAAAAACAGGGTTTTTTTGTTCATAGTGCCAGTGTTCTCAGTTCAGCATCTCTATGCCCTAGCCTTCCTTGAAGCTGAAGTGATGGCAGGACAAGAATTCTTACCAATGAGGTAGAGGCAGAAGCCTACTGGGACTTCTGGAAAAGTTCTGCTATCAAGAAACATCCAGTATTCCTTGTTTCTTTTATTTATTTATTTTGCACTCCTGCTTAAAATGGAGACATGAAACTGAAGTTTGGGCAGCTGGTCTCCCTGGAGGCAATGAACATGAAGGTAACAACATGTGGTTCGGAGGCTGAAATATCAAGCTGAAGGGAACATGGATCTTCTAAGCCTCCACTTCTCATGTGAGGAAAATGAATCCCTGGTGATGAGGCCACTATTTTTCAGGTGTCTGTTACTTGCTACAGAATGCATCCATAACTTATATTCATCAATTTTAAACACCACCTATATCAAGTACCAAATGCCCATAGATACATGATTCTCTTTCTACACTTTTAAGCTACCCCACTGATTTTTAGAATACATTTCTATGATAAAATCACACTCTTTTAACAGCTATAGATTTACGATATGTTTTGCAATCTGTTAGAGTAATGCCTCTGTTTTTTTCTTAAAGGCCTTAGTTAATTCTGTCCATCTTCGCTTCCATATGAATTAAAAAAAAAAAAAAGCTTGTCAAGTTCTGTGAAAATTCAGTAGAATTTTGAGTGAGATTACTTTGAATTTATGGATTCATTTGGGAACAATTAAAATCTTTGAAATTTTCAGCATTTCCATTTAGGAACATAGTATAGTTCTACCTTTATTTATATCTTCCATATTTATTTAGCTTTTTCATATTTATTTCAATAGTTTTAGTTTTACTTACATAAGTTCTGCATATTCTTGTTAAACTTATTGCTATGTATTATTTGGTTTCTATTGTGAGTGGGATTTTTTCCCTATTGCCTTTTCAAATTGGTTTTTTCTAGTTTGTAGCAAAACTATTATATTTTTATTAACTTGATTTTGTATTCAGCTAGCTGGCTAGATTATTTCCCTAAGATGCTTTCTAGGATTCCCATTTCAGCTCTAAAAGTGCTAGAACGTAGGCGTTACAGAACTTTGTAATTGGAAGGTGATACTTGGTCAAGGTCAAAGGAAAAGCTTCATGAAAGGGGTGAGATTTCATTGCTATTATTATTTAAGACTTATTTTTCTGGTGGGACTATCTTAAGTCTGTTTATTATTTTTAGCGACAAGCTATTTCTGCTTCCTTCAGGCTCCTCTGCATTTTTTTTTACTATTATTTAATCCCTACCTGCACAATTATTTCCAAAGGTTCTATTATATGATAGGCTGAGTAAGCGTTGCATCAAAAATTCCTAAAACATCTCCAGCATTGCTCACAGTGTTCTTAATGGTAATCAATAACATTTTTTGTTCCCAAATCCAAAGAGCTAAGACCTGAATTCTGATTTCCTTACTAGGAACTATGTTGGAAGACAACAGCCAAGTTTTATTAAACATTTTAGGCTTTGGCTTACTAGGTTGAAATTGAACTTAGAATGGTTCTGAAAGACTGGCTGGTAGCCAAAAAGTCTCATTGTCTTCTTTTACTCCACAACCCTCACTCACATTCCCAGATCCCTAAGGAATGTGTCTTCCATTGGTAGTGTTAACAAATATTTAGCACTCAATCCCCAAAGTCTTGCTTTCAATCATGGGAATACACATGCTTTAATGGACCAGTGTTCAAAACTTGGACTTAACCATGACAGCTGTATTGCATGTCATGCGTGTATCTTCACATCTGGAACATTTTAGGCCCTTCCAAACTAAATGAGCAGTGGGGGAGAGGAAGGGAGAGATGGGAAACTCTCTTTTCCAAGTCAATAAGTCTCTGAAATATTTCCTTAAACTCTTTGAAGATATCCGAGGGATAGTGATCTTTGAGTCAAGAGGCCTGTATTAAAACCTGTCTCTACTATTTAATAGCCATACCATTCCCATTATTCATCCTCAACCTTCCCAAGTCTTGCTTACCACTCACAGGAATGTTTAAGGGGAAAGTGAGATGAGGCTGACAAAAGAACGTGTAAAGTGCCCTGCAGAGGTGAATTGTTAGTAACCTGAGAATGCTGAACACGTCTCTTTACCTGCTGTAATGTGCTTAGAGATGTGTAACCCAAAGGCAAAAGGAACCCCCAAATGGTCCCAATACATAGGAAAATCATACTTCAGCATGATGAAAATTTTATAAAATATATCATTAAATAAAAACTCATGACTTCATGATAAAATATTAATGAAAATGTTCAAAAACAAATCATAAAATATAAATACAAAATAGCATTGTTTTGATGTTCGAACTAGTGATTTCAAAATCTAAAGAGAAAAAAACCACTGTGACAGCTTGATTGAATCCAATGAACAGAATCACTTCAGTCTTATCAAGCCCCCTACTTAATATCTTTCCTTAGTGTTAGCATAACCTTTTCTGATTGGTTAGATTCTGTTTCTCGACTGTGTGTAGGAGGCACTGACTTTCAGATGATCATCATCATTACCATCATCATCACATTAATTTCTGTTGCTGTTGTAACAAATCCCCCCAAACTTGGTGAAAACAACACAGATTTATTATTTTGTAGTTTTAGAGATCAGAAGTCCCAAATGGGTCAGCAAGGATGTTTCTTTTGGAAGCTCTAGGAGAGAATCCGTCCCTTGCTGTTTCCAGGTTCTACAGGTTGCCAGCCTTCCTTGGTCAGTGACTCTCTGCATCTGTCTGACCTCTGCTTCCATCATCACATTATCTCCTTTGACTCTGATCCCTCCTGCATCCCTCTTGTGGTCATCACATCAGCCTACCTGGATAATCCAGGATACACTTCCCCCATCTCAAGACCCTTAGTGACCTCTGCAAAGTCCCTTTTGCCATGTAAGGTAACATATTCACAGGTTCCTGTGGAGGTGGGCATCTCTGGGGGAGGGGTTTTATTCAGCCCATCACAATCATCAACAATACTAACATGAGCATTTTTTGTGTGCCAAGCATTATTCTAGCAACCTCAAACACATTAAAACATAAACCCTTATGAGAAAGACATTATTCTCTCTACCTTAAGGTCATGACATTGAGGCACAGAGAGGTTAAATAACTTGCCCAAGGTCAGACAGTTAGGATTTCAACCGAGGTGGGCTGACTCCAGAGCCCAAACTCTTCACCAGTATGCTTGTGAGAAGTGAACAGATTGGTCCACCAGACTTTGAGGAATCAGGAGCTCCTAAATATAGTTATTGAAGAGGCTGTGATTTTATAGCTATGATGGTAATATCTTATATTTTTAAATTTTGGTTTATAATTTCTAAAGCATATTCTCAGCAATTTCTATGAACTGTCCCCTAATCCCATATTGCAGAATAATCTTTCTTTTCACTAAATCTTCTTCATTTTCAATTTATTTAAATCACAAGGGTTCATAATATGTCTTCCACTGGAATTTGTATACCTGTGTATTTGTTCTGTTTGTTCACTTGTGAGATCCCTGGGTAAATGTAGAAACAAACATCTACTCCATAAATAAAAACAAAACCCAAAACAAAACTTAGTATAGTTAGTTGAAACTGATAGCATTCATAAATATATGTTCGGTTCAATAGTATACACAAGTGAAAGTTGCTCAGTCATGTCTGACATGGACTGTAGCCCATCAGGCTCCTCTGTTAGTGGAATTCTCAGGCAAGAATACTAAAGTGGGTAGCCATTCCCTTCTTCAGGGAATCTTCCCAACCCAGGGATCGAACCCATGTCTCCTGCATTGTAGGCAGATTCTTTACCATCTGAGCCACCAGGGATGCCCAGTATACATGAGACCTAGCATTATTTTGTAAGTACAACAGAACCTGCAAAATAGATACGATAGACTGTTTCTTGATTACCCCAAAGAACCATGCCTTTCAGTATCCAAGCCTTTGAGCATTTCCGTCTCATCTGAGTCTATAACTTCTTTGACCAATTGAATATGATGAAAATGATGCTTTCTCCTTCTTGGAAGGGTGGCCTGGATTTGTACCCAGTGCCTTACAGGTCCCTGGATCTGAGAAGAACTGAGAATCTGTCATTTTCCAGGCCCCTGATGCTGGATAGTCTCAAGGAGTTTCTCAGAGCATGGTCCCTGAGAGCACTAGGGACCTGCACAGGGTAGGAGGGACTCAAACAGGGCTGGCTGCTGGGTCCCAGAGAGGCTGGAAGCTGCATACCACCTTGGGAATCTCAGTCAAGAGCCTGACAGCCCAGTGCTGGTGCAGTGGAGGCCAAGCACAGTGGATAGCAAAGGCAACAGTAGAAGGCCCAGGAGGGATTGCTGGGACCACTTCCTGAGGCTTTTCTTAATTGCTTAAAGGATAGAAGTCATGAAAGATATCAAAAAAGAAAAGGGGTAGATCTCACTTTCTCACACATATGGTAGGGTAAGCCTACCCCGTGGGTGCATGCTAAGTCACTTCAGTCATGTCCAACTCTTTGCGACCCCATGGACTTTAGCCCACCAGGCTCCTCTGTCCATGGGATTCTCCAGGCAAGAATACTGGAGTGGGTCACCATGCCCTCCTCCAGGGGATCTTCCCTACATAGAGATCAAACTGATGTCTCTTATGTCTCCTGCATCAGGAGACAGGTGGATTCTTTACCACTTGGGAAGCCCCCAAGCCCACCCCAGTATTGTTGAAATGGACATATTCGTTGAATGATGACTATGTGCCTGGCCTTTGCAGACATTTCTCCTTTGGTGCTCACAACAGCCCTGTTATCATGTAGACCAGGTCTCAAAGCTGGACATGTTTGCACTTCAAAACACAGATCCACCTTTACCTGAAGCTCAGGCTTAGCCATCCCCTTACATCACTTTTCCCAACTCTAAACCCAATTTTAAATTTGAATCAAATTTAGCAGTTTAATCCTCTGATGCTGGGGGGTGAGGTGGGGTGAGGTTCAAGAGACAGGTTTAGGAAAGTTTTTCTTTTTAGGCTCTGCAGAAGAAAACCATATGCAAACATCAAGTGTTACTGGATTAAAGAGAACACATTTCAAAGGGAGTTGTTAACTTTTCAGGATTAAATGCTCTCCTTTTTAAAATCCTGGGTTTGAAGTTTTAAACATAGACAGCCAGTTTGGAGGAGTGGTGGCTGAGAATAGGTGTCTCTTCCTACCACATACCACCCTAATCTTAGCCCTGGATCCCCATGTCCAGGTTGCTCTGCTACAGTCACACCTGAGTCATCATTTTGGACAGAGTCTGTGGACCCCTGAAGGGCCTGTGGGCACCAGAAATCCAGTACACTCACAGGAGTCAAAGATGTTTACAACGTGAATCAGCAATTAAGAGTAACATCCCCCCACCCCCCACCCCCCACAAAAAGTCATATCTTTCATACAAGCAATACTAATTATGCTGTTTAGTTTTGTTTTTCCAAGGCAAATGACAAGAAAAATGTATAACCAAGGGAGTGGTTGACAGAAGTGAAGAAATATGAGACAACTAAAACTGAGAACAAAAAATAATGAGAAAAATGATTAAAAGAACTGAATTGTGTGTCTTGCTTTACTGGTAATGAGCCTGAACTAACTGAAGAAGTTGCATGTACTTATGGAACCTACAGGAGAGCTGGGGGAAGCAGGTTCCTCCCAATCTCTTACTGGATTTTGTTCCCAAGCTGGGTGGATAATATAAGAACAAGGAGTGAGAGGGCTGCCCTGGGGTCACCCTCATTGTGGCCCCTCAAGAGAAGCTGGCCATGTAGACAATTTCTGCTTTTCCCTGCCTCTGCCCTTAGATTCCACCCTGTCTGAACTTATCTGGAATTTCACACCCATTCATACTCACATATTCATTACCTCACTCCACCCCCTTTCCTCAGACCTGTTGAACAAGAATCTATCTTCCACCCAACATTAGTTTCCTGCATAACAGATTACCCCAAATTGGGTGGCTTAAAACCAACAGCAACTCATTCTCTCATGGTTCTGGAGGCCAGAAGTCTGAAATCTAAGGTGTTGGCAGAACTGAACTCCCATTCAAGGGTATAAGAGAGAATCCCTCATGGCCTCTTATGGCTTCTGGTGGCTCCAAGTATTCCCTGACTTGTAGCCACACAACTCTGCCCTGACTTCGCATAGCCCTTTCCTCTTCTCTCTTTGCCTTTCTCTTATATGAACACTTGTCTTAGGATTTCGGGCATGCTCAAATAATCCAGGATGATCTCATCTGGAGATCATCTTGACTTACTGACATCTGCAAAGACTCTTTTTCAGCATAACATCCCACCAGAGGTTTGGGGTAGACACATCTATTGGTGGGAAGCCATCATTGAACCTCTTCTAAATTCAAAGATTTCTGACACCCTAGGTAAGAGAACAATCAAAAAGAAATCCATTCACAACCCACCAAGGCATTTTGTAGGATACTTTTTCTTGCCTCTTCAGTTTTCTTATAGGCCAAAACTGTTTAAGGGCGTAATTCATTTGTGGTCTCCTTCTCAGATCTTCCTTGAAACTCACAGTCCATTTGGCCTTAAGGTTTTACATATTCAGCTCTCGTTCTAGTAGGTATACCTTTCATAATCCTTCCTTTGTTACTTTACTATGTAGTCCAGTTTAGTTTTCCAGACCAGTGGCTGTGCATACTGGTTTGTCTGAGACAGTCCTGATTTGAGCCTGTTCATCTCAGTGTCCTTTCTGGGTGGGACACTCTTTGTCAAAATCTTGGTTTGGATGATACCCCTTAGCTGGATTACTTTCCTTTTTGGAGGGAGCATTTGAAGGACAACTGACAGAAAGGACTCTGTTTAGTGTGTGATGAATGATGAAAGGGGAGAGGTCTTTGTCTGAGCTTGTACATTTGGAAGCTAAAACAGGAGTGGGGAAGGTCTGAAAGAGAAAGGCGTGCACAGAATAGGTCACAGTATAGATCAAGACCAGACTTCAGTGACTTCACTCCTTCACGGACTAATAGGAGGATATCAGCATCTCCGAACAGCTCCAGGTCTCAGTTTCCCTGTCTGACATAGTCTAAGAGCAATTAGCTTCTGAAATTTGAGCCTCTGATCCAATCTTAGTATTTGATTTGGTGAAATACAGTCTCTACCAAGTTCGCAAGCAAAATATTTCCCTGAATGACTTGGTGATAATGTAAGAAGCTTTTTTTCCTCCTTTACAAGGAAACAAGGGATTCTGTATTTCAGGGAAGATGCCCATAGAATAATGACCTTCACCTCTTTGTCTCTAGAAACACTCAATAAGGAGCTGTGTAAAGAGCTTGGCATATTGTTCAGTTTGAAAGAACAGGCTTGACTTTTTTGCACCACTCTCACAATCCAATCAATCATCCAAGGGAGTATGAAATGGTTTCTTAAAAGGTTAAAATACCCCTCCCTCTTGACCCAGCAGTTTGACTCTTAGGTGCTTACCCAAGCCTTAGAGAATCTGCTCCTTTTCTCCTTCTTCATGCTCCTGCCTTTGGTCACTGTGATGCAGGCCCCTCCCCACCAGAGTGTCAAATTTGTTCATGCACTGGGAGCTGGCCAAGGTTGTTCTGCCCAAAACACAGCACTCACCATCTTCTCTAAAGAGTTTCCCTCATAGCTCAGTTGGTAAAGAATTCACTTGCAATGCAGGAGACCCCGGTTAGATTCCTGGGTTGAGAAGATCCCCTTGGGTAGGCTACCCACTCCAATATTCTTGGGCATCACTTGTGGCTCTGTTGGTAAAGAATCCACCTGAAATTCAGGAGACCTGAGTTTGATCCCTAGGTTGGAAGATCCCCTGGAGAAGGGAAAGGCTACCCACTCCAGTATTCTAACCTGGAGAATTCCATGGAAAGTATAGTCCATGGGGTTGCAAAGAGTTGGACTCGACTGAGTGACTTTCACTTTCACCATCTTCTCTTGCTCAAGTGACTCCTCTGTCTACTCCAGAAGGTGCAGATTAAGGGAGGTGGGCTTAGGTCCCATTTTAGAGTGCAACTCTGTTACCCTTACTAGTGGTGTCCTATGCTTTCCCTCACGGAGCCCTCACAAGGATTGTGAAACAGGGTTTAGAGTGATTATTTGCCTATTGCAGCTGTAATGAATTACCACAACCTTAGTGGCTTAAAATAACACAAATTTATTATCTTACATTTCTGGAGGTTAAAAAGCTAAAAAAGGGTTTCCCTGGGCTGAAATCAAGGTGACATCAGGGCTGCTTTGCCTCTGGAAACTCTAGAGGAAAATCCATTTTCTCGCCTCTTCTAGCTGCTAAAGGTCACATACATACCTTGGCTTGTGGCCCCTTCTCTTTCTCCCAACTCTGTTTTGTTATCACATCTCTCTTGAGTCTTGACCTCTTACCTTTCTAAGGACCTGGAAATGACCTTGGACCCACTTGGATAATCCAGGCTCATTTCTCCATCTGAAGAATCTTAACTTAACCGTATCTACAAAGTCTCTTCGACTGTTCTGCAAGTCATATTTACAAGGTCCAATAATTAGGATGTGGAAATCTTTGGGGGGCATTGTTTGGCCTACCACATTCATGTTCTCCCTAAATATGAAGCTCCACTGAAGATAAGGACCACGTCTGTCTTGTCCACTGGTGCATTTGGACTACCAGCGGGTGCCTTGCACATTGAAGTGCTAAATAATGCATTTGCTGCACAAAGTAACAGCATTGGCGCCACTTGCAGGCAATTGGCTTAAATTTTAGAATTCCATTTTCAGTTTTCTTTCCAATTGTAAGATTAGACTGTATTTTGTAGCTCTGTAACCATTAAGGAAAGAGGGTCCATTCTACCTAAACCTTCTAGCCTCACATCAAAATTGTTCTAAAACCCACCTGGTTCCATGACTCGGTAATTCAGTATTTTTATCTATAGAGTTTTTCTACTTTAAATTATCTTGACTAATTCATCTAACACTTAGGACCAAACTCCCTTGAACTCCTCCTACTTTAAGAGTGTTCTCCCCTGCCTTCATGAATGCCACATTTTGCATGAGTCATTTGCATCCTCCAGCTCTACAGGCTTCGACGAGACATCTGCCCCTGAGTGTTTCTCCAAGTCAGATCTCTTCAAACACTATTTCCAACCTCAACAGACCATTTTATTGGCAGCTCTACAAATGGAATACCTGATATCAGTATTCTTTGTTAAAATGTATTTTATTGAACTGTAGATGACTTATAATGTTGTGTTAGTTTCTGCTGTACAGCAAAGTGATTCTGTTGTGAGTGTGTGTGTGTGTGTGTATATATATTCTTTTTCATATTCTTTTCCGTTATGGTTATAGGATATTGAATGTAGTGCTCTGTACTATAGAGTAGGACCTTGTTTATCCATCCTGTGTATACTAGCTGGTATCTGCTAACCCCAAACTCCCAATTCATCCCTTCTTTATGCTGTCTCCTGCTTGGCAATCGTAAGTCTGTTCTCTATGTCTGGGAATCTGTTTCTACTTCGTAGATAGGTTCACTTGAGTCATATTTTAGATTCCACATATAAGGGATATCATACGGTATTCGTTTTTCTCTTTCTGACTGACTTCACATAGAATGATATATAAGGCACATATTTTTCATCCATTCATCTGTCAATGGACATTTAGGTTGTTCCCACGTCTTGGCTCTGGTAGCTCAGATGGTAAAGCGTCTGCTTAGAATGCAGGAGACCCGGGTTCAATCCCTAAGTCAGGAAGCTCCCCTGGAGAAGGAAATGGCACCCCACTCCAGTACTCTTGCCTGGAAAATCCCATGGACTGAGGAGCCTGGTAGGCTACAGTCCATGGGGTCGCAAAGAGTCGGACACGACTGAGCGACTTCACTTCACTTCACTTCATGTCTTGGCTATTGTGAATAGTGCTGCAATGAACAACAGGAATACATGCATCTTTTGAATTATAGTCTTGTCCAGTACATATCCAAGAGTGAGACTGTCGGATCATATGGCAACTATATTTTTAGCTTTTTGGGGAGCCTCCATACTGTTTTCCATAGTGGCTTTGCCAATTAACATTCCCATCAACAGTGTAGGAGGGTCCCTTTTCTCTATACCCTCTCTAGAATTTATTATTTTGGGGCTTTGATAATACTATTCTGAGGGCCAGATGATGGTACAAAAAGGTAGAATAATTTAAACTCATTTTTATGAGTATTGTTTTAGCTTCTGCCATATTGAGACTCTCTCAGGTCAGGAGAGGGAAAGAAGAGGTGAAAGAAAGGGGTGTGTGTGTGTGTTTAAAGCAGGGATACACTACAACTGCATATTGAACCCCTTTCTAAATGGAAACTTTTGTAGGTAGGTGAAATAAGTGAACACTTTCGATCTACTAAAAGAAAAAGAGAAAATTATCAGTCATACCAATTCCTCAATGTCATATCATCAAGAAAGGAAAAATTGGTTATCTAAAGATTTTTTTTACAGCTGTCTTGATCCTATATAGGCACAGTCCAATTTGAAAGTATTATTCAAAAGAACCAAACAGATTTGAGACACTGTTAAACTTAGTCCTGCTCATGAACATCTTGTTTCACCTGTTCTGGTTTGAAATCTTGTCTTAGCTTGTTCCACGAGGACCTTATGAAGCGTTCCCCCTGCCCCGCACCCCAGAAAATGGAGCAACACAGTCGTTAAGCCCATTGTCTCCTCCCAGCCTTGCCCAGACTCAGAGCACAATGCCTGGACACATGAGGCTGCAGATTGTTATTCACTGCTCACAGAGAGGCCAAGTGAGTTGGGATTAGCCTCAACAATGCACCCTGCTATTTGCTATTTGGCCAGGAGCAAGGTTCTCATCCAATACAATGCTTGTGCACATTCAGCTCATTGCTTGTCTGTGCACATCCCCACACGCAGGGAGGACTTTTACAATCCAAAGTGACAACCGTGTGTCCTTGGCTCTGTTCCACCAGGGACAGGAAGGAGACTTATCTGCTCTCTGCATTCTATCTCCTTGGCTGCTGACCCTCTAATGCATTTATCTGAGCAAAAGACTTGAGTTTGCTTGTACTCTTTATACAGACATCTTGTGCTGGTTATTAAGGCATTTTCATTAGTAAAGAAGCATTTTGACTTTACCTCAAGTGGGCACAAAGGTATCCAGGCATTATGACAAGAACTTCACTGGATCAATACTAGAAAATTCCTTCAAGCAAAGGGAAATCAAGATGAAGAGAAATATGGCCAAGAGAGTCATATGCGGGGTTTCCCAGGCGGTGCAGTGGTAAACAATCTGCCTGCCAATGCAGGAGACTCGGGAGGTGTAGGTTCAATCCCCGGGTCAGAAAGATCCCCTGAGGTAGGAAATGGAAATCCACTCCAGTATTCTTGCCTGCAAAATTCCATGGACAGAGGAGCCTGGTGGGCTACACTCTGTGAGGTCACAAAGAGTCAGACATAACAGAGCATATACACAAGGCTGTGTTTCTGAATATAAGCAAGAAGTTTGAAGAATAGACAAGTTTTATAAAAGAACAAGACTGTTGCATTTAGAGTGCTAAAATTGTTATAAAATTTCTAAGTCCAGGTCTTGTAAAGTCTTGCCTCCCTTCAGTCCTTATTTGATTAGATCCCTTCTAGGGCTGAGGGTAGAGAGTGAGGGACTCCTGACTCATAGGAAGCCAGTGTTACTACCAGTACCTAACAAAAAGCTATCATTTTAAGTCCAAATATGTATTCCAGCAACAGAGGCTGACAGAAACTGACCATCATTTTGAATTTAGTACCAACAGGTATGCAATGATCACCAGTGTGTGAAGAAGCCTCTATATGAGAAGGTTACTCACCCACATTATCTCCTTGTTGTGCCTAGAGCAAAAATCAACCCTTCTAATCAATACCTGTATTACTTTCCTATTGCTCCTGAGACAAATTTCCCCACCATTACAGGTTTTAAAGCACAGACTTAGCATCTTATAGTTCTAGTGTCCCAAAGTCCAAAATGAGTCTTTCTGGGGAAAAAAAAAAAATCAAGGTTTCAGCAGAGTTACTTTGTTTCTGGAGATTCTAGGAGGAAATACTGGGTTGGTCAAAAAGATCATTTGGGTTTTTTTTCTGTAAGAAAGATGTTATGAACTTTTTGGCCAATGCAATACATTTCATTTCCTTTTTCAGCTTCTAGAAGTTGCCCACAATCCTTCGTTCATGGCCTCTTCCAGCAATCTCACACCTCTGACACCTACATCCATTGTCACATCTCCTTTTATAACCCTCCTGTCTCTCTCTTCCTCTTATAAGGACCCTTGTGATTACATTGGGCACACTCAGATAACCCAGATCATCTCAAGATCATTAATTTAGTCACATGTGTAAAATCCTCTTTGTCATGTAAGGTAATGCAGTCACAGTTTCAATGATTAAAACTTGAACATCTCTGGAGGCTATTCTGCCAAACACAATACCCTTTTCTATATACAAACTGGAAGTTATTAGACATTTCTGTATTTAACTCTTACTGCTCTACTCATCTCAACTGACCACCTGAGCCTTCTTTTCCCCCAAAGTATTTATTTGTAGCTTCCTGCTCCTTTATATGATTGAAGGCGTCTTTAAAAAGCAGATGCTGTGTTCTACTTACTTATTATTGTATTCTTCAGAGTCCTTAGCATGATGAAAAGAATGTCAATAAAATGGACTTACTGAAAATTTAAAACCTGCTCATTGAAAGACATCATTGAGCAGTGGGGCAAAACTGGATGGGATTTCTGCTTCCAGTGATGTCTAAATAACAGGGACCAGATTTACCTTCCTTCCTGAAACAGCTAAAAAACTGGACAATATATATGGCACCACGGTAGTGAAGAGACATTGAGCCCTGAGAAATGGGAAATATATGCATAAGCCCTTTGCTTGCCCTGATTTACTCCCTGGAGGGGGTTTCTGTCTGAGGCAGAGAGAAGGAGATAACAGGGAGATACATTGATGGAGTTTGTGTGGACAGAGTTTGCAGGGCAGAGAGTCGGAGGAGAGAACAGAGGTCTGTAAAGAGTCCTGCTTGAGTCTTCCACTAAGTACTGATCAGTGCAGGTTTGTGAGGAGACTATCAAGGTTTGGGGAAGGAGCTCTCTGAAAAGATTAGAACAGTGCCAGGAACTCACACAAGCCAGAAATGGTTCCTGTTCTCACCACATGGAGTAGAAAACCTCATAATTCATGGGGCATCAGGTAGAGTTCTCAGAGTCTTAGCGTAAGTTTTAAGACAAAGGTACCCTAGAATAAAGTCTGCTCTAGTTCCACATCAGTTCAGTTTAGTTCAGTTGCTCAGTCATGTCCAACTCTTTGCAACCCCATGAATCACAGCACGCCAGGCTTCCCTGTCCATCACCAACTCCTGGAGTTTACCCAAACCCATGTCCATCGAGTCAGTGATGCCATCCAGCCATCTCATCCTCTGTCGTCCCCTTCTCCTCCTGACC
>NW_011495032.1:26855599-26861008 GCF_000754665.1 Bison bison bison | reverse complement strand
CCGATGAACACCCAGGACTGATCTCCTTTAGGATGGACTGGTTGGATCTCCTTGCAGTCCAAGGGACTCTCAAGAATCTTCTCCAACATCACAGTCAAAAGCATCAATTCTTCAGCACTCAGCTTTCTTCACAGTCCAACTCTCACATCCATACATGACCACTGGAAAAACCATAGCCTTGACTAGACAGACCTTTGTTGGCAAAGTAATGTCTCTGCTTTTTAATATCCTCTCTTGGTTCCACATAACAAAGCTCAAAAGCAAATTCTAAAAGAGTAGTACTGTTTGTAAGTAACTCTACTGCATCCAGAACAAAACTCAAAAATATTTACAGAAATACAACAATATCCAGCCAATGAAAAGGTAAAATTCACAATGTCTGACATCCATTCAGAAATGAACAGAATTAACATTCAAAAGAGGTCAAGTATGACCCATAATGAGGTCAAAAATCAATCGATAGAAATTGATCTAAGAGGTATACATATAATAGAATTGGTATTGTAGATAAGACATTAAAAAATTATTATGACAGTATCTCATAAGTTCAAACTACTAAGTCGCTTCAGTCCTGTCTGACTCTGTGCAATCCCATAGACGGCAGCCCACCAGGCTCCCTAGTCCTTGAGATTCTCCAGGCAAAAACATTGGAGTGGGTTGCCATTTCCTTCTCCAATGCATGAAAGGGAAAAGCGAAAGTGAAGTCGTTCAGTCATGTCCAACTCTTCGCGACCCCGTGAACTGCAGCCTTCCAGGCTCCTCCGTCCATGGGATTTTCCAGGCAAGAGTACTGGAGTGAGGCTAGAGGAAAGATTGCACATGAAAACTAGTCACAAAAAAGACACAAAATGACCCAAATTATCTTCTAAAGAGGAAAACTATTGGGTTGGCCAAAAAGTTTGTTAGAGTTTTCCTTAACAGCTTACAAAAAACCCAAATGAAATTTTAGGCCAACTTTATACCATATCTGATATAAAATACACAGCAGATTAAACACTGGAGGAAAAAAAGATTAGTGAACTTGACATAGCAATAGAAGCTATCTAAAATTTCAAATTCTGAATGATGATGCTGTGAAAGTGTTGTACTCAATATGTCAGCAAATTTGGAAAACTCAGCAGTGACCACAGGACTGGAAAAGGTCAGTTTTCATTCCAATTCCAAAAAACGGCAATGCCAAAGAGTGCTCAAACTACTGCACAATTGCACTCATCTCACTTGCTAGTAAAATAATTCTCAAAATTTGCCAAGCCAGGCTTCAGCAATACGTGAACCGTGAACTTCCAGATGTTCAAGCTGGTTTTAGAAAAGGCAGAGGAACCAGAGATCAAATTGCCAACACCCACTGGATTATCAAAAAAGCAAGAGAGTTCCAGAAAAACATCTACTTCTGCTTTATTGACTATGCCAACGCCTTTGACTGTGTGGATCATAATAAACTGTGGAAAATTCTGAAAGAGATGGGAATACCATACCACCTGACCTGCCTCTTGAGAAACCTGTAGGCAGGTCAGGAAGCAACAGTTAGAACTGGTCATGGAACAACAGACTGGTTCCAAATAGGAAAAGGAGTATGTCAAGGCTGTATATTGTCACTCTGCTTATTTAACTTCTATGCAGAGTACATCATGAGAAATGCTGTGCTGGAAGAAGCACAAGCTGGAACCAAGATTGCCGGGAGAAATATCAATAACCTCAGATATCCAGATAACACCACCCTTATGGCAGAAAGTGAAGAGAAACTAAAAAGCCTCTTGATGAAAGTGAAAGAGGAGAGTGAAAAAGTTGGCTTAAAGCTCAACATTCAGAAAACGAAGATCATGGCATCCAGTCCCATCACTTCATGGGAAATAGATGGGGAAACAGTGGAAACACCGGCTGACTTTATTTTTGGGTGCTCCAAAATCACTGCAGATGGTGATTGCAGCCATGAAATTAAAAGACGCTTACTCTTTGGAAGGAAAGTTATGACCAACCTAGACAGCATATTAAACAGCAGAGACACTACTTTGCCAACAAAGGTCCATCTAGTCAAGGCTATGGTGTTTCCAGTGGTCATGTATGGATGTGAGAGTTGGACTATAAAGAAAGCTGAGCACAGAAGAATTGATTCTTTTGAACTGTGGTGTTGGAAAAGACTCTTGAGAGTCCCTTGGACTGCAAGGAGATCCAACCAGTCCATTCTAAAGGAGATCAGTCCTAGGTGTTCATTGGAAGGACTGATGTTGAAGCTGAAACTCCAGTACTTTGGCCACCTGATGCAAAAAGCTGACTCATTTGAAAAGACCCTGATGCTGGGAAAGATTGAGGGAAGGAGGAGAAGGGGATGGCAGAGGATGAGATGGTTGGATGGCATCACTGATTCAATGGACATGGGTTTGGGTAGACTCCAGCAGTTGCTGATTGACAGGGAGGCCAGGCATGCTGTGGTCATGGGGTCACAAAGGGTCAGACATGATTGAGTGACTGAACTGAACAGAAAAATAAAATCCTGAGAGAATTTTTTAAAAGTTGAAAAATAAAATGAACAGAGCATCACTTGACGGAGGGGACAACTTTAAACATCAAGCATACATCTAATTGGAATCCCCAAAGCAGAGGAGAGATTTCAGTTCTGATCTATTTTGAATAAAATTGCTATGAATATTTATATAATATGTGGATGTATGCTTTAAATTCTCTTGGGTACAACATCCAGGAGAGAAACTGCTGGGTCCTAAGGATCATGTAAGTTCAACATAAAAAAAAAAAGTCAAATACTTCTCCAATGTTGTTTTATCATTTTATACTCACTCCAGCAATGTGTTAAAATCCCAGTTCCTTTGCATTTTTGCCAATTTATTTACATTTTCACACTTAAATTTTAGCCATCCTAATGTTGGTGTAGTGATATCTCGTTGCAGTTTTAATTTGTATTTCCCTGGTGATTAATATTGTTGAGCCTCTTTTCATAGGTTTATTGGCCCTTCATATATATTTCTTTATGAAATATCTTTTGAAATCTTTTCCCTATTGTTTTATTGGTTGTTTCTCTCCTTATTATCAAGTTGTAAGAGTTATAAGTCAAATATAAGTATTATAAATATTTTCTTCTCATCTTGACCTTTATCATTTTTAAAATGATATCTTTTTAAAAAGCGTTGTTGAGATATAATAGACATGCAACAAACCACATTTTTTAAATAAACAGTTTGATCAGGTTCAACATATGTGTCTACCCATGAAACACTGATTCCAATTAAGCTAATGGACATTTCCATCAAAATCAACAGTTTCCTGATACCCCTTTCTGAACACTGCTTTACTACTCTTCCATGCCCATCCCCAGGCAACTATCAATCTTCTTGGTCATTATAGATTACTTTGCATTTTCTATACTTTTATATACCTAAAATCATAAGTATTACATCTTTTTGTAGCTTTTTTTCATTAGCATAATTATTTTCAGATGCATCCACATAGTTTGCATGATAATATTTCTTTTCTTTTTATTGCTGAGTACTAGTCCATTGCATAAACATTGCACAACTTATGTATTTATATATCTGATGATGAGCATTTGAGCAAATTCCAGGTTTTGGATATTAAAAATAAATCAAATGACTATTTATATAACAATCTTTGTATGTACATATGTTTTCATTTCTCTTTGGTTTAAAATCAATGACCTCAGCATCCACTTTAAGATATAGAAAAATAAAAGCAATTGAAATGTATGATGAACATTTGAAAAGAAACAGTAAAGATGAGAGCCAAAATTAATGAAATTAAAAACAGAAAAACGTGGATAAAATTAATAAAGAAAAAATTTGATTTTTCAGAAGATAATAAAATAATAAACTTCTAGCAGACTGACAGATTAATTAGGAAAAGAAAACACCAATGGCACACACACACACATATATGTATGTGTCTGTATATATGTATATATGTATGTATTAGGTTGGCCATAAAGTTCATTCTGGTTTTTCCATAACATCTTGAACTTCACCAAATGAAGAATGCCTGCTATTCCAAAAATAGTGTAAGAATATGAAGAGTGAAGACTCAGAATAGGAGAAAATATTTACAAATTGTGTATCTGATAAAAAGCCTATATCTAGAATATAGAGAACTCTCAAAACTTGATTTAAAATAAAAATCCAACAACCCAAGTTAAACACTGGCAAAGATTTGAACAGTCACTTCATGGAAGAAAGCCATTATATGGATGGCAAATAAGGACATGAAAAAATGCTGATCACTAGTCATTCAGTTCAGTTCAGTCACTCAGTCGTGTCCGACTCTTTGCGACCCCATGAATCGCAGCATGCCAGGCCTCCCTGTCCATCACCAACTCCCGGAGTTCACTCAGACTCATGTCCATTGAGTCAGTGATGCCATCCAGCCATCTCATCCTCTGTCGTCCCCTTCTCCTCCTGCCCCCAGTCCCTCCCAGCATCAGAGTCTTTTCCAATGAGTCAACTCTTCGCATGAGGTGGCCAAAGTACTGGAGTTTCAGCTTTAGCATCATTCCTTCCAAAGAAATCCCAGGACTGATCTCCTTCAGAATGGACTTATTGGATCTCCTTGTGGTCCAAGGGACTCTCAAGAGTCTTCTCCAACACCACAGTTCAAAAACATGAATTCTTTGGTGCTCAGCTTTCTTCACAGTCCAACTCTCACAGCCATACATGACCACAGGAAAAACCATAGCCTTGACTAGATGGACCTTTGTTGGCAAAGTAATGTCTCTGCTTTTGAATATGCTATCTAGGTTGGTCATAACTTTCCTTCCAAGGAGTAAGCATCTTTTAATTTCATGGCTGCAATCACCATTTGCAGTGATTTTGGAGCCCCAAAACATAAAGTCTGACACTGTTTCCACTGTTTCCCCATCTATTTCCCATGAAGTGATGGCATCATTAGTCATTAGGAAAATGCAAATCAAAATCACAGCAAGATATAATCATGTTCCTATTAGAATGTCTACAGGTAAAATGATGGGCTATGTGAAGTGTTGATGAGGATGTGGAAGAACAGCGTCCCTCGTAAAGCTGCTGGTGGGAATGTAAAATGGTGCAACCACTTTGGAAAACTGTTTGTCGGTTTCTCAAGAAGTTAAGTACACATCTACTAAACCACCTAGCCATCCCACTTTTGCATAGTTTCTAAGACACAACTTTAGCTCTGTACATTTGGGTAACCCAAATTTTGGAGGGAGCTTCAAGTTTGTGGTTTAGTTTCCTTCACAAGAAAGTGTTATTCAGAGGTTTGACATAGATAAAATTCTGTCAATGTGACATTGTCATTCCTGTCAATGTGAGGTTTCCTGTTGCTGATGGGAGAGCCATATACAGCCTCTAGGTTGAAATATAATTTTATATTTTTCCTAAATCACAGCACTATTTGAAGAGTAGCCTTCATTCA
>NW_011495032.1:26832391-26855499 GCF_000754665.1 Bison bison bison | reverse complement strand
AGCCTTCATTCATTCAATATTTATTAAATATCTATTCTGAGTAGTAAATGTTTGGTCCTCCATGCTTAAGGAGGCATAAAGGCCTTAACTAAAGCTCTAAACAAAATGTTTTAAAAAATTTGAAAAAAAATTAATTTGATCACTTTTAAACTCCCTTTCAGTTATTTTGCACATTTATTAACTGTCTATTCATCATCATCTAAAAATCTTTTAATAGCTCAGCTACATTTGAAACATTTTTTTTTTCCTAGCCTAGTTCAGTTCTTCCATTATCATCTCTGATTCATATTTTCCAGTGAAAAACTAAAATACATCTTCGTTTTAGAGTCTTCAAGACAAAATTTCAGCAAGCAGAAACCTGACTGGTACTTCAAATCTGAAGATGAATTCAATGTCTGTTCTCTTTATGTAAACTCGTCTTCAGACATGCACAGTAGCTGGGTTCACAGATCAGCAGAGGTGATCAAGCCTCTATCATGAGGTCAAGGAAAATCAGTTTTCTTGCCAGTAAAAACAGAGTGGCGTGTTTTCAAATCTCACAGCTCCCAGCAAGCCCTAGTGTCTCCATTTGGTCTGTGAAGCAGTTAAACTCACCCTCTCCCGCTGTTGCGACAGGCTTTGTCTACACCTAGCAGCACAAATACCAAAGGAAAATGGGACCAGAAGCTGCTTTCCTTGCTTTGGAGAAAACAGACATGATTTCACAGCAAAAAAAAAGACACCTGATCTTTTTAGCCCCCTTTGTTTCTTCTCCCCAAGTTTTACAGCTCTTTTTATCTGTTTAAGAAAAAAAAAAAGTTGTACACACATTTTCAAAATGTGCTGCATAATACAACTTCATACATTTAGGAGGCTGACAGCTGCCCTCTGAGGCACAGCCTGACAGCCTAAAATCCAGAAATCAATCATTTAGATATAGTGATGCTCTGCTATTGCTCCTGGTATGTACTGCAGCACCCAGGAATCACTTATTTGAGATGTGCCATCATAACTCTGATAGATTAAAGCACCACATCCAGGAAACAATTGTGTTGTGTGTTGTGGGGGGAAGGGATGCTCTCATAGATCTGCCATGTTACAGCCCAGAATCCAGCAGCCAACCGGGCAAGTCTGTGCTGAATCGGAGCTTCCAGAAACCTGTGAAGCAGCAGGATGACAGCTCTGTTCTTCAACAGCCCATTATGAACTAATTAGCATACATGAATTGCAGATTTGAAGCATTAAAGTGATGTACAAATCATTAATTTTTTGTCAAATCCATGTCATCCCTGTGTATACCTTCCTATTTTAATGTTGCATGACAGTGAAAAGAGGTACAATCCACTGTATAGAAAGAGGAGAGATTTGGTGTAGCTGATATAATGAGATCTATTTAAACACTATGTATTTTCCAGCTTTGAATATATCTACTTGGAAAAATGCTACACTTGTCCCATTAGGGTTAATTGTAAAAGGATGTTAATATATTCAAAACCCCAGGGGTGGTTCTACATGTTGTCTGAGTGAAACAGGAGATGTAAGACCAACTTCACATTTAAGCTTGCTTTTTAAAAAGTCCTCTTTCTGATGAATAAAGAGAGCCATAAAGTCTTTCTCACTGACTATGGAAGGTGTCACTATTCAGAATGGTAGCTAAGCTTTGGGGTGGGTGAGGGCTCCAACACAGCAGATCTATTCTCATTAACCCAATGCCAAACTTAATTTATAAAGATGTACAATGCAGTGCAATGAAAAAGGGAAAATAACATTAAAGCTGATTTTCACACTGGAAAGGGCTTCTAAATATTAATTTGTGGGTTTTTTTGTATTGTCTCTGTGTATTTAATTGCTAAAGCTATTTGTACTTAAGCAAATGCTTGGTGTATCATTTGAATTTCTTTTTTTTTCTTATTACAGTGGAGTCACAATGCTTAATTTGTTAGTACTGTAATAGTTGTCATGGTAACAGACTCTAATGTTACATATAAATATGTATGTGATATGTATATACGAACATATTACAAATATATAGTACGAATGATTATGACTTGATACCAAGAGCATATTTGGAAGATTTAGCTCTCAAGGAAAACCCTAATTAAAAATACAGTTATACTTTATGAGCTTAAAGATACTGGTCACAAACTCAGATCTCTTTTTCATTTGGGAAAAAGGCAAGTTCCCAAATGAAAGGAAAGGGGAGATGTTTGCTCTCTTCATGTGGGGTCTCTTCTCTCTGAAAGCAGAGTCATACATGCCTAGGGTTATGAACTCTATAGACCTTTTTCTTCTTCCCACTTCCTTCCCCACCAATTTTTTCTTTAGCCTCAAAAATTACATAAAATGAAAACCAAGACCAAATCCTAGGGGCATATCCTTTTCCCAAAACCATTCTTATTATCAAAAGAATACAGGATGCGTTGAGGAAACAGTAGTAGAGGGTGAGATGATCTGTTCCATATTTGTATTATTAAGAGAGGTGACTTCATAATCATGAAAAATATCCACATATATAACTTGAGTTTGGCATTCCATGCAACTCTCAGGTAACGTTGAAGGTCGATCTGTACAGTCTTCATTTTAGAGGTGAAGAAGCTGAGGCTCAGAGTGGAGGAGTGAAAATTGTCGTGAAGTTTAGATTTACCAAAGCCCATGCTCTGTACAATGTCATGTTGCTACTTTGAGGCCTTCTTTAGTACAAGGTCCCAGAACCATAAGTGTTCTCCTTCCAGGCTTATTAACATCACACCTGGTCCCTGATACAGTTGAAGCTAGGTCAATGAAAATGATACGTCTTATGAACTGTGGTGTTGGAGAAGACTCTTGAGAGTCCCTTGGACTGCAAAGAGATCCAAACAGTCCATTCTGAAGGAGATCAGCCCTGGGGTTTCTTTGGAAGGAATGATGCTAAAGCTGAAACTCTAGTACTTTGGCCACCTCATGCAAAGAGTTGACTCATTGGAAAAGACTGTGATGCTGGGAGGGATTGGGGGCAGGAGGAGAAGGGGACGACAGAGGATGAGATGGCTGGATGCCATCACTGACTCGATGATCGTGAGTCTGAGTGAACTCCAGGAGTTGGTGACGGACAGGGAGGCCTGGTGTGCTGCGATTCATGGGGACACAGAGAGTCAGACACGACTGAGCAACTGAACTGAACTGAACTGATGCTGAAGATAACTTTGGTAATAAACAAAGAATAAACCTGATCAAAGGGGAGAATAGTAAGCCTACCTCTATCAGTTGGTATTGTCTTCAGCTTCCTGTAACAATAACAACAGCAACAATAAAGCTACTGCAGCTTAATTAAATAGAAGTTTATTTTTTGTAAATCATCACAAATCCAGAGATAGGCAAGCTTAGGCTGGTACAGAGACTTCTCAAACCTATTAGGGACTTGACAGTTAAGCAGCTGTTTATCTTTCTGCTGTGCCATCCTTAGCAAGAACTTATAATCCCCAGGCTCATGAGATGGTTGCTGCCCCACTGGACATCACAACTACATTCAGGCAGGGAGAAGAAGAATGAATAAAGGGAAAATGCATGGAGGGCAACAGTCCATAGGGTTGCAAAGAGTTGGACACGACTGAAGTGACTGAGCAGGCATGCACACATGAGCCAGTAGAGCTTGTCTCCCTCCTCCTCTGTGTTTCTCTCTCTCTCCTTTTGGTGAAGAAAAAAAAAAATCACAGTTTTAATATTTGATTCTTTTTTTTAAATTTTATTTTATTTTTAAACTTTACAATATTGTATTAGTTTTGCCAAACATCAAAATGAATCCGCCACAGGTATACCCGTTGTGCTTTAACTCATTTGTTCTCTTGGTATTAGCCAGTGAAATATCAGATCTTCTGAGAACTCTGCAAAATACAGAACACTTCAGAAATATGTATGTCATCCTTGCACAAGGGCCATGCTACTCTCCATATTGTTCCATTTTTAGTATTGCCAAAGCAAGCCCAAGCTTGTATTTTTTTTAGCAACAATCAATAACTTTTCAGCAAGCCCTAAGCAAAAGACATTGGACAATCTTGGGTCATATGGCCAGCCCATAGAGGCAAGGAAGTCTATGGAAGTGAATCATTTTAACTGAGCCTATTCCTGCCCTTACTAAAATGGGAAGTTCCATTAGTAAAGAATAGAGAATGGTTGTTGGGCAGGCAATGAGCAATGGTCATCTCCTGTGGTAGATATTTCCTTGTGACTTCATCAAGAGTACACACCAGTGTAGAGAAAGAAGGCCTTCCTATCAGGGAAAAATATTAAGTGGATATTCTGGCATATGCTTAAACACCATCTTGGACCTTACTCATTTTCTTACTATTTCTGGAATCTTCAGGTTCCATTTTCACATGTCTTCTCTATTTAATTCTTCTAAGTTGGAGTATTGATATTTGCCTTATTGACATTTAACTATTGCCTTGTTTGCTTGGTGCCTCTATTCCCCATGTAAGATGGTGGTAATGTTCAGTTTGAGGGATCTGATTTTTCACCAGCTGCATAGTGGGTAGTCAAAAACTAAGGATTCACAATAGAACTGGGTTAAACTCAATTTCACTTCATATAACCTGAGTGACTCTACCCAAGTTTCTTAACTTCTCTGAAACTTGGTTTCCTCATATGACAATAAAGATAATAAAAATGCTTTCCTCAGAGGGTTTCTATGAGGAGGAAGTAAGTCTGTGCATATAAAACATATAGAGGGATATCTGACACATAGCAAGCATTAGATTGAATTTAGCTGATCTTAGCTATTATTATTATTGTTGTTGTTGCTGCTATTAATCAAGTTGACCTGGATTCAAATCATTGATATACCATTTTCTTAGTTAAGTTACG
The DNA here is from genome assembly GCF_000754665.1 of Bison bison bison. Lineage (NCBI taxonomy): Eukaryota > Metazoa > Chordata > Mammalia > Artiodactyla > Bovidae > Bison > Bison bison. The sequence goes on along the minus strand of NW_011495032.1, from coordinate 26,850,681 downwards.
AAAAGTCTTTGACTCTCAGTTTCATTGTCTAGAAAATGGTCACCGGGTTATGTAAGAGATGGTAAGTATGTAAAATATATGACAACTGTTAGTCAGTTGTGTCTGACTCTTTGTGACCCCATGGACTGTAGCCCACCAACATCCTCTGTCCATGGAATTCTCCAGGCAAGAATCCTGGAGTGGGTAGCCATTTCCTTCTCCATGGGATATTCCTGACCCAGGGATCAGGCCCAGGTCTCCCGCATTATGAGCAGATTTTTTTTACTACTGAGCCACCAGGGAAGTCCTGAGTATATGACAAAATGACCAGTAAATAGCAAGATTAGTAAGCACTACTAGTTGCCTGTCACTCTCCATTTCCCTACTGCCTTGCAGCTAGGGGATGCCAAAGTCAATGTAAGTTTAATTCCCTAGAGAGACTTTTCCTTCCGAGTAAAAAGGCAAAAACTTATTTTGTGAAATCTCTTTGCTCTCTGTGCTTCCCCGTCAGATGCTTGGAGATACTCCACTCATCTTGAAAGCATGGGGGCAAGGGCCGCAAATGAATGATAATGGAGCAGGAAGATAGGCTTTGGGTCCCAGATTGCATCATTGAGGCCTAGTACCAGCTTTAGATTGCCCAACTCTAGAGGTATTATATGAAAAGAAAAAACCTTAGTTGTTTAAACCAATATTCCTCGAGTTTTATTTTCAGTTCAGTTCAGTCACTCAGTCGTGTCCAACTCTTTGCAACCCCATGGACTGCAGCATGCCAGGCCTCCCTGTCCATCAGTAACTCCCGGAACCTACTCAAACCCATGTCCATCGAGTCGGTGATGCCATCCAACTATCTCATCCTCTGTCGTCCCCTTCTCCTCCTGCCTTCAATCCCTCCCAGCAACAGGGTCTTTTCCAATGAGTCAGTTCTTCGCATCAGGTGGCCAAATTATTGAAGTTTCAGCTTCAGCATCAGTCCTTCCAATGAATATTCAGGACTGATTTCCTTTAGGATGGACTGATTGGATCTCCTTGCAGTCCAAGGGACTCTCAAGAGTCTTTTCCAACACCACAGTTCAAAAGCATCAATTCTTCGGTGCTCAGCTTCTTCACAGTCCAACTCTCACATGAATACATGACTACTAGAAAAACCATAGCTTTGACAAGACAGACCTTTGTTGGTAAAGTAATGTGCTGTTTAATATGCTGTCTAGGTTGGTCATAACTTTTCTTCCAAAGAGCAAGTGTCTTTTAATTTCATGGCTGCAGTCACAATCTGCAGTGATTTGGGAGCCCCCAGAAATAAAGTCTCTCACTATTTCCATTGCTTCCCCATCTATTTCCCATGAAGTGATGGGACCAGATGCCATGATCTTCATTTTCTGAATGTTGAGTGTTAAGCCAATTTTTTCACTCTCCTCTTTCACTTTCATCAAGAGGATCTTTAGTTCTTCTTCACTTTCTGCCATAATGGTCATATCATCTGCATATCTGAAGTTATTGATATTTCTCCTGGCAATCTTGATTCCAGCTTGTGCTTCATCCAGCCCAGCGTTTCTCATGATGTACTCTGCATATAAGTTAAATAAGCAGGGTGACAATATATAGCCTTGATGTACTCCTTTTTCTATTTGAAGTCAGTCTGCTGTTCCATGTCCATTTCTAATTGTTTTGCTTCCTGATCTGCATACAGATTTCTCAGGAGGCAGGTCAGGTGGTATGGTAATCCCATCTCTTGAATTTTCCACAGTTTGTTGTGATCCACACAGTCAAAGACTTTGTCATAGTCAATAAAACAGAAGTAGATGTTTTTCTGGAACTCTCTTGCTTTTTCGATGATCCAACAGATGTTGGCAATTTATCTCTGGTTCCTCTGCCTTTTCTAAATCCAGCTTGAACATCTGGAAGTTTTGTTTTACATGCAGCCTAACACAATCCATGATGACATTGATTTTAGCTCTGTGGAAATTGTATTAACAATCGTCATCATCATCATCTCTGTCTATATGGGTCTAGGATGTCCACATCTGTGTTAATTACCAAAGGGTTTGATCAAGATTCCATGGAAGAAACTTAATCTGCAGCAAGTATTGCTTAAGACTCCTTGGGTCTTCAGTTCTCATAAGGGCAGTGGAGGAATCTTAATTGCCTCTGGAACTTGGAGACAAGGACCATGCAGTACAGAACAAACCATAGAGTCCTGAGGGGACTACTCACCCAGGAGAGCTTGTGCATCCATTGAATCCCACTGACTCCCTCTGGGTCTAGAGTCTGGAGACCTGTGAGGTTTATACCATAAATACCTGGGTGACATTAACAATATCTACCTGGTGGCTAAAAAGAGATCAATGCTGAGTGAAGGGTAATGTTGCAAGGATTATTCTGCGGATAATGTAACCACCACTAGAGATGAATGAGCAGTGACTGTGTTGAACACAACTCTTCACTGGTTTAGATTAAAAATAATTTTCTGACCAAATTTAGTCATACATAAAGGTATATATTTAGCATTTATTATGAAGCAGGCACAAAACACCACATATAACCAAGTTTATAAATTTAATGAAATTTCAGCAGTTGGCCTTTTAGGTTGCATGCAGTGTTCACGTGAAGCAGAAATGACCATTTTCTAGAGGCAGAGTTCCATTAACCTCATAGTAGATATCAGGCCCTGGCATACTAAGACTAAGCCAATGGCCAGGCACAGGACAATCTAGGAACAATAGCCCTAAGGGCACAGGTCACATGGTTTTCTAGATTTTTACTCTGTTTATACAATGAGAGAGGGAGTCTTTAGAGTATGTTATACAATCCGTATATCTTTAAATTCACTATTTGCACCAGTTAAAACCCATTTCTAACATCCCTAATGCATATTGACAAGTCATTAATTTTACCAATGAAAATCCATTTTTAACAGACATTCTACTAATTAAGAATACTCTGGTGGTGGTGTTGGAAGGCTAAGACAACTAAATCCTTGCTAGGTAGCACCCCTGGAGAAGGAAATTTCTTAATAGAAGACTGATGACACATAGGGTTGACATTTTGATTAGGGCAAATGATCATCCTTCAAGTGTAGCTTAAGCTAACTAACATATCCTAACTTTATACTCCATATAAACTAAAGAGGATGTTTAAGTTATACACATTCTATTAAGCAACTCATATAACTAATAAAGGACAAAATCAGACTTGGCTCCTCTGACCCCCCAGTTTGAAAGTTCTTACTACTATTGCATCCCAACTTGACATTAATTCTACAAACAGTCCAAACTCATTACCCTAAGAAGTAGCCTATTCTAAGTTAGCCTATTATCAAAAATTTTTCCACTTAAAGTAAAAATAGCAAATTTAGTTGCTGCTGTTTATCTTAGAGCATCATTGTAAATGGCATTAAGGCAGAATTTAAAAAAAAAAAACAGAGCATCAGGTAATGAAAGCTTAGATTTGTAAGATGTGGTCAAATGTAAAATAGTTCAGTTCAGTTCAGTCACTCAGTCATGTCTGACTCTTTGTGACCCCATGAATTGCAGCACGCCAGGCCTCCCTGTCCATCACCAACCCCTGGAGTTCACTCAGACTCACATCCATCGAGTCAGTGATGCCATCCAGCCATCCATCCTCTGTCATCCCCTTCTCCTCAATCCCTCCCAGCATCAGAGTCTTTTCCAGTGAGTCAACTCTTCGCATGAGGTGGCCAAAGTACTGGAGTTTCAGCTTTAGCATCAGTCCTTCCAGAGAAATCGCAGGGCTGATCTCCCTTAGGATGGACTGGTTGGATCTCCTTGCAGTCCAAGGGACTCTCAAGAGTCTTCTCCAACACCACAGTTCAAAAGCATCAATTTTTCGGCCCTCAGCTTTCTTCACAGTCCAACTCTCACAGCCATACATGACCACTGGAAAAACCATAGCCTTGACTAGACGAACCTTTGTTGGCAAAGTAATGTCTCTGCTTTTGAATATGCTATCTAGGTTGGTCATAACTTTTCTTCCAAGAAGTAAGCGTCTTTTAATTTCATGGCTGCAGTCACCATCTGCAGTGATTTGGAGCCCCCAAAAATAAAGTCTGACAGTGTTTCCACTGTTTCCCCATCTATTTGCCATGAAGTGATGGGACCGGATGCCATGATCTTCGTTTTCTGAATGTTGAGTTTTAAGCCAACTTTTTCACTCTCCTCTTTCACCTTCATCAAGAGGCTTTTGAGTTCCACCCTGCCATAAGGGTGGTGTCATCTGCATATCTGAGGTTATTGATGTTTCTCCCGGCAATCCTGGTTCCAGCTTGCGCTTCTTCCAGCCCAGCATTTCTCATGATGCACTCTGCATATAAGTTAAATAACCAGGGTGACAATATACAGCCTTGACATACTCTTTTTCCTATTTGGAACCAGTCTATTGTTCCATGTCCAGTTCTAACTGTTGCTTCCTGACCTGCATACATAACAAATCATTTATTAGAAAATAAGAGAAAACAGGATAAACGTTGCTGAGAAGTTCAAAGCAAACTTTGTCTATCATCCCTCTTCTATTTTGACACTGCAATGTCTGTATTTTGCAGGCGTGCTCTGATTTCATAACCATTTATGTTAACCTCTTTGATAGTTTTTTCTTATTATTATTAATAAGTGACCACACTGTGTATGGCTTCTAATTTATTTTTTCAGAGGAAATTCTGGGCAAACAAAGAGTTCCCAAATATGATTACCGGTTTGTAGTGATATTGTTTACACCAATGATCTCCAATCTTTTTGGCACCAGGAACCAATTTTGTGGAAGACAATTTTTCCGTGGACCGGGGGTGGGGGGATGGTTTTGGAATGATCCTCATAAGGAACCAGCAACCCATGCTCAGGTGGATACGAGTGATGGGGAATGGCTATAAGTACAGACGAGGCTTCACTTGCTGCTCTCTGTCACTCACCTCCTGCTCTCTGTCACTCACCTCCTGCTCTCTGTCACTCACCTCCTGCTCTCTGTCACTCACCTCCTGCTGTACAGCCCGGTTCCTGAAAGGCCAAGGACCAGTACTGGCCTGTGGCCCAGGGGGTGGGGATCCTTGCTTTATACTTTTGAAGAAGCCAAGACAGATTCTGCTGTGGGTATTCAGAGGTCATCTGAAGAAATAAAGAGGGTCTACACCTGCCATTCCTATGCTTCTTCCAAGCTGGGCCTAGAGACCCAGAGGGGCCAAGCTCACACAGAGGGGAAGCCTTTCAGTTCCTACACGTGCTTCATGGCTATATGTAAATGTGTTTAGGGTTCTCTGGCTTTTCTTGTTTAGGTAAATCACTCTCAACTGTGATCTTATGTTTGCTTGATGGCTGTGGAGGTGAAGGCTGGAGATTGCCAATAAAACATTTTGAGAAGGTCTTGTTTTACTGGAGAAGGAGGTTCAGTAAGCATGAGTACATCAACTGAAGCTAAAACTACGATGAAATTGTTGGATTTCTTGAGGGAGTGGTGAGGAGTAGGTAGCATTAAGCTACAGCTAAAGAATCTGGTACTTCCCCAGACCTCCCTCACCAAAACCAAACCAACAAACAAAAACTCACACTTTCTCCATCTGTGAAACAAAGATAATTCTTCAGTCTCCTTCATGGCACTGACAAAATAAAAGCTCCTATAAAAGGCTTAGTTAGACACTAACTGTGAAGTCAATTCTTAATGATAATCTACTGAAGTCTTTATTGCTTCATCTTCTGGGAATTAAAAACCACTGGGCCTTCCTTGAAAGCCTCCACTGAGAATAGCGTATGGCTCCTAGAGTCTGTGCAATTAAGTTCCTGGAGAGGAGGAGGCAGGGAAATTGTTGACCTCTGAACTGACAGATGAAAACAAGAAACAAACAAACAAAAAGATAGCCGATAGGTAAATAGGTTCAATGGTTAAGCAGTGACGCATCTGAGTACTGGTTCTTTCTCTAGTAAACCTAATATCAAAGGAAGAATGCCATGATAAGGAGTTCAAAAGTACCCTAAGCTTAAAACAGCTTTGGAAAAACCAAGCTGGTTTAACTGATATAATTACTGCGGATTCATTGAAGTCTGAACAGCAAAGTATTTAAAGCACTGTCAGGAAATATTAAATCTCCCTTCTGAGACTAGGATGGAAAAAGGTAGGACAGCTCATTTTTTACATTAAAGCAGGATTGGGCCTGATGAGTATTTGAAATATTTCTTTCCCAATTTGGGGCGGCATTAGATTTTGGCTAGTAAAATATAAATGAACATCATTTGTACATGACAACTGCTGAGCCTAACCACTTAAAATTCCCTGAATGTCTTTTCTTTAGACGGGTTGCCAGATTCTCATCATCAAAGCCAGCAGAGCTGACCAAAGGCAGCTCTGTGGTGGAGGCCCCGCCTAAGCTGTGATGGGTTAGAGAGATAGCTGTTTGTTTTGTGTAGACATGAATCACTATCAGGGCCATTACAACATTTCAAGCTAGGTCACAGTACTCCAGATCACTCTACATTTTGCTCTGAGGCCAGGGAGCTCAGAGATTTGCTGTTGCCTGTTTGTTTCAGTGGAAATCAAATCCATTCCAGCACCACTTCCTGCTGCTTTCCGTTGAGACCAAAGAGTTGAAGAGAAATATACAAGCATCAAGTGTTAAAGCCACAATACTAAAAATGACTAATCTAGTAAATGGTTTTGTTTTATGATTTGGAAAATGGATTAAGACTAAAAAAAAAATTAACTATTTTTTCCTTTGTCCTTGGAGGGAAATTTAATCATGGTTAGTCCTTGCCATTATAATGGTTTCATTGAAGCTACTTCCTAGGCCCAAGGAAACAGTTCATTACATACAAACTAATTCAAGAGATCAGATTGCTTTGTCTCTTTTTGGAATCAAGGTCCCTATCTTTCCATTAGTCTAGTTTAAAAATATGGTGGCCAGATTCACCTAAGACTCTCAACTCTCTCTAATACCCTCCTCCCCATGACCCAGACTTGATTTCAAGATCTTGTCTAAAAGATCTATTAGAACAAAGAGCCTACTAATTAAGCAGCTAACCCCAAGACTGTGCCTTTAGCCTGGGGGGACTTGTTGTATTCCATTAATTTGAGAGCTGTTACTTTATCTCCACCCGTAATTAGTGTGTTAAGTCTATCTGTACCCCTTACGTGGGAGGAGATACAATTTACTGTAATTTGAACTCAGTTTTATACCACAGTTTAGACTGGCAGGTCCCAGATTTTTCTTTGTTAGAGTGATCTTGAAGAAGCATCCTTGATGGTGTTTTGGAACACTGTTTCATCTTTATCTATTATCCATGCAAACATTTTGTGTTTAGTTGAGGCTGTAGCTGATAGAACCAAAACGCTTAGCAGATTTTGGATTGATTCTGCTCTCTGCTGCCCAGTTTGCTCTTTGCTGTATGAATGGAGCATGAAAGGTCACAGTAAATAAATCCTGGCCTGGGTTTGCAAAAATGTGAATAGAAGGTAGTCAGTCATGGTAGCTCCCTTTTGTGAGAAGGTTATTAAAGTTCACTGGAAAACAATTTCCCCAATCTCACATTTATAATTGAATACTGCTGTTGTGAGGTTTCAGTGAGATGAAGTATGTGAAAGTGCTTTGTAAACTCTGCAAAATAAAAAATTTGAAAGAAGAGCCATATAGCTATTAACTGGGGTTTCTGCTGAAAAATAGGATTGTGAGGGAAACTGTCTCATATATAGATTTTTCTAATGATTGAATTTTTAAAACTACAAATGTGTGGCTTATAAGATCAGCAAGATATGCAAAAATCTTTCCTTTTTAAAGTGTTTTCCACAGGAAAGGATGTTAAAAATAGGCAGTCTTTTGCCATTAAAATTCACAGTGCCTTGGATTTCAAATGACTAAAATAGGGGTAATTATCAATAGTTTTTCAAGAAAAAAAATCAGATATCTCAAATATCATTTATGAAGTCAAGAGGGCTTTCTCCGTAGATCAGTGGTAAAGAGTCTGCCTGCAGTGCAGGAGACATAGGAGGCTCAGGTTCGATCCTTGGGTTGGGAAGATCCCCGGGAGATGGGTGTGGCAACCCATTCCAGTATTCTTGCCTAGAGAATGCCATGGACAGAGGAGCCTGGTGGGCTACAGTCCAGAGTAACAAAGAGTCAGACATGACCGAACTGACTGAGCACGCATGCATGAAGTCAAAAATACAAAAACTGAAATTAGATTTTTTTCAGAATCATAATATATTCTATAGGTATAATTTGCAAACTATTTAAGAAATTTTGAAATATCTTATTTTGCTTTTAGCTGTTCAGTTTGTTTGCTCAGTCGTGTCTAACTCTTTGTGACCCCACGGACAGCAGCATACCAAGCTTCCCTGTCCATCACCAACTCCCAGAGCTTGCTCAAACTCATGTCCATCAAGTCAGTGATGCCATCCAACCATCTCATCCTCTGTCACCCCATTCTCCTTCTGCCCTCAATCTTTTCCAGCATCAGGGTCTTTTCCAGTGAGTCAGCTCTTAGCATCAGGTGACCAAAATCTTGGAGCTTCAGCATCAGTCTTTTCATTGATATTCAGGGTTGATTTCCTTTAGGATTGACTAGTTTGAGACATTTTCCAGTAGTCATGTATGGATGTGAGAGTTGAACTATAAAGAAAGCTGAGCACCAAAGAATTGATGCTCTTGAGAGTCCCTTGGACTGCAAGGAGATCCAACCAGTCCATCCTAAAGGAGATCAGTCCTGGCTGTTCATTGGAGGGACTGATGTTGAAACTGAAACTCCAATACTTTGGCCACCTGATGCGGAGAGCTGATTCATTTGAAAAGACCCTGATGCTGGGAAAGATTGAGGGCAGAAGGGGACGACAGAGGATGAGATGGTTGGATGGCATCACCGACACAATGGACATGGGTTTGGGTGAACTCCAGGAGTTGGTGATGGACAGGGAGGCCTGGTGTGCTGCGGTTCATGGGGTTGCGAAGAGTAGGACATGACTGAGCGACTGAACTGAACTGAGTTTGAGACAAATACAGAAACTGAAATCCCAGATACATCAGGGAGGCCTAAGGGGACCCCCTTGTCTAGGGGGCAAATATCCCACCTTTTCTTCCTTTCTTAAGTATAACAAAGCTTTATTAAATTTTTCTCTGCAATGTTGTGTTAGTTTGTGCTGTACAACAATGTGAATCAGCTATATGTATATATATATGCCCTCCCTCTTGAGCCCCCCTCTCACCACACTCCCCATCTCACCCCTCTAGGTCACAGAGCACTGAGCTGAGCTCCCTGTGCTTTATAGAAGCTTCCCACTAGCTACCTATTTTACCCGTGGTAGTGTATATATGTAATCCCAATCTCCCAATGCATCCCACCCTCCCTTTCCCTGTCCTCTGTGTCCACATGCTCATTCTCTACATCTGCACCGCTTTTTCTGCCCTGCAAATAGGTTTATCTGTACCATTTTTCTTGATTCCATATATATGCTTTAAAATACAATATTTGTTTAAGAAGCCCTCACTCTGCTGATTGCTGTTCTTCCGTGTTCTCATTCTGGGCTCCAGACATCCACTCTTCATTTGGACTGCAGAGTCAGAAGATTCATGCTACCAGTTATTATTAGCTTTTGGAACCTGGGACCATGATTTAACTGTAGCCATCTCTGTTAAACAGAGGTCTGTGATGATTAAATGAGATTGAAAACATTTAGATCATAGAGATAGCCACCCAGAAAGTACATTGTTGCTGTTTTTCAGCCGGTCAGTTGTGTCCAACTCTTTGCAACCCCATGGACTACAGCACGCCAGGCTCCCCTGTCCTTCACTATCTCCTGGAGTTTATTCAAACTCATGTCCGTTGAGTTGCTGATGCCTTCCGACCATCTTATCCTCTGTGGCCCCCTTCTCCTCTTGCCCTCAATCATTCCCAACATCAGAGTCTGGGAAAGATCAGAAAGTACGTATCCACAAACAAACGTAAGATAGAATTTTATTTATTTCCTTTCCCCACTGCCTTGTCCTTGTTGACATTCATGCAGCTGGAGTCCCATTGCCTAAGGACTTTGTTTGCTGCAGTTAATCTGATAAAGTAAACTCTGCTTACGTGTTAAAAGGTGCTAATAAGTTAACTTAGTGCCCTTCTCAGGTAATATATTTACATTTGGGAGGAACCGAAAGGATCTTTTTCCTTCTTAAATTTGGGAAGAGGAGGAGATAGTGGGAAGCATTCAGTGTCAACACTTAGGACCTTCCCCTTGATCCAAACGCTCTGACGGGAGCTCCATAGTCACTGTTTTTAAAATCCACACACACACACACAAAATAAAATCCACACAACAAACCTATGAGATGTGTACATGGCAAAGATTTCATAACACCTTTTGTGTAAGTGAATCAGTTCATTAGGGAAACGTGAAGGTTATAGTGTGATCAAAGCAGGGATGGGCACCATGATTTGGAACTTGCATCTTAGGAAAAAAGCTGTCAATTGCAGTTCATTATTTAGTGCTTTGTTTATTTTAATAATGGGTAATCAGAATTTTAAGAATGTGTATGCAACCCAAGGCTAATGACAGTGCTGGAAGGGAAAAGAAAAGGACTTTCTCTCTCTTTTAATTAAAAAAAAAAAATGTATAGTGAACCACCATTTATTCGACATTTATCAACATTTCTCATTACTTGTTTCAGCCATTGCCTCTTTTATTCTGAAATATGTTAAAGTGAATTAGTGACTTTATGTTATTTTGCTCCCACAAAACAATGGTGAAAATGATAATTTTTCTTTAACTTTTTTCTCATTGACCAGGGCTGATTACACTGAAACACAATTCATACAGGAAAGTTAGGTTCAATGCTTCATTTTCCTCTTTAATTGCCAATTGTCGGAGTGACGTATTGTATACCGATGACATTCAGTGGGGACGGAGGAGGGTATGTGTGTGTTGCATTTTGATTTTTGCTTTTATTGCTTTGACCACTCCTCTTTGTTTGAGTTTCGTTATGAACTCACAAACCTTTTAATGTAGTCAGTGTTGTAGCAGATGTCACTGATGCCCCCCTGTTCATGTCACCCCAACACATACCATTCCTGAATATGAAGATGGCAAACACCTGCAACTCTTCACTTGAGAATTTTTATCTCATCTTCTGAATAGGACAGGCAGGAAGTGCCAGAAAACTGACACATTGGGAGCATCTCTCAGTCAGGACTATAGAAGGACAAGTCTGAGATATGCTCTATAACGTTTCCCAGAGGTCCCAGCAGGAATGAACCCCAGGTGCACTCCACAGTGACTTGCTTATTAACATACCTTATTCTGGCTTCCTACCCTTTCCTGTCTTGCTGTCTCATTCCCTGACCCCTCTCTCCTAGAATCAGCCCCCCATGAACCACATACACTCAAATCCTTGTTCAGAGGCTGCTTCTGGGAGAATCCAGCCTAAGGACATTGATACCAACAGTTGTTATAGGAAGCAGACACTCAGAATGAGATACCGATGGGAAAGATGGGCTAGCCCCACTTAAGTCGGGTGATGATTACCTCTGGTGTGGCAAAGCACTGGTTTCTTAGATTTCACCTATTTTGGACTGAGAAGGGAATCCTGTGGAAGGAGATGTACTGGTTTATGCAGTAGCTCCAAAGCTTGAAAGATATGAGGACTGGGAAATTAGTTGCTGTTGTTAACATACAAACGAAGGAAGAAAATAGAAGACTCAGATCAACAATCTATCAATTCAAGGTGTGGTGTGAAAACCAAATGCATCAGTGGTATTGTTTAAAAAGATCCAGAAGGCTGTGCTAATAATCAGATCCGAGATTTAGATATAAGTGGTGGAACTATGAAGTCAGCCTCTTGAAGTCATCCACAATTTGAGACCTAGAATGAGGACTTCTGGGTGGAGGTACTTGAGCTCTGTCAACCCCTAGATTTCTCCGACCCCTGGACCAATAAAGGTGAGCCTTTCCCCTTGGCTGGAGGAAAGCAGTCGCAGTCTTGTATTTTCTGAAGACTATGCAAGGTCCTTTCCTGCAACGATGACTTCAAGACGTGTTTGTCCTCCTTGAGATCTCCACTTTTTCTGGACTTCTTCACTGCTTTAACATTTGTGTTGTCCAATTTAACATCCACAAGCCTCATGTAACTATAAACTAATGCAAATAAAATAAAATCAAGAATCTTTTCTCTGTCACTAGCCATATTACATGTTCTCAGTAAATACTTGTGGCTAGGAGCTACCATGTTGGACAATGCAGTTAGATGGTTTCATCACCACAGAAAGGTCTATTAGACATAACTGATGTAGACTAGGGTTGGCAAACTTTTTAAAAGAGTCAGAAATTCAATATTTAAGGGTTTACAGACCATATGGCCCTTGTTTCTACTACTAAACTGTGCCTCTGTAGCATGAACATCTCTATCTTGAAGTCGCTCAATCGTGTCCAACTCTTTTCGACCCCATGGACTGTAGCCTACCAGGCTTCTCAGTCTATGGGATTTTCCAGGCAAGAGTACTGGAGTGGGGTGCCATTTCCTTCTCCAGGGGATCTTCCCGACCCAGGGATTGAACCTAGGTCTCCCGCATTGTAGGCATGAACATAGCCATAGGTAATACATTAATGGGCATAGCTCTGCTCTTTAATTTTACAGCAACTTTCAGTGTCCAGCTCATGCGCCCTCTTGGACCCAGCTCTGGTCTATAACAAAAACTAGGGCCAAGTCTTACTATAGTGCAAGCATGAAGCACTGTTCATGCATCAGATGAGTGTCATTTCCATAAAAAGGAAAATAGCTGGACTGACAATGAGGACCCATGAACCACAGCGCTCTGGGAAGGTATCTAAGAGACTACGCTATTCCTAGGGGCAAGAAAGCTGGGCATCTGATGATTCTGTTGCTTGACTTATACGATCAGAACATCAATAGTGGGAGAGTAGAAAGTTCATGTCAAGTACCACCTTGGAAAATTACAATTTCTCACAATGTCCGGCACTAAGGGAAAAGGGGAATTATTCACCAAAGGGCTTACAAACGGGGACTTCCCTGATAGCTCAGATGGTAAAGACTCTGCCTGCAATGCAGCAGACCCTGGGTTGATCTCTGGGTTGGGAAGATCCTCTGGAGGAGGGCATGGCAGCCCACTCCAGTTTTTTGCCTGGAGAATCCCATGGACAGAGGAGTCTGGCAGACTACAGTCTGTGGGGTCACCTAGAGTCAGACATGACTGAAGCGACTTAGCACGTGTGTATGCACACATGGGCTTATATATACCAACAAATTTCAAGGCAACATGCTTGGGAATGCAACTTGAGGCTGTTCAGAGAGGAATATAAGGTTTGATAAGGAAAAGTGTATTGATAGGAGTGCTGGCAGGATCTACATCCTGGCAAGGCTATTGGAGCCCAGCCTAATCTACTGCACCAGTGGCAACTTCACTCACAAGCCTCCCATTTTCTGGAGGCCTAGAGTAAATAAAGTGGAGATGCCAGAATTGTCTTGGCACCATATTAAGGAAAGGGTCAAAAGGATCATAGATATGGACATCTATGAATGGATTTATTACATAATAAAAAAGTAAAAATAAAACCCAGCTCTCTATGTTCCCCAGAGGGTCCAGAAGATATCCCTTCACTATTGCAATAGGGGAGGAGAGAAGTTAATGGTGGTTATCATTTGCGAGCCAGGCAGGGTGAAATGAAGGTTATTACAGACCTGGGCTACTTAGCATCATTGGGGATGATAAGCCTCCAGCCCACTAGAGGCCAGGTGGCAGCATTTAACCATCAGAAGCAAGGTGAATATAATTTCCATAACAGGTGTACAGCTAGAATGACAACGAGGAGCCCATGCCCCACAGGAATCTGTGAAGATATCTAACAGATCAAGGTATTCCTAGGGGCAAGACAATTGAGCCTCTGATGAAGGTGTTTCTTGACTTATATCACAAAAAAATCAGTAGAGAGCCAACAGAAAACTGATGTCAGATGCTGTATTTTGGAAAATCACAGTCCCTCACACTATTCTCAGGCTCAGAATCCACTAGTTAAAGGGAAGGTTATTTCCTTTGGAGGAAGGGAGCTATGATGTCACAGAAGTATGACATCACATAGCAGCATGTGATGTCATAGCAGTAGCTACTTCCCCAGTCTACCCCCAAAGGACTTATGGTTATTTACCCCATAACGGCACACTCAGGAAAAGCAGATTTTCCAAGGGCGATTGGGTACTGGATTATAGATGATAGTGATAGAGTATCATCTAGCAGTGCTATGGAAGTCATATGATAGAGTGCAGTCCCAAGTCCATCATACAGTGAATACAGTGGATCTGTGGGCCATGCAGTGATGATTTTCAAGCCCTAAATGCATAATTAGGCTGAATTTACCTAGAGGTTGACAGAGCCCTCACACTCATTACTTGACTGAGGAGTGTTATGTTAGAGGAAGTTAGTGGAAGCATGGCAGCAGGATAATGGCTTTGCAAAGATGTCCATGTCCTACTCCCTGGAACCTGCAAATAAGTTAAGGTACATGGCAAAGGGTTAAGGTTGCTAACCAGCTGAACTTTGGCCAAAGAGATTATTCGAGATTATCTGGGAGGCCCAATGTAATCACGGGTCTATAAATGGAAAAAGGAGGCAGAAGAGAAAATCTGATTTAAAGAGAGATCTGAAGATGATACGATGCTGGCTTTGAAGGCAGAGGAAGAGGTCACAAACCAAGGGATGTAGAAGACTCTAGAAACTGGAAAAGTCAAGGGAAGAGATTCTCCCCAGATCCTCCAGACTGAATATAGTTCTCTCAATACCTTGATTTTATCACAGTGAGACCTTCAAAACTGTAAAATAATAAATATCTGTTGTTTTAAACACTAAATTTGTAGTAATTTGTTATAGCAACAATAGAAAACTAATAGAAGAAGCTCTTAAATTTGTACCACTACTCTCCACCCGACAAGGAATTAAAATTAAAGCGATATTGCATCCTGGATGAATAGCAGAGCTGAGTACTCCTCTCCAGACTTACAGGTTGCTGAGGTAGTGGATACTATTCTTTTTTGATTCATTGTATGGTCCCTGAAAAATCAGATGGATCATGGCAGAGGATGGTAAACTATCACAAACTTAAACAAGTGGGAGCCCTAGCTGCAGCTACTGTGCCAAATGTAGTATCTTTACTAAAAAAAGGTCAAAATAGCCTCTAGCTCTTGGAATACAGCTATTAATCTGGTGAATGCATTCTTTTCAATTCCCATCAGGAAGGAGGATCAAAAGAAGTTCAGATTCACCTGGGAATGAGAAGAGTACATGTTCATTTACAGTTATGCCCCAGGGTTATGATACGTTCCTAGTTTTGATAGTCTTGACATTCCAAAAGATAGGAAGTTGACCCAGCATACTAACGTTATCACGTTAGCCAGAACTGTTGAGCAGGAAGTGGCAAGTACTCTGAATGTCCTGAAACACATGTGCACAACACAGTGAGAGAGAAATCTTATGAAGATCTAGGGACCTCACACATTGGTGATATTTTTAGGGGTCTAATTGTCTTACTGTGCCAGGACACTCCCTCCAATATAAAAGACAAATTACTGCATCTTGAACCTCCTACCGTGAAGAAAAGAGATATGCATTTTAGCACTATTTCTTCATTTTAATTTTTTTCATAAAGTAAAAAGTATAAATCTTAAGTGTATTATTATATATATATGTGTGTGTGCACATATATATATACAAAAAAGTTAAAGTGAAGGTCGCTCAGTCATGTCCAACTCTTTGCAACCCCATGGACTATACAGTCCATGGAATTCTCCAGGCCAGAATACTGGAATGGGTAGCCTTTCCCCTTCTCCAGGCAACCTTCCCAACCCAGGGATAGAGCCCAGGTCTCCCACATTGCAGGTGTATTCTTTACCAGCTGAGCCACAAGGGAAGCCCAAGAATACTGGAGTGGGTAGCCTATCCCTTCTCCATAGGGTCTTCCTGACCCAGGAATTGAACCAGGGTCTTCTGGATTGCAGGTGGATTCTTTACCAACTGAGCTACGAGGGAAGCCTGTATATATGTATGAGGGACAGAGAGATGAAGTAATCATGACTCAGATTGGCTCATATCAAGGACATTCCCAGAAATTTGTTCATGACCTTTCCAGTCAGTATCCCATCCCCCCAAATGTAGCAATTATTTGATTTCTATCTTCATAGATGAATTCAACTTGTTTCTCACTTCATCTAAATGAAATCATAGTACATGCACTTTCATGTTGGCTTGTTTGACTCAACATGTAATTTTTTGAAGTTTGTGTATGTTGTTTCACGTTTAGTAATTGCTTCTTTTTTCTTATGGCATAGTATTTCGCTGTGGATACACAGCGAATGGATGTATCAAAATAAGCTTATCTATTCTTCTGCTGAAGGATGTTTAGGCTGTTTCCCATTTGGATATATTATGAATGAACTTCCATGAATATTTTTAGATCAACTTTTGGGACACATGCATTCATTCATTTTGGATATACAGATGAGAATGAAATTGCTAGTCACAAGTGAGTATACATCAACTTCTTTAGAAACTGTCAAACAATTTTCCAAAGTGGTGGGTCATTTTATATCTCCACTAGCTACACATGAGCATTCAAATTATTCTCTACCCTTGTCAACTTGGTTTTGTCCATCTTTAAACAATTTTAGCCATTCTTGTGTTTGTGTTTTTAATTTTCCATTGTGGTTTTAATTTTCAGTTCTCTATTGATCGATGATGCTGAGTATCTTTGCATGTGCTTATTGGCCACTTGAATATCTTCTTTGGTAAAATGCTTGGTGTTTTACCAATTACTCTATTGGAATTTGTCTTTTTCCATAGTCTTAATACATACATACTGCAAATATTTGTTAGACAAACATATTGCAAATATTTTCTCCAAAGCCTTGGGCTTCCAGTTTTTACTTTCTTAAACATTTCTCTTGATGAGAAGTGGACCATTTGGACACAGTCCAGCTAATTTTTTTCTATTGTGGTTTGTGTTTTTTGCATTCTGTCCAAGAAATCCTCCTTTACTGTAAAGTTATAATGATATTTTCCTATAATGTTATAGTTTATACTTTCCCATTTATGTCTGTGACCCATCCCAAGTTACTTTATATGTATAGTGTGAGTTAGTGGTCTAAGTTCATTTTTTCCGCATAGAGATAGGCAGTCACTTCAGCATCATTTATTGAAAAGAATTTTCTTTCATCTTTGAAATGCACTGAGGCCTTTGTTGAAAATAAGAAAATTAAATACATGCTGGTGTATTTTTGGACTTTGTATTCTGTTACATAGATGTATTTGTATCCAAACACCACACTGTTTAATTGCATAGGTTTAGAAGAAGTCTTAGAACTTGACAGTGTAAATACTCCAAATTTCTTCATCTTCAAGATTATCTTGGCCATTCTAAGTCTTTTGAATTTTCATTTAAATTTAAAAATCACCTCTCAATGTATATATGTATAGTTTGCTGCGATTTTGACTGGGATTATATGATGTCTATAGGTCAGTTTGGTCATTTTACTAGAAAGTAGATTCCCTTTGATTCTCTAAGTATGTAATCATATCATATGCAAAAACAGTTTTATATCTTCTACATATTTTTTCTTGATTTATATACATCAGATCAGATCAGTCGCTCAGTCGTGTCCGACTCTTTGCGACCCCATGAATCGCAGCACGCCAGGCCTCCCTGTCCATCACCAACTCCTGGAGTTCACTCAGACTCACGTCCATTGAGTCAGTGATGCCATCCAGCCATCTCATCCTCTGTTGTCCCCTTTTCCTCCTGCCCCCAATCCCTCCCAGCATCAGAGTCTTTTCCAATGAGTCAACTCTTCGCATGAGGTGGCCAAAGTACTGGAGTTTCAGCTTTAGCATCAGTCCTTCCAAAGAAATCCCAGGGCTGATCTCCTTCAGAATGGACTGGTTGGATCTCCTTGCAGTCCAAGGGACTCTCAAGAGTCTTCTCCAGTTTCATCCACCTCATTAGAACTGATTCAAATGTATTCTTTTTAATGGCTGAGTAATACTCCATTGTGTATATGTACCACTGCTTTCTTATCCATTCATCTGCTGTTGGGCATCTAGGTTGCTTCCATGTCCTGGCTGTTATAAACAGTGCTGTGATGAACATTAGGGTACACGTGTCTCTTTCCCTTCTGGTTTCCTCAGTGTGTATGCCCAGCAGTGGGGTTGCTGGATCATAAGGCAGTTCTATTTCCAGTTTTTTAAGGAATCTCCACACTGTTCTCCATAGTGGCTGTACTAGTTTGCATTCCCACCAACAGTGTAAGAGGGTTCCCTTTTCTCCACACCCTCTCCAGCATTTAT
>NW_011495032.1:26831936-26832291 GCF_000754665.1 Bison bison bison | reverse complement strand
AAACATGTATAATATCATGTATGAAACGAGTTGCCAGTCCAGGTTCGATGCACGATACTGGATGCTTAGGGCTAGTGCACTGGGACGACCCAGAGGGATGGTATGGGGACGGAGGAGGGAGGAGGGTTCAGGATGGGGAACACATGTATACCTGTGGCAGATTCACTTTGATATTTGGCAAAACTAATACAATTTGTAAAGTTTAAAAATAAAATAAAATGTAAAAAAAAAAAAAGAGTCTTCTCCAACACCACGGTTCAAAAGCATCAATTCTTCGGTGCTCAGCCTTCTTCACAGTCCAACTCTCACATCCATACATGACCACAGGAAAAACCATAGCCTTGACTAGATGAAC
>NW_011495032.1:26819967-26831731 GCF_000754665.1 Bison bison bison | reverse complement strand
ACTAGATGGACCTTTGTTGGCAAAGTTATGTCTCTGCTTTTGAATGTGCTATCTAGGTTGGTCATAACTCTCCTTCCAAGGAGTAAGCGTCTTTTAATTTCATGGCTGCAGTCACCATCTGTAGTGATTTTGGAGCCCAGAAAAATAAAGTCTGACACTGTTTCCACTGTTTCCCCATCTATTTCCCATGAAGTGGTGGGACCGGATGCCATGATCTTCATTTTCTGAATGTTGAGCTTTAAGCCAACTTTTTCACTCTCCTCTTTCACTTTCATCAAGAGGCTTTTGAGTTCCTCTTCACTTTCTGCCATAAGGGTGGTGTCATCTGCATATCTGAGGTTATTGATATTTCTCCCGGCAATCTTGATTCCAGCTTGTGTTTCTTCCAGTCCAGCATTTCTCATGATGTACTCTGCATAGAAGTTAAATGAACAGGGTGACAATATACAGCCTTGACGAACTCCTTTTCCTATTTGGAACCAGTCTGTTGTTCCATGTCCAGTTCTAACTGTTGCTTCCTGACCTGCATACAAATTTCTCAAGAGGCAGACCAGGTGGTTTGGTATTCCCATCTCTTTCAGAATTTTCCACAGTTTCTCATGATCCACACAGTCAAAGGCTTTGGCATAGTCAATAAAGCAGAAATAGATGTTTTTCTGGAACTCTCTTGCTTTTTCTATGATCCAGCGGATGTTGGCAATTTGATCTTTGGTTCCTCTGCCTTTTCTAAAACCAGCTTGAACATCAGGAAGTTCACGGTTCACATATTGCTAAAGCCTGGCTTGGAGAATTTTGAGCATTACTTTACTAGCGTGTGAGATGAGTGCAATTGTGCAGTAGTTTGAGCACTCTTTGGCATTGCCTTTCTTTGGGATTGGAATGAAAACTGACCTTTTTCAGTCCTGTGGCCACTGCTGAGTTTTCCAAATGTGCTGGCATATTGAGTGCAGCACTTTCACAGTTTCAGGATTTGGAATAGCTCAACTGGAATTCCATCACCTCCACTAGCTTTGTTCGTAGTGATGCTTTCTAAGGCCCACTTGACTTCTGGCCAGGACCTCAAGTCCAGCATAAACTGGAAATAAAGAGAGTGAAAGTCCTTGACTTGTTTCCAATTTTATCAGATTTATCAAGATAACACTTGATGTTAAATATTGAATACTTTTCCAAATTTAAGGGAAAGACGTGCTGGGTCATATAGTAAATCAGCTGGAGCAATATTATCAAATGTGATGTATGCTGTCTATGTTTCTACTTTCAGTTGAGATATAGGAGACTGGCAAATCATTATTTCTTGGGGGAAAATGAAAAATTAAATTAAAAAAATTTTATATAGAATACATTAAAATTAAGTTATATATATATTTAATAGATGATTTTTAAAAATCATCATTTTAAAAGAGAATTTTTAAGTTCATACCAAAATTGAGCAGAAAGTACAGAAAATTCCCGTATATCCTCTGGTCCTCTTCCCTGTCAAACTCTCCCCCATTTTCAACATCTAACACTACAGTGGTGCACTTGTTATACCTGATTAACTCCATCTAGACATCATAATCAACCAAAGGCTGTCATTTACATTCACTCTGGTGTGCATATTCTGTGGATTTTAACAAATGTATAATGACATGCATTCACCATTGTAGTACCATATGGAACAATTTCACTGCCCTAAAATTACTCTGTGCTCTGCCTATTCATCCTCCTCCCCACACTCCCACCTCCTGGCAACTGCTAATCTTTTTATTGACTCCATGTTGTTATTGTTCAGTTGGTCAGTTGTGACTGACTCTTTGTGACCCCATGGACTACAGCACACCAGGCTTCCCTGTCCTTCACCACCTCTTGGAGTTTGCTCAAACTCATGTCCATTGAGTTGATATGCCATCCTACCAGCTCATCCTCTGTCGTCCCCTTCTCCTCCTGCTCTCAATCTTTCCCAGCATCAGGGTCTTTTCAAATGAGTCAGCTCTTTGCATCATGTGGCCAAAGTATTGGATCTTCAGCTTCAGCATCAGCCCTTCCAATGAATTTTCAGGACTAATTTCCTTTAGGATTGACTGGTTTGATGTCTTTGCAGTCCAAGGGACTTACAAGAGTCTTCTCCAACACCACAGTTCAAAGCATCAATTTTGAACTGAGTTTTATGAGAAATCATACTGTCTTCCAAAGTGGCCATACCATTTTGAATCCCCAACAGCAATTAATGAGAGTTCCAGTTGCTTCAAATCCTCGTGAGCATTTGATGTGATTGGTGCTTTGGATTTTGGCTATTATAATAGGTGTGTAGTGGTATCTCATTGTTGTTTTAATTTGTATTTTCCTATGACATATGATCAGAGAAGGCAATGGCACCCCACTCCAGTACTCTTGCCTGGAAAATCCCATGGACGGAGGAGCCTGGTGGGCTGCAGTCCGTGGGGTTGCTAGGAGTCGGGCACGACTGAGCGACTTCATTTTCACTTCTCACTTTCATGCATTGGAGAAGGAAATGGCAACCCACTCCAGCGTTCTTGCCTGGAGAATCCCAGGGACGGGGGAGCCTGGCTGGCTGCCGTCTATGGGGATCGCACAGAGTCGGACACGACTGAGCAACTTAGCAGCAGCAGCAGCATGACATGATGCTGAGAATTTTCTCTGTGCTTATCTTCCCTGTGTATCTTCTTTGGTGAGGTGTCTATTCAAGCTTTTGCACACTTAAAAAATCTGGTTGTTCAGTGTTAAGAGTTCTTTGTATATTTTGGACATACAAAAGAACTTTATTATATATGTCTTCTGCAAAGACATATTATTTATTAGATATGTCTTTTGTAAATGCTTTCTCCCAGGCTGTGGCTTTCTTCTCACTCTCTTGACAGTATCTTTTTCAGAGTAGATGTTTTTAATTTTAATAAAGTCTAGCTTATCCATTATTTCATGGGTTGTGCCTTCTGGGTATTTTATCTAAAAAGTCATCACCATAGCCAAAGTTGCCTAAATTTTTTCCTATACTATCTTCTAGGAGTTTTATAGTTTTGCATTTTACATTTATGTCTTGATCCATTTTGAGTTAATTTTTGTGAAGAGTGCAAGGTTTGCGTTTAAATTGTTTTTTTTTTTTATTTAAATTTTACATGTGGATGTCCAGTTGCTCCAGCATCATTTATTGAAAAGATTATCTTTTCTTCAAGGTCATGTATTTTTAAAAACATATTGGAACACTGTGGATGCAGATATGCCTAAAGGAGGTAAATTCTAGAAAGAGACAAGCCTGTCCTAGTTGGGCAGAGATTTCATTTAATTTTCACAAGAACTCTGTGAAGTAGGATTAATATTAAACTACTTTCTTAAAGTCACACAGCTCAAAGGAAATGAGGAAATGTCCAGAGGAATTGTAAATGTGTCAGTGATCTACTTGTCAAAACCAACAAACACTTTAGCCAGCATCTTGTTGGTAGTATTTTGGCCATGTTAAATTTTTTTTTGAAAATTCTCCCCTTTGATTCTTGTGACACTGAACTCTTCCTTCTTTTATTCTGGCCCTTCCTTTTCAGTTTTCTTTTCCCATCTCCCTAGATGTGGGTATTCCCCAAAGAGCCAACTACAACATTCTTCTCGCCAATGTCTTTCCTGGGTGATGATGTTTCTCTATTCTGGAGGTCCAAACCAATGCTAATGATTCCCCCAAATATTTACTACTAGTTTAGATATTTCTGCTAAATTTATGGCAGGATCTCTACTTGAATTATCTCACAGAAGCCCAAATCCAACCTGTCCAAAACTGACCTCAACTTCTGTGCTGTCTGGTTTAGAGAATGGAAGTATTTGAAAGTTTTCAAGCCTGAAAGTTGGCCATAATCATAATTCTCTCCCACCCCTGTTTTCAAGCAGTTACTAATGATTATCACTTACATATTCTTAAGTAATCTCTTATATCCACCCTTTCTATTCATTCTCACTATTAATATCTTATTCTAGAATGTTTCCATTTCTTCCCTGTTACTGCAACAATCCCTTAACCTCTCTCCTGCCTCTAGCCTGATTCCTGTCCAATCCATCATCTGTCATAGTGTCAGGATGGTCTTTCTAAACCCACATTTCTTTATGTGCCTCCCCTTCTTAAAACCCTTTCCAACTGACTTTGGGAAAAAGAAACACATCCTTTAACATGACTTCTAAACCTAATCAGTTAAGTAGCCCCCAATTCATCTCTCTAATGGCACTTCTCATGACTACCATTTGCATTTTCCTAAGCAAGCCATATTCTCTCTTATCTAAGAGATTTCTAGCATATTATTGCTTCTTCCTGGGAATTAGGATGCTTCTCCTTTTATGTCCTCATCACCTTTTGTTATTATGTTACTTATTGTAGTTTTTTTTTGATTATGTGTTTTCTTCAGGCCTTCCCTGTTACACTGTAGATACCTCAGAGGCAAGCACAGTTGGACTTTAGCATCTCCAGCCTCAAAAAATTTGGTTATAAATAGGTGAAGGAAGTACATTTTCCACAGCTGAGCTCTGTACTCTGATAACTATGACTGCCTACTCTGGTTTTTTGGGGGGATTTTTAAGCCTCAACATGGTGCTCCAGTGTCCCTCTAGTCCTCTGTGGCCTGGTTTAATCATATAAAAAGTCTTGCTATGGTCCCTACATGACTTTTTATCACCCATTGACATAGACCTTCTGTCTTTTGAAGAACTAGGCCTTGGGGGGTAGATTGGGCCTCTTTGTAGACCATACTCCAACCCTTATATAATCTCCAGACTCAAGCTTTGCTTTGTTTTTGTTTTATTTCAGCTTGGAGATCCCTTAGCTACAAGTTGCAAGAGTTAACTTCTGCTCAAAGAGGTATCTTCTGTCACCTACTAGTTTGCCATTGCTACCTTAATGGCAATTAATGTTTAGGGTCCCCAGTTGCTTAGAAATAAAATAACACAAAGATCATGATAAAGGGGGTTTAGGATAGCTGGTACATATCTAATAGAAATTGTTGGCATAGATTTTAAGGGAAAATAAGGTGGATTTAGGAGAGGGCAATGGCAACCCACTCGAGTGCTTTCGCCTGGAAAGTCTCATGGACGGAGGAGCCTGGTGGGATGCAGTCCATGTGGTCGGGAAGAGTCAGACATGACTGAGTGACTTCACTTTCACTTTTCACTTTCATGCATTGGAGAAGGAAATGGCAAACCCACTCCAGTGTTCTTGCCTGGAGAATCCCAGGGACAGGGGAGCCTAGTGGGCTGCCGTCTATGGGGTCGCACAGAGTCAGATACAACTGAAGCGACTTAGCAACAGCAGCAGCAGAGGCGGATTTATAATTAGCAAATGGAAAAACTAAACCTATCATTTATCTTTGCCACCAAAGGACAGGGGCCAGGAATGAATGAGCAACCTTTAAGCAGTAGAGAAGTAAAGAAGGTAAGAAACATCATTTTATCCTCGGGTACTTCTACAAGTTACTTTGAGATAGCTGTTCATGGGGGATTCTCAGAAGGGGCTCACAGACTTCTAAGTCATGGTCCCTTAGGCCCCTTTGAGAATAGTATGTGAGGAGGTTCAGATCTCTATTGACTGGAGGTAGAAGAGTTGAGGAAGCATGGGGGAGGTGAGGGATCAGATGGAGAATGGGCTCTGCAACTCGACAATCTCTGTCATAACACTGGTTCCATTGCTTCCTAGGACAAATCTATGACTTCTCTCTGCCTGAGTTTTCTAGTGTACTCATTGGAGAATTAATAGTATATCAGAACAGAGAAGAGTTACATCAAATAACTAGTGTAAATATCAGATGATGATGATGTGACTGTTATTTTTCTTTTGTGACATTCTGAGTCCTGAGTTGACCCAAGAAAAATTGGTGGGGATTTGGGTGTACTTACCTTAGACTGTGGAGTTGGATGGCTTATTCCATTCCAGCTATTAAAATTTCCTACCCCATGCAAGTCAGTCCTGGCCTATTTGCTCTCAGATCCACCCTAGCTCTTTTTTGTTCAGTTCTATATTTCAAGGGGTCTACTCCCTGAGGAGAGTGTCCCAGGTTCCCACGCCTACTATCTTCTGTTTCATTTAGTACAAGGCACCAGAAGAAACAGGAGTGTGGGAGGCAGAGAAGTCAGGACATTTCCCTCTACCTGGCAGCCTCAGGAGGTGTCTGCAGTCACCGAGTTTCTTCTCTGGTTCCAGATCCCATTGGATAAGTCCATCACAGTTTCAGCTTCCACTGAGCTCCACTGACTCGTCCATTCAAAGGTGCACTTCCTAATGGCTTCCTCTTCCAGCTAATCTCTGGGTTGCTTTACTATCTCCTGGTTAACTTTTAGTCCTTCCATTCCCTGTATACCCAATCACTTTGATTAAATCCCCTCTTTTTAAGAAGAAAGTGGTTTTTGTTTTCTGATTTGGATTCTGACCAATACCCTCTGTGTTCCTGTCCCAGCCCTCCTGTCAGTGTCTTTGGATGCCTGAAGTTAGGGGACGTTGCCTGGAGCTCGTGCGGCTCTAACAAGTGGATGCTGACTGACTCCACTGCCCTCTCGCCCCTAACAGTGCTCAGACTTAGGGACAGGAAGCCCCTTAGCTACGCACAAAGGCTGTCAGGCGGCAGCACTCCCCAGCCCGAGCTGTGTGGGACGATTCCCCAACAGTCCCAAACATTGCTGCTATCTATATGACAGCAAAGAAATGTTTTGGCAGAAGCCAGTCTGGGCATCAAAATGCTGAGGCCCATATGTTCCTGCTAACTTCCTGCCAAAATGTTGTTGTTTGACTTATGAAGAGTATAACTTTTTAATCCAGAATGAAAAGGGAACGCTAACCCAGGGAAACATTTTAAACTGAAAAATAAGAAACACAAATGAGTTCAAATGTAATAAAATGGCAAATGGGAGTGACTGAGATTGGGTGGTTAGGGAGGCAAAGTCTAGGAATTGTATCAGGGTTTCTATTGTCTGCTTCATCCTGGACTTTTAAGCTCAGGTGCTCACTTAGCCTGACTTCTAAACAGAAACTGAAGATAGCAGACATTTCCAAGCAATCGCTCTTCCCACTCATACTCAACCAATGCTTGCTCACCTCTGGTCTTCCTGATCCTGGGTTCTGGACTCTACCTCAAAAGTAGCTGCTTGCTGCCCTCTCTGGTTTTTGTAACTCACCCATCCTCCTCTTTGTTTGTTGGGCTTATGTTTATGACTCTGCTTTCACTTTTCTACCTTTATGGTAGCCATCTCTTCAGCTTCAGTAAAAATTCCCTCCTCTTCTCAATAACCCTACCAGCTGGCTAGTCAAGAGCTCTTCAACATTGTTCTGTGGACAAAAGGCATTGTTTTGTGATAAAAGGGAGAATTTGGCACTTATAAAATATAACAAGAAGGAGAAAGTGGCAAAATCCAGTATAGAGCGGCAAGAGAGCCCTGCACGGAGAAAGAAGCAAATTTTAAAATGTATAACTTCTTTATTTCTTGGGAGAAGCCATAATTTTAAAATTTTAAGATACATTGAAGAGTTATCAATAATAATAAAAGAGAGAGATGCTGGTAAGGAATTGTGGTTACATGGCCTGGCGATTCAGAGATTCCAAGGGGAATTATTTTAATATACGCTCTTTGCTATTTGTATCCCACTCATATCTCCAGGTCCACCTCCATTCCAGAGATTACCTGCAGACAATTCCCAGATGCTCCAAGGGTGTCTTCTCTCTTGCTGCCTGGGGGAGCTATCTGGCTAGAGGTATGGAGAGTAACATCCCAGGAATGATCGTCAAACATTAAGAGACAGGAGTTGATCCAGGTTCTTCAAGCTCTCATGGAAAAAATATTTATATAAATACAAATATATTTAGCATGTTCTCTAGAATATCCTGGAAAGCCCCAGAGAACTCCCCGTTGTCCACTGTGGTAACCCAGTCACAACATACCCATTACTGTCTTCAGTCCCTTCCTCAGTCCCCTTCTCACTTATCCTGCTTCCTGGAGTTACCTCTCAAATAAACTATCCTTGGCTCAAGTAGCCAGTCCAAAGAGAACATCATCTCATCTGGACCATCAGTCCATCCTTCCTATCAGATCCTTCAGAAGTTATCAAAACTACATGTAAACTGGGGCTTTTGAAAGCCAACACCATAAGGAATGCCAAGATTCCAAACAAAACCCCTAAATCTTAAAGTGGTGATGGTGGTTTAGTTGCTAAGTCATCTCTGACTCTTGCAACCCCATGGACTGTAGCCTGCCATGCTCCTCTGTCCATGGGATTTCCCAGGAAAGAATATTAGACTGGGTTGCCATTTTCTTCTCTAGGGGATCTTCCACGGATCAAACCTTCATCTTCTGCATTGCAGGCAGATTCTTTACCACTGAGCCACCAGGAAAGCCCCTAGTTTTAAAGTTGCAATCAACAGACATCTGAAAGGGATCTTGCATGGCTGCCAATGGTCAAAACTGCCTTCTGTAATTATTTTAAAAAGGACACTAAGTTCTGAATTAGAATAGGATATCCCAATGCATGAAACCTAGAACAAACTAGAAATACTCTATTGGGCTTTTACAAACCTTTTTTGGAGACACTCTTCTAACCAGATATTATGCTACAACTTTACATGTTATGGTGTTAAATATTCACAATCGCGCTTTTATAGTTAAATAAAATAAAGTTCATTTTATAACGAGAACAAAGACTTAATGGTAAAGTAGCCTGCCCAAACTTCAGATTTCTTTTGTAGTTATTTTGGATTTGGTATTTTGGTGCTATATGTGACAGAGTGCTCCATCTCTAAACCTGTGGGCTCTATGATGTTTCTTAACTTACTCTGCACTTCAGTTCAGTTCAGTTCAGTCGCTCAGTCGTGTCCAACTCTTTGCGACCCCATGAATTGCTGCACGCTAGGCCTCCCTGTCCATCACCAACTCCTGGAGTTCACCCAAACTCATGTCCATCGAGTTGGTGATGCCATCCAGCCATCTCATCCTCTTTTGTCCCCTTCTCCTCCTGCCTCCAATCTCTTCAGGATCAGAGTCTTTTCCAATGAGTCAACTCTTCGCATGAGGTGGCCAAAGTATTGGAGTTTCAGCTTTAGCATCAGTCCTTCCAAAGAACACCCAGGACTGATGTCCTTTAGAATGGACTGGTTGGATCTCCTTGCAGGCCAAGGGACTCTCAAGAATCTTCTCCAACACCACAGTTCAAAGGCATCAATTCTTCAGCACTCAGCTTTCTTCACAGTCCAACTCTCACATCCATACATGACTACTGGAAAAACCGTAGCCTTGATTAGACGGACCTTTGTTGGCAAAGTAATGTCTCTGCTTTTGAATATGCTATCTAGGTTGGTCATAACTTTCCTTCCAAGGAGTAAGCGTCTTTTAATTTCATGGCTGCAATCACCATCTGCAGTGATTTTGGAACCCAAAAAAATAAAGTCTGACAGTGTTTCCACTGTTTCCCCATCTATTTCCCATGAAGTGATGGGACCAGATCCCATGATTTCCATTTTCTGAATGTTGAGCTTTAAGTCAACTTTTTCACTCTCCTCTTTCACTCTCATCAAGAGGCTTTTTAGTTCCTCTTCACTTTCTGCCATAAGGGTGGTGTCATCTGCATATCTGAGGTTATTGATATTTCTCCC
The DNA here is from genome assembly GCF_000754665.1 of Bison bison bison. Classification (NCBI taxonomy): domain Eukaryota; kingdom Metazoa; phylum Chordata; class Mammalia; order Artiodactyla; family Bovidae; genus Bison; species Bison bison. The sequence continues at coordinate 26,822,135 of NW_011495032.1, read as the reverse complement.
GACAATCTTGATTCCAGCTTGTGCTTCTTCCAGCCCAGCATTTCTCATGATGTACTCTGCATAGAAGTTAAATAAGCAGGGTGACAATATGCAGCCTTGATGTACTCCTTTTCCTATTTGGAACCAGTCTGTTGTTCCATGTCCAGTTCTAACTGTTGCTTCCTGATCTGCGTATAGGTTTCTCAAGAGGCAGGTCAGGTGGTCTGGTATAACCATCTCTTTCAGAATTTTCCACAGTTTATTGTGATCCACACAGTCAAAGGCTTTGGCATAGTCAATAAAGCAGAAATAGATGTTTTTCTGGAACTCTCTTCCTTTTTCCATGATCCTTAGGTTAGGGTTTTTCATGGGGATCTGACCAGTGAAAGGTGAGATGAAATAATGTAAACCACTTCTAGAACATCCCTTAAGGTTTTCTAGTGTGGTTATCCAGGCTTTGTATCCCCCAGATCCAGTGACCTTGCAGGCCAGGATCGAGATGTTATAGCTATAAGACAGGAGAGGGCTATCTGTCATGTATCATACACTATATGAGCTGGAAATAATATTTTGTTAAGTCATTAAAAATCACTAACTCACCTTTTGTTAAGTCACAAGGTATTAGTATGTGGCAATGAATAGTGGCTGATCAGCAGACAGTGAAGAAATTAATACTGAAGTCTGGAAAAATCTTTTTTTTTTTTTTTTTACATTTTAATATAAATTTATTTTAATTGGAGGCTAATTACTTTACAATATTGTATTGGTTTTGCCATACACTGACATGAATCTGCCACGGGTGTACGTGTGTTCCCCATCCTGAACCACCCCCCTCCACCTCCCTCCTCATCCCATCCCTCTGGGTCATCCCAGTGCACCAGCCCCAAGCATCCTGTATCATACATTGAACCTGGACTGGTGATTCATTTCACATATGGTATTATACGTGTTTCAATGCCATTTTCCCAAATCATCCCACCCTCTCCCTCTCCCATAGAGTCCAAAAGACTGTTTTATACATCTGTGTCTCTTTTGCTGTCTTGCATACAGGGTTATTGTTACCATCTTTCTAAATTCCATATATATGCGTTAGTACAGTGACTGCAGCCATGAACTAAAAGACGCTTGCTCCTTGGAAGGAAAGTTATGACCAACCTAGATAGCATATTCAAAAGCAGAGACATTACTTTGCCAACAAAGGTTTGTCTAGTCAAGGCTATGGTTTTTCCTGTGGTCATGTATGGATGTGAGAGTTGGACTGTGAAGAAGGCTGAGTGCTGAAGAATTGATGCTTTTGAACTGTGGCATTGGAGAAGACTCTTGAGAGTCCTTGGACTGCAAGGAGATCCAACCAGTCCATTCTGAAGGAGATCAGCCCTGGGATTTCTTTGGAAGGACTGATGCTAAAGCTGAAACTCCAGTACTTTGGCTACCTCATGCGAAGAGTTGACTCATTGGAAAAGACTCTGATGCTGGGAGGGATTGGGGGCAGGAGGAGAAGGGGACGACAGAGGATGAGATGGCTGGATGGCATCACCAACTCAATGGACATGAGTCTGGGTGAACTCCGGGAGTTGGTGATGGACAGGGAGGCCTGGCGTGCTGTGATTCATGGGGTCGCAAAGAATCGGACACTACTGAGCGACTGATCTGATCTGATCTAATACTGTATTGGTGTTTTTCTTTCTGGCTTACTTCACTCTGTATAATAGACTCCAGTTTCATCCACCTCATTAGAACTGATTCAAATGTTTTCTTTTTAATGGCTGAGTAATACTCCATTGTGTATATGTACCACAGCTTTCTTATCCATTCATCTGCTGATGGGCATCTAGGTTGCTTCCATGTCCTGGCTATTATAAACAGTGCTGCGATGAACATTGGGGTACACGTGCCTCTTTCAATTCTGGTTTCCTCAGTGTGTATGCCCAGCAGTGGGATTGCTGGGTCATGTGGCAGTTCTATTTCCAGTTTTTTAAGGAATCTCCATACTGTTCTCCATAGTGGCTGTACTAGTTTGCATTCCCACCAATAGTGTAAGAGGGTTCCCTTTTCTCCACACCCTCTCCAGCATTTATTGCTTGTAGACTTTTGGATCGCAGCCATTCTGACTGGCGTGAAATGGTACCTCATAGTGGTTTTGATTTGCATTTCTCTGATAATGAGTGATGTTGAGCATCTTTTCATGT
>NW_011495032.1:26815631-26819867 GCF_000754665.1 Bison bison bison | reverse complement strand
CATAGTGGTTTTGATTTGCATTTCTCTGATAATGAGTGATGTTGAGCATCTTTTCATGTGTTTGTTAGCCATCTGTATGTCTTCTTTGGAGAAATGTCTGTTTAGTTCTTTGGCCCATTTTTTGATTGGGTCATTTATTTTTCTGGAATTGAGCTGCAGGAGTTGCTTGTATATTTTTGAGATTAATTCTTTGTCAGTTGCTTCATTTGCTATTATTTTCTCCCATTCCGAAGGCTGTCTTTTCACCTTGCTTATAGTTTCCTTTGTTGTGCAGAAGCTTTTAAGTTTAATTAGGTCCCATTTGTTTATTTTTGCTTTTATTTCCAATATTCTGGGAGGTGGGTCATAGAGGATCTTGCCATGATTTATGTCGGAGAGTGTTTTATCTAGGAGTTTTATAGTTTTTGGTCTTACGTTTAGATCTTTAATCCATTTTGAGTTTATTTTTGTGTATGGTGTTAGAAAGTGTTCTAGTTTCATTCTTTTGTAAGTGGTTGACCAGTTTTCCCAGCACCACTTATTAAAGAGATTGTCTTTTCTCCATTGTATATTACCTCCTTTGTCAAAGATAAGGTGTCTATAGGTGCATGGATTTATCTCTGGGCTTTCTGTTTTGTTCCATTGATCTATTTCTCTGTCTTTGTACCAGTACCATATTGTCTTGATGACTGTGGGTTTGTAGTAGAGCCTGAAGTCAGGCAGGTTGATTCCTCCAGTCTTGAAAAATCTTGATTCATGTTATGTGAGCCAAAACATTTGGAAAACTTACCATCTGCAATACTTTGGGAGACAAACCATGTGCTTAGTGAGCTGTTATCTCTAGGAGAAAATGTTGGAAAACAGCATGATAGTATTGTGTGTTGGCTACAATTGGCTATGTTTTGGGGGTTGGGGGGGAAGAAGAGATAAAGAAAAGATGAGCTCAGAAGAGAACTGACCAGTTTACAAACAAAAATTGATTCCAGAAATCTGAGGCACTGTAGGATTGGAAAAGCTTACTGCTTCTAGATTCTAAAAGGCAAGAAGCAGAAAAATGCTTTGAGGAGCAAACACCCAATAAACTGTAAAGTGACTGAACACAGATTAGATTAAAGGAGTGACTTTCCAAACTTGAAAGGTGGCCACCATTTAGTTGAAAAAGATAGGAATGGAAAGAGGAAACAAAGAAATAGAGTAGACTTGAAAACAATGACTAAAAGATATCTTTGGATGTATTTGTTATTACACAGAGATGATGAGAATAAAATAGATCAAAATTCTATTGAATTTTTGAGGGAGCAGTATTTTGAGTTCTATGATGTTTGGTCCCCAGCCTTCCATGAACAGAAGCAAATGTTGAAAGTCACAGCATTGAGGAGGAGATGATTTCTCACCCCCATTTCAGGAGTGATCAGAGAAGAGGATATACAAGTCCCTTTAGAGGACAGTTCGGTTCAGTTCAGTCGCTCAGTCATGTCCGACTCTTTGCGACCCCATGAACTGCAGCACGCCAGGCCTCCCTGTCCATCACCAGCTCCCAGAGTTCACCCAAACTCATGTCCATTGAGTTGGTGGGCTAATCAAGGAACTACCCTCACCCTGCGTGGAGTCTCCCCAGCCTGGCCAGCAGGATTTCAGAACCCCAGATATGTGGTTACTTTGTATCTCTTTCTTCTGCTTTTTGAATTAGGAGCATCTGTTGTGGTGATTTGTCTTTATTACACCATTGTACTTTGGACAAGACAATCTTTTTTTCCTTCATTTATCTTTTTTGTCATATTTTTAAAATGTTTTAATAGTAAAAATTTGATTTTTACAATTTTGTGTTGGTTTCTGCCATACAACAACATGAATCAGCCATAGGTATACATATATCCCCTCCCTCTTGAACGTTCCTCCCAACCCCCACCACATCCTACCCCTCTATGTTGTCACAGAGCACAGGGTGAGCTCTCTGAGTCATACAGCAAATTCCCACTGGCTAGAGAGATAATCTTTTTAAAGTTCATTGGTCTCTGGACTGGGAGAAGCCACGTGCGAACTTAATAGAAACTATTGCCTATCGCACAGAGACCCTGAACTTGAAGCTGAATGTAGTGGATTTAGGGTTGACTCTAGGAGGTGGGGGTGATGCGACTGGTTTCTGTGTGTGAGAGCAAGGAGCAAAGAGGTACCCCGAAACAAATATCAGGCTGAAGCAGAGCTGATGGTGCTCACTATATCATGCATAAGCTCTAGTGCATTTGCTCCCCAGCTTCCCTAGTAGGTTGGGGTCATGTGACTGGGGTCTGGTCATTAGAAGTAGGTAGAATGACGCCATCTAATTTTCCAGCTCTCTCTTCTTCTGCCATGGGGACCATACGGGTCTTAGATCCCTCATGTTCCTGATGCTATGCTGATAAGATGGAGGAAGACTGCCTCACACACATTGAACTAGGCAAGAGCTAGAAATAAACATTTATAGAATGAATGAAACCATGGAGACTTTAGGGTATATTTGTAACTGTATCATAACTTAGTCTATCCTGACTAATATTCTCTCCTATTCAGAGAAGATTCATAATATGGGAATTTTTGAGATAATTCTCAAGTCTAGCAAATTTGGAGAGAAGGCAGGCAGAGTTCTTTTTTATTTTTATCTCAGAGTAGACATTATGTGTAAGACAAAATAAGATTTTAGAATTTCATGAGATGACATTTTATATAAACTGAAAATTAAATCCAAGGATCTAAGCATTACAAAACAATTTTTGAAGAAAAGCTATTTTGCAAAAGGTTGCCCTCTGCCATTGCTGGAAGCGCTGGTTCAGGCTCTCTATTAGATCTCTCCTGTCTCCTCAGTCTAAGGTTTGTCTTTAGCTTAGAGGTTTCTGTCTTTTGAACACAAACCCAAGAGTTTGCCCAAGAAAAAATCTTAGCAGTGTTCTTTCATCTTCTGGGTCAAGAAAGAAACCAACTCTCAAGAATTATAATATTGTTTTGAGCAAAAATGAACAATGTAAGATCCTTTAAGCTTGTAAACATCTTCAAAATTCTTTGACAGTGCTGTAGACTGATACTTCTACATGGAATTCTGGACGTTTATTATTAACTGATATAAAGCAATTATACCATGACTGAATTCAATATCAAGTGTCTGGGTATAACAGTACTGTTTCAGATATTAGTTTCTTTATCAGCCTTTATGGCATTTCTTGATTGGAAGCAAGAAAGAAGACTATTCATCAGAAGCCTAATCACCAGAAGGGTTCTGTAGTCCTTACCCTATGAAGAGGTCTGGAACAATAATTAAGCACTGATCACTGCAATTCACATCACCCACATATTCAGAATTTGGTGTCAGCGAGCTAAATAAAGCTTGAATGACAACCACAAGCTTTGCTTGTGTTAACCATTTTGCTGATATAAGCCTCAAGATATTCCAATTGGACTCCATGCCCATTATTCCATACTATGATCTTAGGACCAGTGTTACATGCACAAGGAAAAGCTCTGTTAGCCATTAGAGTAATTAATGGTTTTCTTGTTATGAGATTGAAGTGCAGACCAAAAATTTTTCTACCTCTGACTGTTGTCTTGACACAACTTTCTATGTACCAAGAAGGGCAAAAAAGTGAGGAGAGGTTCCTGTTTTCCTTAAACTCAAATGGTGTTCTTTTATTCCTTCCCTGTCAACACCATCACCTCCATATGAGGACCTCTGCTTTAGGAGTCCACTTCATCTCACATTCTTATTACAAAGTGAATTCCTAAGGCAGACGCCCACCAACTTCCCTTCCTCCTTTCTGAACTCTCATTCTTTTTCAGGTATCCACCCATCCACCCAAATGAAAGATTTTCCTTTTGTCATTGAATTTGCTATCTCTATTGCCAGTGCTGCCAGGCATGGATTGTTACCATTTCCATCGAGTCAAGGCTATGGTTTTTCCAGTGTTTATGTATGGATGTGAGAGTTGGACTGTGAAGAAAGCTGAGCGTCGAAGAATTGATGCTTTTGAACGGTGATGTTGGAGAAGACTCTTGTGAGTCCCTCGGACTGCAAGGAGATCCAACCAGTCCATTCTAAAGGACATCAGTCCTGGGTGTTCATTGGAAGGACTGAGGCTGAAACTCTAATACTTTGGCCACCCCATGTGAAGAGTTGACTCACTGGAAAAGACCCTGATGCTGGGAGGGATTGGGGGCAGGAGGAGAAGGGGATGACAGAGGATGAGATGGCTGAATGGCATCACTGACTCGATGCACATGAGTTTGGGT
>NW_011495032.1:26789604-26815531 GCF_000754665.1 Bison bison bison | reverse complement strand
GAGGATGAGATGGCTGAATGGCATCACTGACTCGATGCACATGAGTTTGGGTGAACTCTGGGAGTTGGTGATGGACAGGGAGGCCTGGCATGCTGCGATTCATGGGGTCGCAAAGAGTCAGACGCAACTGAACTGAACTGAACTGATCTACATGAAGCTCTCTGTTCTGGCAGGGAGGCTGCTATTTTAACCTTGACCCCCACCCAGAACAACCATTTCCAGAAAGCTTGCAGTTGCTGGTCCCTCTGCATGGGCTGACTTCCCTCCAGATACCCCATCACTTGCTTCCTCCCTCTTCCTGACCATCCTATTTAAATTTTCACTTCTTAGCTCCACCCATAGGACTCCTGATTCTCTTGCTCTACTGCACCTGACACACTATTTGTATTTTTTTCATTTTTTTCTTTGCTGTTTCCCCAACTTAGATGCAAGCCCCACGGAGGCAAGAGTTTTATCTGGTTCTTTACTGCGATAGTGCAGGCACCTACAATAGTGCCTTCCATTTAGAATTACAGTGTATGGAGTATATGACAAAAGTGAGCTGATTTTATGATTCAACAGTCATTCAAAGGGGCTCTGAGGGTCAACACATCTTTGGCGTGTGTACTGAGGAGGGTGAGGGACCCTGGAAAGTAAGGTCAGCGCCAGGCCAAGTTATTTTGGGTACAAGGCAAAAGGAAAAAAGTCACCAATCCTGTCTTTATTTAACATTTTGTTCCCTATAGAATTTTTGCTTAATTTAAAAATGTTGCATTAATTTTAAAAAATATTGCATTAAGATATTATTTACCTATTGAGATTTTGTGTCCCCTTGAATTTGTGCTTGAGACGGATGTCACTAGCCTCTCCCTAGTCCTGGCCTTGAGTAGGTTCACAGGACCTTAGAACTGATCCCCGAATTACGTGCTGATCAACTAAGAGAGCCTGAAAGACCCTCTGCATCCCACCCCAAGAGACTCTAGGGAGAGTTCTGCTTGTACAGTGTGTGTGGTGGGGAGACTTTAATCTTTTGAGGGGAACTCTGAAGTTCCAATACATTGACCACCTGATGTGAAGAGACAACTCGTTAGAAAAGACCCTGATGCTGGGAAAGATTGAGGGCAGGAGAATGGGGAAACAGAGGGTGAGATGGTTAGATAGCATTACTGACTCAAAGGAAATGAATTTGAGCAAATTCCAGGAGATAGTGAAGGACAAGGGAGCCTGGTGTGCTGCAGTCCAGGGGGTCACAGAGTCGAAGGTGACTCAGCAACTGAACAACAACAGCTAACAACTGAGGACAATGCCTAAAGATGGAATTTCCAGACTGACAATAGGGACTTGTGACAGGTCATTAGTGATGACGATGATGATAACTACCATGATGACTATGTTTAAGGTGCCAGTGTATCCAAGGAAGGAATTAGAACAGCAAGGCAAAGCCTAAGCCAAGAATGACATTTCATCAGAATTTTCTTTGATTTCTTAGAAAGTCATTCTGGAGTCCACGAAACCACAACTCTGAACGAGCTTAACATGTCTATCTGTTCTTCCAGCGTCCAAGCAGATTGGTGTTTCTTCAGTGTGTGCACCAGATGAAATAGCTGGCTGACATTTAAGGTACATGGCATGAACAAATGCATACTTTAAAGATCTACTGAGGGGCCAAGAGATGCTCATGGTATGAGAGGCACTTAGGTGCTAAGACTGACCCAGGGCCCACAGAGTCATAGCTCCCTTCTCCTGCTCCCCTCAGGTTGCACACTCATTTAGTGACCACACAAGTTAAATATTTATATTCTCTTTTTTCGTGATCAGTTGTTGAGGACATGGGATGAGGCCAAGTTCAATGTAAGGTACAATTCTGCTACTTTGTCTATTTACTATGTGTAGACGTTGTGCTAACTGCGTACATGCATTATCATTTAGTTTGCACAACAGCTGTCTGAGGTAGGCACACTTATTACACTCTACTGAGCACACATGCACATTCTTCCCTCAAACCATGTAACACCAGAGCAGTGGGAGTCCCACGAAGCTATATAGTTGTCAAAGAGCTGTCTTCTCTAAAAAATTTCCTGCTTTTGTACAAAAGAAGTGGCTTAGACATTCTTGGCTTCGGAGGGTACATGCCCATAAAGAAGATCTTTGAGGCTGAGAGTGTCCCTTTTACTGAAATTCTCTTTCTTTTATAATTATTTCCTAAATCACTTTTAAATCTTACCTTAGCTTTAGAGTGATAACAGTTTAAAGTGATAATAATTCAATAAAACTATGCCATAAGTCTTTTCCAATTAAGTGTTTTGTGGTAGCTACAGACACATTAGATCATGAAATGGTATCATGGACAACTCCAGCTGAGAAGGTGGTATGGAAAATAACCTCATTATTTGTGTCAAATGGACTATAGCCAGCCAGGCTCCTTTTTCCATGGGATTTTCCAGGCAAGAATACTGGAGTGGGTTGCTGTTTCTTCCTCCAGGGTATCCTCCCCACAGGGATCAAAACTGCATCTCCTTGGTCTCCTGCATTGGTAGGCAGATTCTTTTCCACTGAGTCACCTGGGAAGCCCTTGGATGAAGAACAAGTTTGAGTAAAGTAGCCATTGTATAAGTAACACAAGTATAGTTACTAAACTCTGTTCACTGGATAAGGAACGACTGGACCTTATGGACAGACTGCTCAGTTATTCCAACTGAGGAACTGAAAAGATTTTGAAATCAACACCCAAATACCAGGGCCAGGGTGGGATCTTCAAGGAAGAAACTCAGGTTGGAGATACAGGATCACCCAGGGATCTTAATTTTAGGCTGATGCCACCACTTAAAGGAAAACCTTTATCATCACCTTGGTAAGGGATCAGTTCAGTTCAGTTGCCCAGTTGTGTCCAACTCTTTGCAACAACATGGACTGCAGCACGCCAGGCTTTCCTGTCCATCACCAACTCCCAGAGCTTACTCAAACTCACGTCTATAGAGTTGGTGATGCCATCCAGCCATCTCACCCTCTGTTGTCCTCCTCTCCTCCTGCCTTCAATCTTTCACAGCGTCAGGGTCTTTTCAAATGAGTCAGCTCTTCACATCAGGTGGCCAAAGTATTGGAGTTTCAGTTTCAACATCAGTCCTTCCAATGACTATTTAGGACTGATATCCTTGAGGATGGACTGGCTGGATCTTCTTGCAGTCCAAGGGACTCTCAAGAGTCTTCTCCAACACCACAGTTCAAAAGTATCAGTTCTTTGGCACTCAGCTTTCTTTATAGTCCAACTCTCACATCCATGCATGACTACTGGAAAAACCATAGCTTTGACTAGTTGGAAGGGATAGTGTATAATAAACAATGAAACCATTCTCTACAACAGGGATCCAAAAACCCCAACCCCTGTAGGACAGTCCATTAGGAACAGGGCTGCTCAGCAGGAGGTAAGCAGTGCCCTATTGCTCCTTATGGCTTGTATTACCACCCAAATCATCCCCCTCCCCAAATCCATGGAAAAAGTTTCTTCCATGAAACCAGCCCCTGGTGCCAAAAAGGCTGGGGACTATTGCTGTACAATATTTGTTATTTACTGTGAATGTTTACACTTAACTGATTTTGCTCTTTGTGGTTTGTTTTACAGGGTGAATTTAGTTTTTCCCAATAATTAGAACCTTTCCTTATAAAGCCCCCCTCCTTTCTTTACTCTTCCTCCTTCCCTCACCCCTCCTTTCCCTCCATTCCTCCCATCCTTTATTTTTAATACATATTTATTGACTGCCTCATTTGTATCTGTATTCCATACATGTATAGTATATGCCTAAAATGTTGAGTAGAAAACAGATATCATTACTGCCTCACAGAGTTTTTAGAGTTATGCCAGTGCAGAACCTCTTCCAGTTGTATTAAGGAGGGTTCATAGGAACCAAGGAGAAATAATTGACATTTGCCTTCACGGTAAATGTGGACGCTCATGGTCCCCAGGGTTAGCGTGAGCCCCTTGTACACAAATAAACCTCTTGAGTGACATAGCTTCTAATAGCTCTCATGTATAGAACATCCACTTAACCTCCTGGGAAAGCAGCAGGCAGCATAGTTAAGAATGCAGGAAGTTTCAAAAGTCATTTTCACCAAGGTGAGGGAGGTCTCTAGAACAAATATCTTAGTACCTCTGTAGAAAATGACTACTGGAGAAGGCGATGGCACCCCACTCCAGTACTCTTGCCTGGAAAATCCCATGGATGGAGGAGCCTGGTGGGCTGCAGTCCACGGGGTTGCTAAGAGTCAGACACGACTGAGCAACTTCACTTTTCACTTTCATGCATTGGAGAAGGAATGACAACCCACTCCAATGTTTTTGCCTGGAGAACCCCAGGGATGGGGGAGCCTGGTGGGCTGCCGTCTATGGGGTTGCACAGAATCGGACATGATTGAAGCGACTTAGCAGCAGCAGCAGCAGAAAATGACTACATAATTTCAGTTTATTTCTCTCCATGTGTACTGAACACACAAAATGTGTAGCTACCAGCTACAGGGTAGTAATTGTGGACTCACTATTAGTTGTTGGACATCAAAAGTGAATGAGAGGGACCTCTTGGTAGTCCAGTGGCTAAGACTCCACACTCCTGATGCAGGGGGCCCAGGTTCTATCTCTGGTCAGGGAACTAGATCCCCCATGCCGTATCTAAGAGTTTGCATGCTGCAGTGAAAAGGTCCTGCATGCCACAATGAAGATAGAAGATCCTGCATGCTGCAACTAAGACCTGATGTAGCCAAATAAATAAAAATATTTAAAAAAAAAAACAGTGAATGAGACATGGTTCCTGCTTTCACGTTGTTCACAGTGTGGCAGTTCATTTAACAAATGAAACAACAATTTAGTTTGTTGATGAAAAAACATCATCAAATCATTACAACAGAGTGCAAGAGATGAGGGTTGTGAAAATGTGTTATAAGGTACTGAAGTAGTTCAGGAAAAACAGGAATTGATTTCATCTTGTGGTAGAGAAAAGCCAGAGAAGTTCTCCCAGTGTTGACTGTCACAAAGAGTTTGAAAAGTTGAATAGGAATTTTCTAGGCTAAGGGAGTGGGGAGCTAGGATGGGAAGGAGAGGTGGGCACGCAGGGCATTCCAAGCAGAGGAAACTTGGCATACGCAGGCATGGAGGTGTGCAGAGGGGAAGGGGCATGCTAGTAGCTTCATGGTTCTGCATCAGAAAGCATGAATGTGCTGGAAGGAGAGTGAAGATGGAGATCAGGCCCTACTTCTTGTGCATCTGCTTTAAGAGCTTGGGTTTCTATCTTCTAAGCAATGGGGGTGAGGAGGCTGCCTCTAAATGAGTTGAATGCATGAGAATGGCCATGTTATAGTTGCTTTTCCTTCTTTCCCCAGAGCTGCATCAAATAGGACCTTTCACAGGTTCATGCAGGTCACATTCAAAGTTGTCCCTTTCTCTCAGGGAAGCTATCAGATCCTCATGAAAGGACCTTCAGTTCTTGAGAGAGGCTGGCAGATTCATTTCCCTCTTGGGAATTGATATATATACATAATCTGTTGACTTCCCTGATAGCTCAGTTGATAAAGAATCCCGCCTGCAATGCAGGAGACCTGGGTCCAATCCCTGGGTTGGAAGATCCTCTGGAGAAGCGAAAGGCTACCCACTCCAGGATTCTGGCCTGGAGAATTCCATGGACTGTATAGAGTCAGTCACAACTGAATGACTTTTACTTGCAATCTGTTGGGTATGATGTAGTGGGCTGCAAGGAGCAAACCAGTTCAATCTAACTTAAAAATAAACATTTAAACCACATCATTTGAGGATGAAATGTTAACTCAAAGACTTCAGGGCAATTATACAATCAGGCTTCAGGAAGGCTCTAACTGGGAGCCTTAATCCTATTTTTACCTTTTTCATCATGTCTTCTGTATTACTTTTCTTTCTCTCTAGATGAGCTTTCTTGGCTCTCTGGTCAAGGAGGAAAATTTTAATTCCTGACACTGTATCTTCTAGATTCAGCTGTCTTGAACAACTTCCTAAGTGCCAATTTCAAATTCCCAGAAGAGAGGATTTCACTGGTCTACCTTGGGTCAGGTGTTACTGCTGGTCCAATCAGCCATCTCCAAGGGCAGGTGTTACCCTCCCAACATGGACAGCAGGGTCATGCATCTGTGCTTTCAAGAATTAGATGTGGAGCAAGAGGACAGTTGCACAGTAAGGAAATTACCTGAGATCTGGGCAGACACTCTGGAAGTAGGTTCTACTAATACAGACACAGTCACTGATCACATACACACAACATCCAAATGTTTGCAGTATTCAAGAACTAAACAAAATTGTAATTACTTAAACTTCTACAGTCAAGAAAAAAGCATTGTCTTAAGTGAAATGTCACTATTTTGACCTTCTTATTTCTCTCAACTAAGGGTTTGAATTTTCTAACCTCTAAGATTTCTTCTAATGCTACAGTTCTTTGATTAAAGGCACAGGGGCAGTGTGAATTTTCACATGTCTTACATTTGCCAACAAGCACTTAATAAGCTCAGAAGGCATTTTGTGTTGCTACAGCCGAACTTAGGGAAGTGGATGTTATTTTAGAGAGGGTGCGATGATTTGGGAGAATGGCATTGAAACATGTAAATGTCATATAAGAAACGAATCACCAGTCCAGGTTTGATGCAGGATACAGGATGCTTGGGGCTGGTGCACTGGGATGACCCAGATGGGTGGTATGGGGAGGGAGGTGGGAGAGGGGTTCAAGATAGGGAGCACGTGTACACCCGTGGTGGATTCATGTTGATGTATGGCAAAACCAATACAATATTGTAAAGTAATTAGCCTCCAATTAAAATAAATAAATTTAAATTAAAAAAAAAAAAACTAACACTTAGCTGCCCATTCACTAGTTACCCTGGCTCCAGATAGTATTTGACTATTTTCAAAAATCAAACCCACCCCGAGTGACAAAAATCTTTCTCCACTGACAATATTCAATAGAAAACGCTGGGCAGCTTTAGTAGCAATTCCTGCTGCTGTGTTAAAACAAAACCACTGTTAAAAACTAAAAGCTAAAATTAAACAAAACCTCAGCCTCCTAAGGTGACTGTTTTAAGGCATTGATAAAAGTCTGGGCTATATAGAAGTTCTAGTATGTTTGTTAAAAAAGTCAATATCATTATCTTACTATTATTACATTTTGTGTCTATAGACTTTGGCTAGATAAAGAACCATCCCAGGATTCAAACATTCATCAAGGCCACACTTCTTACACTCTTAACGAGTCTTATCCTTCATTTGCCCTTTGCTTTCTCAGGTCAAAAGAAGACAAGGGATTAAGAAAATATACACAAAGACTGCAAGGTATATCTGAACTCCCATGAAAATTAAAAAGAAAGGGAATAGACAATGTGCATTTAATGTCATTTCAACCTTGTGCATAATTTAGGACTCTCTGCAGGCTAACTTAGTTTAGATCAGTGGTCCTTTAGGTAACTACATTCACATAGCCTTATATTATAAATCTACTTACTAATTTTTTGCCAGAAGGAATTCTGGAGGTGATTTCTAGCTGCAGTCCTTCACATAGATGATAACAGTAGACATGTGATCTGGAACTTCTGATTTTCTTTAGTCTAACAAACCGTTTCTTCTTATCGCATATTTAGAAGCCCTGGAGCATGAGGGGCAAAGCAGGATTTTTAAATGGACAAACAAAATCTTCATCCTATATTTATTTCCATTAGTCAGAAAAAATATGCAAATCTCCTATCGGGAGTACAGCTGTGGGATACATAGGCAGGTGATGAAAGACATTCATTTGAAATACAGTTTCTCTGCAGTTGTTGGAGCCCCTCCCCACCCTCTTCCCCAACTGTCTGGACTAGGTGGGGGAGAGGTTACTGAGCTCTGAACGTATTTCCCATATTGGATCTGAAGCAATAGTGTAGCTAATGTACTGTGTATTCAAATGAGACTCTTTAAAGCAGAGCTGAATTGAACTCAGATGCAAATCACCGTGGCAGAAGCTCTTTCTGCTGGCCTTTGTCCTTTCTGTCTGTGTCCTTAAATACACAGTCAAGGACTCACAGCCGAGATATTTAGCCTTCTGAGAAAGTAAACAATCTTGTCCTCCCCCTCTCAATATAGATGCAGTCACGATGCGCCCAGCCTGCTGAGAACGTGTCAGCAAGAATGTTCTCATCAGAGATGGGTTGAGGCAGGGAGATGGTTCCAGAAGGAACGACCAGTCTCAGAAAAGGCAAGAAAGCAAACTCTCAGCTGAGGAATGAGAAACACTGCAGATGAAGGAAGGAACAGTGATGACAGGAGAGAAGGATCTGAAATTCACTAGATATAATGGCAAAAGGAAAAAAGATGAAAAAGAAAGGAGATTCCCTTACCTATGAATAAGATGTGGCATGACATTTATACGTGAAACTTATAATCCCATGTAAGACCGAAAGGCCAGGTCAAGGCCTCAGTAAGCTTGACCTTCCCCCACCTTGGATGCTCTGAGAAACAAAGCAAAGAAGATAAAGAAAATGTACACAGCCCGGCTCCTCCCTCTAAAAGGTGGTGTATTTTCATTTACACGATGCATTGGGCTTGAACTTGGTTCTTAAAGGAAAACAACATGTTCTCTGAGGCCCCCTTCTGCTAATGTTTCCAAAAGAATTCCTGCCTGGCAAGGTGTGCCCATCATGTGTGGTGTTCCCACTGGAGAAGAAGGGAAAAATAAGGCCTGCACACTCAGCTGAAGTCACCCACAGTCAGACAGGGTGAAGCTCTGTCTGCATTCCAAATGCTCCCTTAGGGCCTTGTCTTTCTGCCCCCTCCTCCTCTTATCTTCAGTCCCCTCCCTCACAGAGGTTAAAGATTCATTGGCAAAATCATGCATGGCACTGAGAGAAAACTCCCCAGATCATTTGGCTGGAAACGGAGCCCTAAACAGCCTTTTATGGGGGAGGGGTGCAGGAGAGCTGTCTCTGTGTACTGTATTAGTGGCTGAATTGATATAGGAATAAAATAGAATGTGATCTCCTTAAAAAATTGCTAAATAAAATACATCAGGCTAATTTAAATATATGAGCTAATTATCTGTTGCAAGTGAATTAAAAATATGGGAAGTTTCAACAAGCATATTGATTTTTTTAACATAATTTTACTTTCTGCTAAGTAAATGTCATCTCCAATTGCAGGATCCTGTTATATTCTTTTTAGCTCTCATGATTCTATTTATTATTCATAAGAGAGAAAAAAAATCCCATTTCATACCACCATAACGAGAAACATCTTGCTCTAGGTGGACACATGAAGAGCAACATTTTGGAAGAGTGGACCCCTTATAGCTTCAACGGATGAGCTCGGTTTGTTGGAACACTGAATGCTGTGTGTGTACAAAGTAATTTGGGCCAGTTGGGCATGTCTATAGAGTCAATATACATTGAATGTGCCAGAGACATAGTTATGATGGAATTCAATCCATAGCAGGTAAGCGTCCAGTTTCTTATCCATGTGGTGAGTTTTGGTCATGGTTTCGGGTCCACCATAGAAAAGGAAACTGTTATTATCAAAACATGCAGCTTTGAAGGGGACACATAATGTTGGCCCTGCTGCTGCTGCTGCTAAAGTCACTTCAGTCGTGTCCAACTCTGTGCGACCCCATAGATGGCAGCCCACCTGGTTCCCCATCCCTGGAATTCTCCAGGCAAGAATACTGTTGTGGGTTGCCATTTCCTCCTCCAGGGGTTCTTCCTGACCAAGGGATTTAACCTGCCTCTTCCTGCATCTCCTCCATTGGCAGGCAGATTTTTTTTTTTTTTTAAACCACTGAGCCACCTGTAGCCCAGGTGGTTGCTGGTGGTTGCTGACACTTATTACCCACCATGGGCAGAACCTCAATTCACCAAAAAAGACATAACTTCCTATGACTTGTAGAGAGTTGGAAGGTATATTTTTCACTCCTGTGAAGGAAATTATCTACTCTCCCCCAACCTAGTAGCATCTAAGTCACTTCAATTATTTTATCAAATGGAAAACCAGGATAGAAAAATAGCCAACAACACACTGCATCAGAAAGACTCTCAGAAATCAAAAGAATATGTGTTTCTAGGGTGGATGAAGGACAAGAGGCAAGGCAGTATGTTTTGGAAGACAAGTCTCTTATCACCAAATGAGGGCAGCAGGTGCACGACCTCACCTTCAAATACCAGTTGTAGCTAATTTACAGTGTCAGCAGTGGGGAAGAATCAGCAGCAGCCCGCTCAGCTAAGTGATGCCTGTCAGGTGGTGCCAGGACTTTGTTTGGGGAACCTAAGAGTAAAAGTGATGAGAGAGGTGGATTTTTAACATACAGCACATAGGGGTGGAACAGGTTTATCTGCTGCCTTTACCTAAACTAGGCTTCCTGCTGAACCAGAAGCTGTATGAGGTTCCCATGGGGCTTCTGTACATGGAAGGGAAATAGCATTGGGTTCAAGAACTTGACTCTGAATGATTTTGATATGCTCTGTGTGTCTCTAGACAGTGTAGTCTTTCTCACTTATCAATTAATCACCTCTTCCCAGAATCTTTCTAGGGTGAATAAAGAATACAACAAGATATTTTGTAGGGCTGCCAGGAGATCAGGTATAGAAATAATGTTGAAAAATACAATAAACTGATGTCTCAGAAAACTTTCTTTGGGAAAGTCTTCTACAGCAGTGCAGAAGGAAAAATTAAAAGGAAGCAGGAAAAAAGAAAGGAAAGAACAAATGAGGCAATGAAATCAAGATTTTCAAAAGGAAGAGAAACCAGACTGCTTTTATTCACCCTTTCACAAGCATTTTAAATAGGATTTTTCTTCAACCTGCCACACAATATTCGTGTTCTGTCAGTATTATCAAGCTGAGTATTTTTTTTTCCCAGTGAATAAACAGCAAACTGTTTCTTCAGGAGTAAATTGTATTTACTGCATACCCAATTAACCATAGTGCTTACATGTCTTTAGAGTTGTTTTCCTTCACAGTCTGGTTGTGCGGAGGAACTTGGGAATACACAAATGATCAAAACTCAGCACAATTTTCTCCATCATCTACTCAAGAAAATCAATCTGCTTCTGAGATGTCAAAGGTGCCCTTACCCTCCACAAACAGTGGAAGTCAAAGGCCAAATAACTTATTATCTATCTGACTTACTAAGACTTTTTATTTCATTTTGGGGCTTAGTGTGTCTTGCTCTGGTCTTCAAGGATGAAGGATGTGTGTGTTGGTGCTTGGCCACTCCAAACTTCCTCTTAGTTGCTTCCATTCCTTGAAGGTGGCCATGTGGCTAGGGCATGGAGTGAGGTTTAGGGAAATAGGTGCCAAGTCTTCCGCTTAATATTAATTCTTAAACAATTTAATGGCAGTTGTGGAGATATACTGGCACCTCTGCTATGCGACTTCTGGTTCATACAGAAAGAAAGTGGTTTAGCAAAATCATTCCTGGTCAAACCTGAGAAATAGGAAAATGATTAGTCATGGATAGAAATAGACTATATATCTGGCTGCATATTTTGATTGATAGGATGAAAATTACTAGAGGTGATATAAGAGTCAAGAGATTTCCGTATCTGGAAAAAGCAGAGATTTAGGGTTGAGATCAATGAACAACCCAAGTATAAATATCTTAGATAATAATAAAATATTTAGAGAGGTCATAAATAATTTAGCTACAGCGTTGGGTCCTAAATTTATGTCCAAGGAATAGTGAAAGGTGTTAGTCACTTAGTTGTGCCTGACTCTGTGACCCCCATGGACTGTAGCCTGCAAGACTCCTCTGTCCATGGAATTCTCCAGGCAAAAACACTAGAGTGGATAGCCATTCCTTTCTCTAGGGGATCTTCCCAACCCAGGGCCTGAACTCAGGTCTCCTGAATTGCAGGCAGATTCTTTATCATCTGAGCCATCAAGAAGCCCAAGGAATAGTAATAACAACAACTCTAACATAGTATTTGGTATAACCCAGGTACTATTTAACGTGATTTAAGTGTATTTACTTACCCAATATTCACAATGACCCTATGAAGGAAATAATAAGAGTTATTCCCCTTTTACAGATAAGGGAACCATGGCTCAGAGAGTTTAAATAAGTTGACACCTATGCTAGCAAGCAGAAGAGACAGACTTGAACCCAGGCAGGTTGGTCCAGAGCCTATGATCTTGGGCATGATATGAACCAACTCAGATATAGGGAAGTATATTTTTATCAAGGGGATTTTCCCCATATCTACAGTTACCATTAGTGCTTACCACTTGCTGAGCTAATATAAATGATTCTGACACATTCACTGCCAAATTCTGAATATTCAATGAGAGGAACATGCTATCAAATAAAATATTTAAAAAAGGATTTTTTAAAATAATCAATGGAACTTCTAGTTCTCTGGGTACCAAATCATTGTCTCTTATTATTCAAATTAGGCTTATAGTGATTGCAATCTGTACATTTCAGCCTGCTCTTAAAGAGAAACTATAGTCTGTAATTCACCCTTCTACTATCCAGTCCTTTTGCCTAAGGCAGTTGTCACAACTGCTGTGAATTAATGACTTATTTTGTTACATGTTCAATGTTTACCTCTTTCTCTGTATTTCTGGTTCACAGCCTGGTACCTGGCACACATGCTTAAGAAATTTTTGTTGAATAAATGAAGAAATCAAGGAATGACTGCAACCCAGCAGCATCTTCCTATGTTCACCAAAGTCAACTTCTTCTTTCTAGTAGTTTTCACCTTATGGAAATGGGGGCAACATATGGAATTTTTACCCAGTGCCCTTCCTTGGCAATTCATCACAGAATTTTCCTGTTCACCAGCAGATTCACATGCTTGCTTTGTTTAAAGGAGATTTCAGTGTGTTACCCAGGGGGTTTTTTCCCTAAGGATATGATTATTCCCAGCTTGCTCCTGCTGCTGTGATATGATCACGCTTGGCACAGAGCTCACGTGGCCTGGGATTAGGCTGTCCTCATTGTGTGGAGTGCCTTGGACACACGCTGCACTTATTAGAGTGGGGTATTGTGGATCACTTTACAAAGGCAACAGCTGCAGCCATTACTCCAACAGTTATGTCATAATTTGGTATGTGCGACACCTCCGCACTATGCACGCAAAGAAAACATTTATTCTTCTCATCTGTCAATATATTTGTGCCTTGCATCTCTCTTTCTCATTTCCTCCTTTTTTTTTTTTTCCGCTCCTTTTCACAAGTGGCAGAATGCGTCCCAATTCCCAAACAATTGGCTCCTCCACAGAAATATTCTTAAGGCAGCTGCTTTCTTATAGCACAATTTTGAATGATTATGTGTATATAAATATATATGTTTCTTAAGAAATAGGCTTTTTGAAATGCAGAGTCAGTTTCACAGCTTCTAATGATATTCAATTAGCCAAGTATGGGCAACACCTCTGTGGTGCGGGTGAGCTCAAACACGGATGCTTGCGGTAAACTAAGACTTTCATGGGATTATTTGGTCAAAAAGACACCAAATCCTTAAAATAAACCAGAGGAGGGCAATTTTCTTAATGCCCCCACTCCATCCCCAGCCCCAGACGATCCAGGATCTGAGATTGTATGAGATAATCCCCCAATCAGGTTCCGCAGGAAACTGAGCTGAAATGGTTTCTCTGAAATCACACAGTTAACCAACAGTAGAATAGGACTAAGCTCAAGGTTGCTGGATCTCAGCCATGTGCATATTACACCTCTTTCAAACCATGAGTCCATAAGCCAACTTGACAGTGATTGGTGTGGGTGGGGTTGACACGTTAGGGTCAGGTGCCTGAGTCAGTCCTGACATGAATATGTGGTGAATATGACATGAATATACTGATACATGAGGCAAGTTCTCCTGACATCTCCATTTCTACCCCCCGGTCCTAGGGGCTATGTGCCACTCTCTATTTACAGAGCCAGAAATGTTCATTGCCTGCCTTGAACCTGGACAGTAGGCTCTTCCTACTATAAGTCCCTCCAGCTGCCAGAGTGTGGGCAGACCAGCCATTCACTAAGCTGAAGGGTCTGATGGATATTTAGGAGGAGGAAGCAGGAGTGAGAGATGTCAGCTAAAGCAGTGAAGAGGTGGAAGAGGATCACACCAAGAGTAGTGTTTATAGAGTTTCCACCACGCTCCATGAGACTTCCCCTGGTGGCTCAGACAGTAGAGAATCCATCAGCAATGCAGGAGATGCAAGAGATGCAGGGTCAGTCCTTTGGTTGGGAAGATCACCTGGAGGAGGAAATGACAACCCACTCCAGGATTCTTGCCTGGAGAGTCCCATGGACAGAGGAGCCTGGGGGGCTACAGTCCATGGGGTCACAAAGAGTTGGACACAACTGAGCAGCTTTCACTTTCACCATACACCATATGCGATGACATTTTCCTGTTCTTTTACTAATCAGACAATGAGATTTTAAGAGGTTGCTTGACAGGCCCATTTTCCAGTAAGGGCAGCAAAGCTTTGAACCTCAGTTTGTCTAATTCCAGGATTTCTGTCCAGAGCATCCCTCAAGGTGCTGCCAGTTGTGTGCTGGTGCAGAGGTGCCAGGTGCAGGGAGTAAGTAGAGATGAAATCCAGCCTCCACCCTTCTTATCCACCATATCCACCTTCAGCTGGCAGCAGAGGCTGAATGAAGAGGGACTCTTCATTTTGTCCCTCTGTCCCCATGGACCAAGCATCCAAAGTGTAGAGAATAATGATCTAAAAGCTTACAGTGGACAAAGGTAGCCCCAGATAACAGAATGCACTGAGGCTCTGCTGCTGCTGCTGCTATGTCGCTTCAGTTGTGTTCGACTCTGTGCGACCCCATAGACGGCAGCCCACCAGGCTCCCCCGTCCCTGGGATTACTCCAGGCAAGAACACTGGAGTGGGTTGCCATTTCCTTCTCCAATGCATGAAAGTGAAAAGTGAAAGTGAAGTTGCTGAGTCTTATCCGACTCTTAGCGACCCCATGGACTTCGGCCTACCAGGCTCCTCCGTCCATGGGATTTTCCAGTCAAGAGTGCTGGAGTGGGGTGCCATTGCCTTCTCCGGCACTGAGGCTCTAGTCAGGGTTTTAACTTATTGCCTTTATAATTGCCTGTCTCCTGCTGGGTGTAGGTGGCCTAGGATTGCTAGGTGAGGATCATAGTTGAAGAAAGATCAAAGTTTTCAGGTGTATCCTGGTCCTGATAGAGGCAAAAACATACATGCCCAGATTTCCTGGACAATGTCTTTTGCTGAATTCTGTTTATTGCTTTTAAATCAAAAGTCATGTCTGACTCTTTGTTACCCCATGGACTGTAGCCTGTCAGGCTCCTCTCTCTATGGAATTCTCCAGGCAAGAATACTGGAGTGGGTTGCCATCCCTTCTCCAGAGGATGTTCCCAACCCAGGGATTAAGCCCAAGTCTCCTGTGTTGCAGGCTTATTCTTTACTGTCTGAGCCACCAGGGAAGCCCTTTTAAATCAAGTGTTAGGTGAAGTTTTGAGATTGAGAGAAGTAGGCAGTGAAGACTCAACTGAAATTGATAGAAGCGTCAAAGAAATGCTGTCCAGGCTTGCAGGGCTGAGAGGAATAGGAACAGGAGAGTACATTTGAAAGCATAATAGAGCCTTCACCCCAGGGTGATCAGGTCAAATCATCTTTACGAAGTGAGAATAATTTGTATCCAAGATCTAAACCAGACTCCAAAACTACTTTAAGGATGTGACAATCCCAACCAGATTGGCTTAAACAATAGAGAAATTTATTTATTATCTCATGCAAAAGGACTTCCTTTCAGAAACAGGGAAGGCTTTAGGGTTTATTAATTCCACAGCTCAGAATTTTTCAGACCTAGGTAGGTTCTTTTTGGGTGTTCTGTCAATGTCTCCGCTCTATCCTAAAAGTGGTTCCCTATATGGTCGCATGACAGCTGCCATTAGCAACTGATGCAGCATGCATGCTTTTGTGTTTATCTCTATTTGGATGAAAAAGATGGACTTTTGATTTCCAGAAGCTCAGAGCAAGCCTCTCTATGCATCCCGTTGGCTTAGACTGACTTGAGTCTGTTCACCTCTGAACAAATCCCTGGCAAGAGGATGGAACCACCTGGGTTGGCTTTGACTAATTATCTGGGGTGGAATGAATATTGGGAAGTTTTCCAGTTCTTCTCCAAAATGTTGCTACACCCTGAGACCCCCACTTGTAAGTGTATCCATCAGAGTTGAATCAGAGAGGCAGAGTTACTATGAGTGGCACAGAATAAAGAATTTATTATGGGGATTAGATCTTATTCAATTGTGGAAGCTGGTGAAGTGGGGGGTTTGTGTAGGACACTGCCTTCATGGCTACTGTTAAGCCTGAAGTCACTAAAATTCAGCTAGGCTAGCGATTGGGAAGGAAAGCTGGTGCCCTTCAGTCAGGACTCAGCTAACAGAGATTTGGCACGTGCTGGAGAAGCTGAGGGGCTCGGTCCCCTGCAGGCCAACAAGGTGAGCCAGCAGGTCAGTGACAATGTGCGTGGGCTGTCACAGTGCCTGGCACTCTGCAGAACCTCAGAGCATAACCAAACAGCTGAGGCTTCACAGATCTCAGGCAAAATGCCTCTTGTACTCATTCCCAACCTGGAAACATACAAAAGAAGGAATTCTGGAGGGAATTAGCTCCCAGTTAACTAAATTGAGAGAGGACAAAGCAACCACAATAAGAATAATACAGTGTATTGATTCTCAATCTGAGGTATTTTGCCTTCAGGGGTCATTAGGCAATGTCTAGAGACGTGTTTTGGTTGACTCAATTGAGAAGAAGCTATTGGGATCTAGTGCAGAAGCCAGAGATGCTGCTAACTATCCTAGAACGCACAGGACAGCCCCTCACAGCAGAGAATTATCTTATCCGAAATGTCAACACTGATTAGGTTGAAAAACCCTGATCTGGGGTGACCACCGATTGTAAACAAATTATGTTCAAACTCTGACTCTGTTTCAGCTTCATAGAGCAGGGAGAACCGTGGCTTAAGTTTATTTGGTGGCGGGAACTAGTGGTGTATGTCTGCATTTGAGAGCATAGCACCTGTCCAGGATATTTGACCTCTATTTCATGCATTTATTATCAGAAGGCCCTTTGATTTTTTTTTTAAAAGATTAACACAGGTTTTATCCTCAACTTCATATCAAGTCCATGAAGAATATGACTCACCCTTTATATGTCTCCTCCCAACCCTATAGTGACTTGTTTCCAGGGTGATATCTGTTGTTTCTGGACTGCTTTTACTAGAATATGCAGAGGCAAACAGCCTTTCATATCCAGCCACACTTATGTGTACGTAAAATCCATTTGTCAATAGAAACTTTACACTGTACCAGGAGATAGGCTCTCAAGCCTTTTGGGACATGGTTTATAGGTACAATATGGATGCTTCTTTGGTTGGTATTTCCAATTAAATTCTCAGGCAAGTTCTTCCTGGTGATTTTATGACATCATTTGTGTCAGAAGTCACTTGACTGATGAGATGGAAATTGCTGGAAAGAAACCTAAGTCAAGGAGAGTAGTGTATCCCTTTGAAACTTTCATTTTCTATTAGATTATTTGTACTTTTCAGACATCCCATGGTATGGATTCAGTAACAGCCCAGGAAGCAGTAGGTAATAAAAAAAAAAAAAAATAGGAAGAGACACTGATGGATGGCAAATTGCTTATGGATCTGATGCTATAACTCTCTGGCACTTTAACTGATGCATGAGGATAATACCTAGTGAGATGGCTACCATTCCTTGCTGGACTGCCACTATGGTGGGATTCATTCCAGGGATGTGGGCTTTGGCCAGCCATAGGGAGGAGAACCAGTGAGGAAACTTTGATATCCCTGACTTCCCAATCTCAAGGTGAGATGTGGATATGTATTCTAGGACAATTAAAAGTAAGGAAATGTGAATATATACATATGATATAAAATATAACATTTGCATAATGGAAAGGATGCTGTGGAATTGGACAGGTGAGTGAGGCATAGATTAACTGGGCCCATATGAACTATAATTTTAAGGCATCTGATTAGCCTTAGTTATTTCATTGAAGTTCTTCTTGAGTCTCCTGAATCAAAAGCTGTTCATTTGGAAGTAATAGAAAAACAAATCCAAACTGAAAGGAGATTTATTGGCCGGAAGTGTGCCAGGCATCAGATACAATTTTTTCTAAGGCTGGCTTTGCTCCTCGTGGTCACAAGACAGCTGCTCTCAGAGCCACTGGTGCTCTGTGTTTTCATGTCCAGGGACTGTTAGCACAATACTTAGCACAGTTATTCAACAAATGTCCTAATTTCTGACCCAATGGAACTCACCTGTATCACTGACTGTGGTTGGGGAAATGCTATGCTCTGGGTGGATTAGGCTAAGGATTATCACTCATCGCTCATCCACTGTGGTTAAAGGATTGATGTCATGTTACTGATTTATATCCCTGGCCCCCATTCACACAGCCCTTAGTAGGGAAGGTTGGTTTTACAAAGGTGAGTCTGGTTGCTGTTGGGAATTAGGAATATGGAGAATGCATGCAGATACAGAAACAGCAAATGTCTCCTCTATCCCTCCAAATTGATAAATGGAAGCTAAAAAGATTCCTGCTTTAAACAGTGTTTTCCACCCAAACTGAATGTCTCAAAGCACTTAACTATCAGGGGATATTACTAAGAGGTGAAACAAGAGAAAAATGATGCTTTATGATCAAATCAAGTTAAGGTAATTATTTGCTGCTGCTACTAATTTTCATTGTGAAACTGAGAAAGAGAAAGAGAGGGAACAAGAAAGATGTTTTCTAAACTTATTTCACAAGGGAACCCTTGCTTTGAAGAATTCCTACCACATATTTCAAGACATGGTTTGGGAAATGCTATAGCCTATTGCTTCCTTTGATTGAAACTAATTCCCCTTAAGGTTTCTAGGCTAATAAAGCTTTAATAATCCTTTCTGATTATAAAGATAAAGCATACTCACTTAAAAAATAAAAAGAGAAATCCATAAAGAGCAATATAAAAAACAGTATTTCTACTCAGAACTACTATTAATATTTTAGTGAATGCCCCTTTTCTTCTTTTCTCATATATATACTCTCTCCATATACATTTAAACATTTAGCCGAAAACTTGAATAATATTGTACATATTGTTTTGTAACTTGCTCACTTAAGAGTTTCCTCATCTCAATAGAAATCTATTTTTCCACTGTTAATGGTTAGACAATATGCAGTTAATAAGATAAACCACACTGTATTGGACCAATCTCCAATACTGAAATTTAGGACTTTTAAGAAAATATATTACAAATAATCTCTGCTGAACACAGGCATACCTTGTTTTATTGAGCTTTGCAGATACTATGTTTTTTACAAATTGAAGATTTGTGGCAGCTATGTCAAGCAAGTCTATTGGCACCATTTTTTCCAACACCATTTGCTTACTTCTTGTCTCTGTGTCATATTTTGATAATATGTGCAAGACTTCAAACTTTTTCATCATAGTTACATTTGTTATGGTGATTTGTGGTCAGTGATATTCCATGTTACTATTGCAAAAAGCTTACAACTCTCTGAAGGCTCAGATGATGGTTAGCATTTTTTAGCAATAAAGTACTTAAGTTATATACCTTCAACTATCAGTTAAGGCATATCAAATATGGCATATTAAAAAGCAATGTTTGTTTTGGACATAATGTCACTGCAGGATTGGTAGACTACAGTACAATGCGAACATAAATTTTATATGCATTGGGAAACCAAAAAATTTATGTGACTCACTATACTGCAGGATCTAGAACTGAGTCATCAGTGTCTCTGAGATAAGCCCATATCCTTGATATACAAACCTTTTCAAAGTTGAACACTTGAACATTTCTTTTCTCAGGAAAAATTTCTGCCAGTAGATTTACTGGGTCAAAGGGCATTTATATTTTAAGGCCATAGACATTCATTTTGGAGCTAATATTTCATTACCAATATTATATGCTTAATCCAGGGGGAGGGTTTGCACATGAATTGCAATCATGGGTTTTATAGGATACAAATGGGGTTGCTCTGTGCTTTTTCTTTTTTTTTTTTTCTGAGAGCAAATGTGCCAGCTAGCAGTAAATATTAAACAAAACCTCAGTTCTGCAATCTGGCACTCAATTGTTCATTTCTTCAACATAGCAGGGGGAAAAAAGTTATTTTGATAGTGTAACAAACACATTGATCTATTGAAGTACTACCACAGACATATTTAATTTCTGTGAAAATAATCGAGTCTGCAGGAATAATTATAGCTATCAAATTGTTTCTTCCAAAAAAGAAAAGAAAGGGGGTTTAGCTATTAGAGTTATAGTTCTTTTGATCCTGAGGAAAAGAAGCAAGAAACTCGTCCTCAAATGGGAGAGTGGGCAGGGAGGGAGAAAGGAAAGGGTAGTCCTTATGGGTCCCCAAAACACAAAGGGTTGGCAGGATCTCAGGCTCATTCATCTGTCAGCTGTCATCACTCTTGGCCTCAGACTTTGGGCTAAGGAGGCACAGGTGGGGGATGTTGCTGAAAGAAGAGGCTTAAAGTTTTGTGCCTTTTACATCACAAGGGCAAAAACCATGTCACCTTGCTTATAAATCTGGTTAATATACTTTCATACATTATTTTACCTAATCATCAAAACTATCCTATGAAGTCTGTGCCATTATGTACATTTTACATATGAGAAAATAAGGATCAAAGAGATGAGAGGTTGAATTGATTTGCTGTTGTCAGCTAAATTGTAACAGAGAGGGAAAAGGAGTTTGAACCCCGACACTGAAAGCTATAATTTCCTGGTAACCCACCACCCTGTATTTTCCTATTATTCATTAAGGACTCTGATATACCAAGTACTTTCACGTGAATAATCAAATGTTTAACCATTGGAAAAATCCTCTGAAGTAGATGTTACCATCTGTATTAGTTTGCTACGGCTGCTATAATGAAGTATCACACACTGAGCTGCTTAAAATAACAAAACCTTGTTGCCTCATAGTTCTGGAGGCTAGAAGTCCAAGATCAACGTATCACCAGGGCCACGCTCCCTCTGAAGGCTCTAGAAAAGACTCTATTCCGGGTCTCTCACTAATTACCTTCTGGTAGTTTTTTAACATGTGATTGCATAAACTCCAGTCTTCACATGGCATTCTCCTTATGTGTTCCTGTCTCCAAATTTCCCTCTTATAATGACACCAGTCACACTGGATTAGAGGCCCATTCTACTTCAGCATAAACTCGTCTTTACTAGTTACATCTGCATTGACCCTATTTCCAAAGAAGATCACATTCCCATCATGTTGGGGCTTAGGACTTCAACATATGAATTTGGGGGATTGCAATTAAACCCTTTAGAGCAGGAAATGGGAAGCCACTCCTGTATTCTTGCCTGGAAAACCCCATGGACAGAGGAACCTGGAGGACTATGGTCCGTAGGGTCACAAAGAGTTGTACACAACTGAATGACTGAGCATAATTCAACCCATAGCACCATGGGTCACATCATACTGGTTGATGTAAGGTTGCTGAGCATGTAAAGATCAAGGCCAGAATTTGGAGTCAGCTTTTCTGACCATGAGCCCCCAGGATTTTCCTATTATAGTCCCCTTCTTCTTGAAAATCGCTCAGCTGTGTCTGACTCTTTGCAACCCCGTGGACTATACAGTCCATGGAATTCTCTAGGCCAGAATACTGGAGTGGGTAGACTTTTCCTTCTCCAGGGGATCTTCCTGACCCAGGAATTGAACCGAGGTCTCCTGCATTGCAGGCAGATTCTTTACCAGCTGAGTCCCAAGGGAAGTCCCAAGGGAAGGGAGCACAAGGAGCTGGGCATTGTGGGGTGATGCTGGCAGCAAGCCAGAAACCCACGAGGTGAGGAAGGTGGCAGGAAGGCACTCACCAGGGGCCCACCAACCTGCCCTGCCTGTGGCAAGGCCAATGACTGCCCACGCTCAGCCCACGAGTCTCCTTACTCGTGGATAAAATCAGAACCAATGTGACTGAGGCATAAACAATTGTCATGCAAATTGTACATTAAAAATGCAAATACAATGTAATTACAAAGATGATTTAATCCCAGTCTGGCCTATTTGGCTAAGGATAATGAAAAAGTCACAGAATTTTGATTTAGAGAATATAGGACTTTCAGACATGTAAGACTGCTAGGCAAGAGATTAGATGCTTGGAAGCCAGGGAGAGAATAAACTGGCTTTTTTGATAAACACTAAAGAAGAGAACACTGAGAACAAGGTACTATATGGAGTCCAGAGAATGAACACATGAGGCTGAGGATCCCAGGATGCATGACACCCCTGCCAGGTTCATGGTGCACCTGGACTGGCAAAAATGGCTAAATAATTCCAAGACAGGTGCTAATAATGCAAGCTGGTTTCTAGTTTACTTGAGGCAGAGTCACCAAATACTCTGGGTTGCCTGGGTCTAAGGGGTTGCCCAGAATAGTATTTTCAGCATTAAAACCCAAACAATCCCAGACAGATAGGGGTGGTTATCACCTACTAAGGGGTGAAACCAGATGTCAGCTGTGAACCGGATTAACAAGCGGGGCCTCCTGGTTTAAGTTCCATGCCAGTGAGTCAATAATTTGCCACAGGAATCCTTCAGCTTCTGGTGAAAATAAGAACAATGTCAGATACCACACCTAATCAGTACATAGCTGTTACCCCATAGAAATACACAGCGTGGTTATGTTCTATTGCTTTCTGGCTAGCTGAGTTAAAGACAGGCGATGGGGGATTCACTGAAAGTGAAGATCATACGCAGGCGTTGGTCCTTTGTAACTGAATATAGCAAGGCTGCACCTGTCCCATCAGGGACCCTTCTGTTTCACCCCCTTCTCTTCCATCCCTGCTCCTGTCCCCTATATGAACAGTGAGAGAGAATTTCTCAAACTTTCCTGGCCGTGAAAATCAGCTAAGGCACTTATTAAAAGTAGATGCAGTGAAAGTCACTCAGTCCTGTCTGATTCTTTGCGACCCCATGGACTATACAGTCCATGGAATTCTCCAGGTCAGAATGCTGGAGTGGGTAGCCTTTCCGTTCTCCAGGGGATCTTCCCAACCCAGGGATCAAACCCAGGTCTCCCACATTGCAGGTGGATTCTTTACCAGCTGAGCCATCAGTGAAGCCTAAAAGTAGATTCAGAGACAAACGTATTTAGAATCTCCAGGGAGGAGCTGGAAGCTACATCTATATCTCTATGTGTTTACTAGATAAAGTTTTAAGCAAGTTCTCCGGATGATCATTGGGTCATCAGAACTAGCAGCCTTGCCAGCAGGAAACTAGACACCCATTTCTCCTCTCAGAAGAAACTAGGAGATTCATCCGCCACCATTTCTGTCTTCAGAATACACAGGGGAGAAGGGGAAGCATGCTAGTTTCTGCTCAATTCTTCTGTGTCTATTTCAGAGACACATTTGGAAAGACAGAACTCTCTTTCTGGATAGAACTTTTTTTAGATAGAACTTTCTTTCTGGATAGAACTTTTTTAGATAGAACTTTTTTCCCCTGTTACTCGGCTCAGTTTGATTCCCTGATAGCCATGTTTTTGGCAAGCAAAAGGAGCTGGGGAAGGAAATGGAGGTGGTTTGAGGAGGGGGTGCCAACGGAACGTCAGTACAGGGCAGGTAGAGAGGCGTCAGCTCTTGGTGCCGAGCTTTTATCTGGGTGGAGGATGAGGAGGGTTCCAGATTGTTAACTCATGGCGGCTGGCAGCTTTATTGTTTTTTAATTAAATAACCCCCAGCCAGAGGAGCGCACACCAATCCCCCACCTCCTCCTCATGAAACCTCGTTAAGCAAGAGGACTATAATTAAACCTGGAATCCACGGCTGACACTCCTATATCTGTCTGTGGCTCATGCGCCAGCTTTGGGCACAAAGGCAGCTCGCTCCTCCGCATTTTATGGGCAGAGGGCGAGGACCAGGGCAAGGCCATCTTTATTTATCACTTAATGGGCAACTTGGCCCTTCCTCCAGGGTAACCAGATGTGCCTTTTGTCCTTAGCCACCTCCACTGTGTATGGGTGCCCATCAAATAATGCAAGACATCTACTCGGAAGGGCCAGTTTACCTCAAGCAGGTGAGGACTTTGATTTCTGAGAGCGAGAGAATTTTCCAGACATTCCATTGCCCAGCGTTCGGCCCGTTAGGTCAGGAATATTTCCACATGATTGGAGGTGGAGAGCCATCAGCATTTTTAGCTTAGGCCTATTCTGTCTTACTCAGGGCCCTCTGGCTACAGAGGAGGCTGTTTTTCCTACCCTGCCACCTCATTCTCTCCTCCCCTCCTCCAAGTGTCAGCCTCAACCTGTACCTTAACCCTTTCCCAGCTCTCTTGACTTCTTGGTCAGCCATCCTGCTGTTTCTGAACTTTCCCCACCCCCACCCCAATCTCTAATTGCAGAGCTTATTAATATGCGGTGGTTCTTCTCCTTGATATCAGGAAACCAGTTTCTTAAGATAGGACCAGACTCCTTTAACATTCTGCAACATGAGGGAGAGGGGAGAGGGGAGGGGAGCGGGTAGGAAAGAAACACAGAAAGGCAGAGCTCTTTTCAGATGTAATCTATTGTGGAGAGCCAAACTCTTCTCCCCACCCCCAGCTTGGCCAAAGTGCTGGTAATATTATTTCCTGCAAAGCCCCCAAACCCAGTGAAGACGCATTTATCATTTACATCATTTCTCTTTGTAGTTCTGACAATTCATATTACTGCAGAACCTGACATCTCCACTTTCCTCCAATTGATAAATAATCTCTTTTTGATTTCTGTAACTGAGGAACATCATAAGCCTAACATACAAAGGAAGATTCATTGGTCGTGTATTTCACATGTGAGCTCCTTGAAAAATTGAGTTTGCGTCGCCATTTGGGCGTTAATTCCTGACACATCACTTATCATGTTTTGATTGTTTCCAAGAGAACACCATATTTTAACTCTTTGGGAATAATTTAACTGATCAAATACACAGCATCTGGTTGTTATGGTAACCAAAGTTCTAAAAATAATATAAAGAAAAGACCACCTTTAATTGAAATCACAAGAAGTTGTTATGGTAACTGGAATTTTTAAAGTAACTAGGTTAAACTACATTTCATTTTATCTAGCACTTTACACAAACAAATTCTGATTGAAATATCAGGTTTAATTTAATCAGTTAATTAATGTCACTAAATGTCATTTATCTTATAACTCATTTACATTCACTGTTGCATTATCCAACTTGCTAATTTATAACCATTCTGCCTTCAATTTAACATTCTGGAACCTGGGGCAAAGTATTTAGTGAGAAGGGGAGAGAGTGAAACTAGGATTGGTTATCCATCTAAGATCTGACCCTACCTCTTACTAGTTTGCTAAAGCCTCTGTTTCTTTTTCTGTCAAATGGGGATGATATTACCAGCTCTGCTCTTGTCACATTATTTATATGGGTCCAATAAAGCTAATAAAGTTTTAATAGTCAAGAACCTACCACACACATTATTAGTATGCCATATTATTTTGTCCACTCATTGTTAATTGAATTTTTAAAAAGAAACCACATGAAAATATGCTAGAGACATTCACAGTTACAACAAGTACATAATTTTGGATCTCATGACTAAATTTAAAATGGCATATTTTTTATCTCATAGGTCAATACTCTTTAAACAAAAATTAAAGATAACGAGAAGAAAAGGGTGGTATGAAAACTTCTCGTTACCCTGGAGGTGTCTTGCATGTAGGAGGTGCTTAAAAGCTAGTTAATGAATTTATATTAATATACAGTGTTTTAGTAGTGGATTCCACAAGCATGAGCCACTGTGCTAAAATAAACTTGTACATATCATATATGAAACGAGTCGCCAGTCCAGGTTCGATGCACGATACTGGCTGCTTGGGGCTGGTGCACTGGGACAACCCAGAAGGATGGTATGGGGAGGGAGGAGGGAGGAGGGCTCAGGATGGGGAACACA
>NW_011495032.1:26786911-26789504 GCF_000754665.1 Bison bison bison | reverse complement strand
TGGGGAACACATGTAAGCCTGTGGCGGATTCATTTCAATATATGGCAGAACCAATACAATATTGTAAAGTTTAAAAATAAAATAAAATTAATAAAAAAATAAATAAATAAAATAAACTTGTACAAAAATTCAAATTATCCCTGTCTTGAGAGGCAAAGCTGACATAAAAACAAGTGTTCTCAAATTTTAGTTTCCATAAGAGCAGAGGGACCGGTTAACTCTACAAGCAAGTGAAGGTATTGCAGGAAAAACCAACTGACTCCATGTTGGAACCGTTTCTTTGACGTGTTTCTCGTTGCTTTCGTTACTATAGTCACACATAAGGGTCTGCCTCAGAGAATCCTGTCCCTCTGTCTGACTGTTAAACTAAAGAACCCTGTCCACCTGTAGATGGCAGGAAGGAAGAAATTAACACATCCTTTGCTTGAGGCTTGCCATTCTAGGGAGATATTTGCAAGAATAATTAAGGCCTTTTTACTTTATTTCCTCACCTTCCCTCATCTCTGAGCTATAAAAGAAATTGGCATCCAGACCCCGACAAGATGGTTACTCTGAGACATTAGTCTGCCATCCTCTCAGTCAGCTGGCTTAGCCTGCTTTCCACATAAAGTCCTATTCCTTCCCTAAGCTCATCATCTCTGATTCATTGTCATGTCATACAGTGACCAGAGCGAGGTTGGACTCGGTAACAGATGGTGTGAGAGGATTTAAGAAAGGACTGATGAGAAAGTTCACCTTAAAGAATGTGTCCTGGGCTGAGAGAATCTGGAGATAATGGAAATCATTCCATTCATTGGGATCACACTTTTTCCAAGCGGTTGTCAGTATCAAGAGAGAGGCAGCTCAGAACAGAATATACAGAACCCTAGGCCATTGCCTATTCAGTACTAGAGAGGCAGCACTTCAGAGCTGAAAAAAGTATTAGTTCCAAAAAGAAAACTGCAAAATTGAATTTAATAAATGTTTAAACATCTACAAACTGTAACATTGGGCCAACTTTATTAATTGTCATGTTTATGACTCCTAAATATTTCATCACACCTAAAACAATTTGAAAGTTAAATTTTTCACACTTTGCAAGATCCTTGCAAAGTGATTGCCAAGAAATTCTAGCCAATCTCAAATTAAATTAGTTATCTGTAGCCAAATAATTTCATAAGCAAAATTACATTTTTTACCCTAAAAGTAGGTATAGGTTAGTATTTGAAATGAGGTTGGAGAGGAAGAGAAATTTTCTCTGCTCTTCCTGGACTTCTGGCTGCTCTAAAAATTAAATTGACAGATTAACAGGAGAAAAGTCAAATTTAATTTTGTATATAAGGGGGCCCCACATACATGAGAGGGTCCAAGACAGGTAGAATGAGGTATATGTGCCATCTTGAACTGAAGAATGGCATAGGGGTCTGGAGCTTCCTAGGACAGGAGGGTCATTCACAGGACAATAAGAAGAAGAGCAGATATTTGGTAGTTAGATGTTTCTTGGCCATATAGACAGGGCAATTGAGATAAAATTTATCTTCGGTAATCTTTTTTGGGGAAAAGTCCTCAATTTAAATTCTTCTCATTGTCTACCACAATGAGAAATCCATACACCATGACTAGAGAGTGACCCCCGCTTGCTGCAACTAGAGAAAAGCCTGAGCAGCAGTGAAGACCCAGCACAGCCAAAAATAAACATTTTGAAAAAAGCATGTCGAGGATTTAAAAATAAGAGGCGACAACTGGCAAAAAACAAACAAACAAACAAAAAAAACGATTTAAGATGCACATATGTCAGAACAATAACAAAAAAAGTTTAATGAGAAACAAGGCTGTGCTGCAGAAAGTTTAGTGAAGGGAGTCAGACCTGAGTTCAAGTCTGGCTCCATCCTCTGGAGCTCAGCTTCACATTCTCCAGTGTTGCAGGCAGCTATGACCAGCACCAGCATCTTTCAAAAGTTCTTGAAATTCCCTCACTCTGAAAGCTCTTTGCAAAGATGAGATCAGGGTAAAGCTTTCCTGGTCTTTTTTCCTCTAGCCTTTGCAACAGCTTTATATTTAATCATTCTCCTGCATGAAATCTCCAGGAGTCCTGATTGATCCGCTGTTATTATTACAGTTATTGTTGCTGGAATGACTCCCTACTAGTCTTAGAAACAGGATCTAGTTTTACATACCACGGTATCCCTTGAGCGGAATATGGGGACTTGTGCAGAGATGGCAATGCACCTTGTGCTGCTTCCTCCTTCTTTGCTCAGGGCTGGACTCAACTGAAAATCAATGTGGCTGAGCATCTTCCTTCTCAATACAGAGCTCCAAACAGCTACTACTTGCCCATAGAAGATGGTAGTACGTATGAAATCTATTTGTTATTCCTGAGCTAGCTGAGAAAAGAGTATTGTAAGGATAAATTAATGTACAAATGTAAAACAACCTTGACTTAAACTCTTTGCCCTTTTAAGGATATAGCATGTGTCCCTTGCTCCTTAGAAGAAAAGTTATGACCAACCTAGACAGCATATTAAAAAGTAGAGCCATTACTTTACCCACAAAGGTCTGTCTAGTCAAGGCTATGGTTTTTCCAGTGGTCATGTATGGGTGTGAGAGTTGGACT
>NW_011495032.1:26785933-26786811 GCF_000754665.1 Bison bison bison | reverse complement strand
CCACCTGGGAAGCCCAAGATTCCTTAAACAATTTTTTTTTTTTTACTTTAGGATGCATTTCCAAATAGTTATAGGTTTATGGAAAATTTTTGAAGACATCCCTGGTAGCTCAGCTGGTAAAGAATCCACCTGCAATGCAGGAGACCCCAGTTGGATTCCTGGGTCAGAAAGTTCCCCTGGAGAAGGGATAGACTACCCACTCCAGTATTCTTGGGCTTTCCTGGTAGTTCAGATGGTAAAGAATCTGCCTTCATTGTGGGAAACCTGGATTCAATCTCTGGGTTGGGAAGATCCCCTGGAGGAGGGCATGACAACCCACTCCAATATTCTTGCTTGAAGAATCTCCATGGACAGAAGAGGCTACCACCATGGGGTCACAAAGAGTCAGACATGACTGAGCAACTAAGCACAGCACAAAGCAGAGTCCACTTATTCACTAACATCTAGTTTCACCTATTATCATCCTCTATCAGTGTAGTGTATATGTCATGATTAATGAACAAAAATTGAAGCAAAATTATTAAATAAAGCCCATATTTTATTCAGATTTTGTTAGCTTTTACCTAATGTTCCAGGATGTCACATTACAGCTAGTCATTATGTCTCCTTAGACTCCTCTTGGTTGTGACAGACTTTCTCAGATGTTCAGTGTTTTTGATAATCTTGAAAGTTTTGAGGAATTAATGGTCAGGTATTTCATATATACACATGTATATATACAGGAGTTCAGTTCAGTGATACAGTCGAGTCTGACTCTTTGCGACCCCATGTAACCACAGCATACCTAGACCTCCCTGTCCATCACCAACTCCTGGAGTTTACCCAAACTCATGTCCATTGAGTCAGTGATGCCATCCAACCATCTCATCCTCTGTCGT
>NW_011495032.1:26782024-26785833 GCF_000754665.1 Bison bison bison | reverse complement strand
GAACTGAACTGATGCTCACAGGTGTGATTGCTTTTTAAAAGAAAATGTATGAATTTAGGACATGGAAACTTCTGAAAAAAGTTACTTTCTGCTTTTTCTTCAAATACAGGAAAGTAGAGAATTAATAATATGGGAAATATGAGAGACCCCATGGACTGTAGTCCACCAGGCTCCTCTGTCCATGGAATTCTCCAGGCAAGAATACTGGACTGGGTGACATTCTCTTCTCCAAGGGATCTTCCCAACCCAGGGATCAAACCCTGCATTGCAGGCAGATTCTTTACCATCTGAGCCACCAGGGACTCAAAGAAAAGTATAGGAGTATGTATAATAATGATGTGACCTATATAATATTTTACAGAAGGTATCTCTGTCCAATCTGCATTGGTATCCTGGATACCAATATATAAATTCACTTCAAAATAAGGGACTTTTTCTTTACTGAAAAACTAGAAACAGAATATAAGGTGATCCTCTAGTTTATGGTTTAGAAGTGAACTCTATTAATGTAATGGTTTTTAAAGTTTTTGTTTTTGATCATAGAATCCTTAAACCAGAAAATTTCCCAAGGGCTCTGAGGCTCTACCCTCTGCCTGAACCTAAATGTCCTCTGACTAATGATTGTCATCTTCTCCTCAGAGACTTGCTTCAAAGTAGTCAATTTTTGTTTTACTTTTATCTTAAAAAAAAAAAAAAACAAACCTACTTTGTCACTGTTTCTCTATGATTAGCATATGTTTTTAATTGGCTTACTCGTCTTCCCTCTCTCAACTGGATTTTTCTTTTCACTGATTTTTAAAGGATATTTACCCACTCCAGTGTTCTTGCCTGGAGAATCCCAGGGACAGGGGAGCCTGGTGGCCTGCCGTCTATGGGGTCGCACAGAGTCAGACACAACTGAAGCAACTTAGCAGCAGCAGCAGCAACCCCATCTTGAGTTGAATTTTTCTTATCAAGCCATCATTTCACCTACACTACTTTTATAGCTAAGGTTCCAATATCTGGGCAAAGGTAGTTAATTTTTATGTTCTTTTATTACCTTTGTTACTAAAGAGTCTGAATTACTGATGTTATATGGTTCTTCCTGAAACAGTAACATTATCTGTTTATGTGTTAAGAATACCTTCTTGTGTAATAACACTTGTAGAATGACTATACATCTAAAAGTAACTATCTTGTGATTTTCATGTTTGGCACAGAGGAGGAGACCGTTGGATGGCATCACTGATTCAAGGGACATGCATTTGAGCAAACTCCCAGTGATAGTGAAGGACAGGGAAGCCTGACATGCTGCAGTTCACAGGTTGCAAAGAATTGGACATGATTTAGTGACTGAACAACAATAAATCTTGTGATTTTCATGTTTTGCAATATTGCAGGTGCTAGTACAGACTTGCCTTCTCACTGTACATGGCCATTTTCAGACACTGGATAATAGTACAAGACTGTAATCCATGATAGAAGGCAGACAAGGTGAACCTAAGAATCACGGTTACCTTCTTTGAAAGCAATTTCTGGACCATGGCCCACAAAAAGGAAATCCAAACAGACTGCAGTAGTCTTGCTAAATTAAAAAGACAAAGACAGAGTTTGTACAGGCTAAGACACCTGGGATTTATAAGACAGGACTAAAGAGGAGAAAGATATGAAGAGAAATGGCTTCAAAAATCAATTGCATCTTCTCTATTGTCTTATTCTCTAAGCTGCTTTGTTCTATTTCTTTTTTCAGTGTTTTCTCTAAGGTTTACAATACTCATCTTTGACATATTCTTGATATAGAGCAAAAATACTACATGCAAAATATATCATGACCAAACAGGGATTATCCCAAGAAGCAAAGTTGACTTACCATTTGAAAGTCTATTAATGCAATTCACCACTAACAGAATAAAAGGGAGGGAGGGTAAATTCATACGAACTTCTCAATAGAAACAGGAAACAAATATTTTGACAAAATTCAATACAAATTCATGATAAAATCTTTCAGCAAATTCCAAGAGGTGAAATTTGTTCAAGCTGACAAAGGGAATCTGTCAAAAAAGAAAAGAAGCAAATATCATTCTTAGTGATGAAAAACAAAATGTCCCTTTTATTAGTAATAATAAACAGTGTTACTAAGTATAACAGTAAGAAGGAGTGGAACCATGACAGCTGAAGAGCCCTATTCCTATAGATTGGAGGAATTTCCCTAAGGGAGATATACAGCTCTTTTTGACTTTACATATTTGACTTTTCTGGGCTTCCATAGAAGCTCAGCTAGTAAAGAATCTGCCTGTAATGTAGGAGACCCCAGTTTGATTATTGGGTCAGGAAGTACCCCTGGAGAAGGCATAGGTTACCCATTCCAGTATTCTTGGACTTTCCTGGTAGTTAAGACAGTAAAGAATCCTCCTGCAATGCAGGAGACCTGGGTTTGAATCCTGGGTTGGGAAGATCCCCTGGAGGAGGGCATGACAACCGACTCCAGTATTCTTACCTGGAGAATCCCCACGGACAGAGAAGCCTGGCAGGCTACAGTCCATAGGGTCATGACTGAGTGACTAAGCACAGCAGCAGTATGTACTCTTCATTAAAAGTATGATTTTAGAAAGCATTTCATTGTAAAAAAGTTCAGACAGTGTAAAATTGTGTCAAAAGAGTCTTTATAGCCAGAAATAAAAATCAAACACCTAATACAGCCAAACTTGTCTTCCTAATCCCCTCCTCCATCTTCCTCCTAGAAGCAGACAGTAACTCCTTTCAACAATTTCATGTTTTTTCATTCTGGGGCTTTTTTGTTGTTGTTGTTGCATATGCAAGCATGTATATATTTGTGTTCCTTAATGTATGGTTCCATATCAAAGGCTCAAGGCTGCTTGCTGCTGCCGCCTTTGATATATGTATGTTTACAAGCACTAAAATGGCCAAAGAATAAACAGTGGGAGGTAAATGTGCACAGCAAAGCACTTGGTTAATTTGGTTAATCAGCTTTATCATAAGTAACCTGGCCCTGGCTACACAGCACAGCATGCTAGAAGCTCCCAGCAGGGAAGGAGGAGGGAGCTGGCTATGGGGGAAATTAACTGATCATCACGTCCTATTGAGTCTGATTCATGCTGCTGTTTACATCTGAAGGGTCTGATTGGAGGGAGTAAGGCAAGAGCTGCTGCTGCTGCTGCTACTAAGTCACTTCAGTCATGTCCGACTCTGTGTGACCCCCATAGACCACAGCCACCAGGCTCCACCCTCCCTGGGATTCTCCAGGCAAGAACACTGGAGTGGGTTGCCAGTTCCTTTTCCAAGGCAAGAGCAGTTGTCAGCATTTCAGGACATCAGCCTTTCTTGGTTTTAGTTTATGGAGATTCAACATGCATGATTCAAGGGACATTGAAAACATTATACGAATGCAGAGTAAGGCTTTTTAGCCTATTTGGCTCCATTTCAGAGCCTGGAACTTTGGGGCCTGGGCCCTGGGTGAGCTTTTTCCAGGCTGGGTGACAATGGAGAAGGCAGGTTATAGCAAACCAATATCAATAGAGTGGAATCTAGAGAATTTTATACTGTGAAAGTTTATATTTCACTTCTTATTAAAGATTTCTTCAGTTCAGTTCAGTCACTCAGTCATTTCCAACTCTTTGCAACCCCATGGACAGCAGCACGTGAGGCTTCCCTGTCCATGACTAACTCCCAGAGCTTGCTCAAACTCATGTCCATGGAGTCGGTGATGCCATCCAACCATTTCATCCTCTGTTGCCCCCTTCTCTTCTTGCCTTCAATCCTTCCTAGCATCAGGGTCTTTTCCAATGAGTCAGTTCTTCACATCAGGTGGC
>NW_011495032.1:26780424-26781924 GCF_000754665.1 Bison bison bison | reverse complement strand
CTATCTTTTTTTGGGTGTTCATTCTAGAAGGTCTTGTAGGTCTTCATAGACCGTTCAACTTCAGCTTCTTTGGCATTAGTCTTTGGGACATAGACTTGAAATACTGTGATATTAAATGGTTTGCCTTGGAAATGAACAGAGATCATTCTGTCATTTTTGAGATTGCACACAAGTACTGTATTTTGGATTCTTTTGTTGACTATGAGGGCTACTCCTTTTCTTCTAAGGGATTCTTGCCCATAGTAGTAGATATAATGGTCATCTGAATTAAATTTACCCATTCCAGTTTCTTTTAGTTCACTGATTCCTAAAATGTCAATGTTCACTCTTGCCATCTCCTGTTTGACCACTTCCAATTTGCCTTGATTCATGGCCCTAACATTCCAGGTTCCTATACAATATTATTCTTTACAGCCTCCGACTTTGCTTCCATCATCAGTCACATCCACAACTGGGCCTTGTTTTTGCTTTGGGTCTATCTCTTCATTCTTTGTGGAGTTATTTCTCTACTCTTCTCCAGTAGCATATTGGGCACCTACCGACCTGGGGAGTTCATCTCTCAGTGTCCCATCTTTTTGCCTTTTCATACTGTTCACCAGGTTCTCAAGGCAAGAATACTGAAGTGGTTTGCCATTCCCTTCTCCAGTGGACCATGTTTTGTCAAAACTCTCTACCATGACCCGTCTGTCTTGGGTGGCCCTACATGGCATGGCTCATAGTTTCATTGAGTTGGACAAGGCTGTGATCCAAGTGATCACTTGGATTAGTTTTCTGTGATTGTGGTTTCCATTCTGTCCTCCCTCTGATGGATAAGGTAAGAAGCTTGTGGAAGCTCCTTGATGGGAGGGATGAGCTCTGGGGGAATTTGGGTCTTGCCCTGATGGTCAGGGCCATGCTCAGTAAATCACTAATCCAATTTTCTGTTCATGGGTGGGGCTGTGTTCCCTCCCTGTAGTTTGGCCTGAGACCAAAGTATGGTAGAAGTAATGGCAGTAATGGTGACTTCCTTCAAAAGGACTTATGCCAAGACTGTTGTACTCAGTACCCCTGACCCCACAGCAGACCACTGTTGACCCACGCCTCCACTGGAGACTTCTGGACACTCACAGGCAGTCTGGCTCAGTCTCCTGTGGGGTTACTGCTCCTTTCTCCTGGGTCCTGATGCACACAAGATTTTGTTTGTACCCTCCAAGAGTCTGTTTCCCCAGTCTTGTGGAAATTCTGTAGTCAAATCCCACTGGCCTTCAAAGTCAAATTCCCTAGGGGTTCTCAGTCTCACTGAGATCCCTAAGTTGGGAAATCTGTTGTGGGTCCTAGAACTTTCACAACAGTTTGTGGGTTGTCTGCTCAGTGGCTCTAAGGTGGGGCTCACACATCACATCTTCCAGGTCTGCTGCAGCCAGAGCCCCTGTCCCCACAGCAGGCTACTGCTGACCCATGCAGGAGACACTCAAACACTCAAAAACAGTTCTGGCTCGTCTCTTGTGGGGTCCCTGGGTT
>NW_011495032.1:26779731-26780324 GCF_000754665.1 Bison bison bison | reverse complement strand
CAGTACCCCTGACCTCACAGCAGACCACTGTTGACCCACGCCTCCACTGGAGACTTCTGGACACTCACAGGCAAGTCTGGCTCAGTCTCCTGTGGGGTTACTGCTCCTTTCTCCTGGGTCCTGATGCACACAAGATTTTGTTTGTACCCTCCAAGAGTCTGTTTCCCCAGTCTTGTGGAAATTCTGTAAATGCTTTTCTGGAATTCTTCTGTAGAGTTTTGGCTTTTCCAGAATGTCATATAAATGGAATCAAACAGTATATAACCTCTCCAGATTGACTTCTTCCATTTAGAACATTGACTTAAGGTTCACTCACTTCTTTGCCTGATTTGATAGCTCATTCCTTTTTATCACTGAATAATATTCCATTATGTGAATGTACTACAGTTTGTTTATCAGTTGACCTATTGAAGGACATCTTGTTTGCTTCTAGTTTTAGTGATTATGAATAAAGCTTCTGTAAACATTTCCTGCATATTTTTGTATGAATATATGTTTTCAAATCAGTTTGGTAAATATCTCAGGACATGATTACTATATTGTGTATTAGTATACATTTAGCTTTGGAAGAAATAGCCAAACTGTCTTCCAAA
>NW_011495032.1:26775195-26779631 GCF_000754665.1 Bison bison bison | reverse complement strand
CCAACCTAGATAGCATATTCAAAAGCAGAGACGTTACTTTGCCAACAAAGGTCCATCTAGTCAAGGCTATGGTTTTTCCTGTGGTCATGTATGGATGTGAGTTGGACTATAAAGAAGGCTGAGTGCTGAAGAATTGATGCTTTTGAACTGTGGTGTTGGAGAAGACTCTTGAGAGTCCCTTGGACTGCAAGGAGATCCAACCAGTCCATTCTGAAGGAGATCAGCTCTGGGATTTCTTTGGAAGGACTGATGCTGAAGCTTAAACTCCAATATTTTGGCCACCTGATGCGAAGAGCGGACTCATTTGAAAAGGCCCTGATGCTGGGAAACATTGAAGGTCGGAGGATAAGGGGATGACAGAGGATTAGATGGCTGGATGGCATCACTGACTCAATGGACATGAGTTTGGGCGAACTCCGGGAGTTGGTGATGGACAGGGAGGCCTGGCGTGCTGCAATTCATGGGGTCACAAAGAGTCGGACATGACTGAGCGACTGATCTGATCTGATCTAATAACAATGTTGGGCATCTTTTTGTATGTGTATTGGCCATTTGTATATCTTCTCTAGTAAGGAGCCTGTTCAGATCTTTGCCCATTTTTAAATTATATTGTCTGTTTTCTTATTCAGTTTCAAAAGACATTTTTTATATATTATGGATATATGTTGTTTATTGATATGTGTTTTACAAATATTTTTCTCTAAGTCTGTGGCTTTTTTCCCCCATGTGATTAACAGTGATCACAGAGCAGAATTTTTGAATTTTAATAAAATTCCCAGATTTTAGAGGTTCAATTTTAATACAAAGTATTTTTTAAAAAGTACCAAGTAAAGGTTTTTCTTTCATGAATTATATTTTTTGATAGTGTATTTCAAAACATATCACCAAACCCAAGACCATGTGCATTTCTCCTACATTTTCTTCTAAAAGTTGTATAGTTTGTGTTTTATGTTTAATCTTACTAAAGTCTTAACTTGCTCATGATATAACTTCTTTTTAGGTGGTTAGGTTTGTGGGAAATGGTAATTTATTTGACAGCACCTATTTCTCTTTCTGTGTTTGTTTTTCTTCCTTCAAATGGGATAAAGCAGAAAAGATGACTAGCTTAATGTGAAGTCTGATGAGTTCAGAGAGGATTTGTTTCTGTTATGGATTTAGAAATGGTTCTACAGTGACTTTTTAATTTGTAACAATTTTCATATACTGATAAGCTTTATTTAACAAAAAATAACGTATGGCAGGATTGTCAGAAAAAAGATGGAGAGAAA
Organism: Bison bison bison; assembly: GCF_000754665.1. Taxonomy (NCBI): domain Eukaryota; kingdom Metazoa; phylum Chordata; class Mammalia; order Artiodactyla; family Bovidae; genus Bison; species Bison bison. The sequence goes on along the minus strand of NW_011495032.1, from coordinate 26,778,363 downwards.
TATCATCCTAGCTCTAGGGTTGGAATAGGAACTGAAGAACTTTTCTTTGGACAACAACATCAGAAGCAGGGGCCAGACCTCATATAATGAGATCACCATGGCCCTCAAAAGCAACCTTTTAACTTTCCTCTGATGGAAACATTCTCATAGTCACATCAGTTATAGGGCATTTATTTCCATTTTTATTCCACTGTAAACAATAATTTAAATTTATACTTTTTTTGAATCCCATTTTGGAACAGCCCATAAAATTTTGTTATTTACCATTCTTACTGTTGTTAATTTCTAAACTACTGTTGTTTCTAAATTATTTCTAATTTCTAATTATTTGTAATGTTTTCTTACTCCTTACTCTCTAATCAGAGTGTAAACTGTATACTTTTGGCCTTTTGTAATTTTATTGGTATGTGATCTTTTTATTCATTTACTTGATTGGGGGCAGGAGGAGAAGGGGACGACAGAGGATGAGAGGGCTGGATGGCATCACTGACTCGATGGACGTGAGTCTGGGTGAACTCCGGGAGTTGGTGATGGACAGGGAGGCCTGGCGTGCTGTGATTCATGGGGTTGCAAAGAGTCAGACACGACTGAGCGACTGATCTGATCTGAAATGTTTTATTAGTATTGTAAATAAAGGTATATTCTATGCTTGTGTGGTATAAAGTTTTATTTACATTTATCAGCCACCAAAACGTTATTAAAAGCTTCCCATTAGTATTTCACTTCTGTCCATTTCTCCTACTTTATAGCAGATTTCACTTTTTGGATTGTGTTTCATTGTGAAATATACTTTCTGACAGGACCTCTTCATTCCAGTTAGTATTTTTGCTTTAATTTCTATCATATTTATTATTTGTATTGTGATTCTTTTTAAAAATGTTTTTGCCTGATATATTTGCCCATTGTATAATCATTTAATAATTTTTTATTAAATAATTTTGTATCTAAAGGTGGTCTTTAGACAATGTCACACAGAAGAGTTTCTCTTCTTACTACAGAATCTAAGGATATACTTTTTTAATGAAGGAGATTTTCCCAGTTGTAGTTACAGACGTAATGAACATATCTGGTCATATTTTGCCATCTTATTTTTGGATCTCTCCCATTGGGTTTTCTTTCCTTCTCCTAGTCCTCTTCTACTTTTTCTTTCTCTTTCTCCTCTTCCCTATCTTTCTCCTTATCTTTTTTCCCTCTTTTTGTTTGCTGCCTTTTATTAATACCATATGACTATGTTTTCTTTGCTTTCACTGTCTCTCATATTTTGGAAGAGATCTGTGCTGTTTTTTTAAGCCACTAATAGTCACCATCATTTGAAAATCTACTTCAGTCCAGGGATGGCAAATATGCAATGTCACTCTCTGCTCTTCCAGGGAGGATAGTTTAAGTAGATCAGAGCAGTTTTCCCAGATATGACCTCAACAAAGCCCTCAGGCAGTCAATGCCAATTAACAGGAGTGGAAATTAAGCTGAAATCTTGATGCCATCCTTGCTTTTTCCTATTTAATGAGTCAAGCCACTGGTTCCCAAACATTGCTGTGTTTTGGAAGAAACTGAGGAGATTTTAGTTGCATTCCATACCAATTAAATAAAAATGTCAGAGGGAGGAAGTCAGGCATCAGTGTTTCATAGAGTCCCAGGAGATTCCAACACACAGCAAAATTTGCCAACTACTAACTTTAAGCACAATTTGACTTCTCACCTTCTCGCCTTCTCATTTATGTCATTATTAATGTTTAAATATCATTCTTAATGACTAAAGTTCTCTGTGCCCCTCTGTCTCCCTTCTTCCCTTCCTCTCCTGTTCCCTCTCTTCTTTCCTCCAAACCATTTTTTGTTATTCAGTCACTAAGTCATGTCCGACTCTTTGTGACCCTATGCATGCAGGACACCAGGCTTCCCTGTCCTTCACTATCTCCCTGAGTTTACCCAAACTCATGTCCATTGAGTTGGTAATGCCATCTAACCATCTCATCCTCTGTTGTCCCCTTCTCCTCCTGCCTACAATCTTTCCCAGAATCAGGGTCTTTTCCGGTGAGTCGGCTCTTGGTACCAGTTGGCCAAAGTATTGGAGCTTCAGCTTCAGCATCAGTCCTTCCAATGAATACTCAGGACTGATCTCCTTTAGGATGGACTGGTTGGATCTCCTTGCAGTCTAAGGGACGCTCAAGAGTCTTCTCTAACACCACAGTTCAAAAGCGTCAGTTCTTCGGCACTCGGCTTTCTTTATGGTCCAACTCTCACATCCACACATGACTACTGGAAAAACCACAGCCTTGACTTGATGCACTCTTTTCTCAATTTTGAACCAATCTGTTGTTCCATGTGGGAGAAGACGATGGCACCACATTCCAGTACTCTTGCCTGGAAAATCCCATGGAGGAGCCTGGTGGGCTGCAGTCCATGGGGTCGCTAAGAGTCGGACACGACTGAGCAGCTTCACTTTCTCTTTTCACTTTCATGCATTGGAGAAGGAAATGGCAACCCACTCCAGTGTTCTTGCCTGGAGAATCCCAGGGACAGGGGAGGCTGGTGGGCTGCCATCTATGGGGTCACACAGAGTCGGACACAATGGAAGCGACTTAGCAGCAGCAGCAGCAGCAGCATTGTTCCATATCTGGTTCTAACTGTTGTTTCTTGACCTGCATACAGGTTTCTCAGGAGGCATGTCAGGTAGTCCGGTATTCTCATCTCATTAAGAGTTTTCCACAGTTTGTTTTGATCCACACAGTCAAAGGTTTTAGTGTAGTCAATGAAGCAGAAGTAGATGCTTTTCTGGAATTCTTCTGTAGAGTTTTGGCTTTTCCAGAATGTCATATAAATGGAATCAAACAGTATATAACCTCTCCAGATTGACTTCTTCCATTTAGAACATTGACTTAAGGTTCACTCACTTCTTTGCCTGATTTGATAGCTCATTCCTTTTTATCACTGAATAATATTCCATTATGTGAATGTACTACAGTTTGTTTATCAGTTGACCTATTGAAGGACATCTTGTTTGCTTCTAGTTTTAGTGATTATGAATAAAGCTTCTGTAAACATTTCCTGCATATTTTTGTATGAATATATGTTTTCAAATCAGTTTGGTAAATATCTCAGGACATGATTACTATATTGTGTATTAGTATACATTTAGCTTTGGAAGAAATAGCCAAACTGTCTTCCAAA
>NW_011495032.1:26771715-26775095 GCF_000754665.1 Bison bison bison | reverse complement strand
TTTTTTTTTTTTAAGTCCCTGTGAATAGCGTATTGCACTTTTGAAAGAACTTTCTTCTGTTTCATTCACACAAAATTTGTCTAGGTTACAAAATGTCTGAGATGACATTGTTTCTGTTTAAAATTCTGTAGACATTAATTCCTTGTCTTCTAATACCTCAAACTATAGAAAAGATGTTTGAGGCCAGTCTCATTTTCATTCTTTTGCAATATATATTTTCTTCTGGCTTAGGACCTTGCATATTCTTCCTTTCATTCTTTTAGTGCCAAAGTTGACCAGAATGTGCCTGGACTGGGTCTTTTAAAATCCATTTGACTTGGATGCAATGGGTGCTTTGAACCTACAAGTACAGGTTTGGTTTTTTTTTCATATCAAGAAAGCATTTTTCTTTTTAACTCTGATTATTTTTTCTCTTCTATTTAAACTGATCTCCTTTCTGGGAAACAAATGATCTATGCGTTCTCTCCATTATGTACCTTCTGTAGCTAATATCTTATTGGTCTTCCCAGGAGGTGCTAGTGGTAAAGAGCCCACCTGCCAATACAGGAGGTGTAAGAGACACGGTTCAGCCCCTGGGTTGGGAAGATCACTTAGAGGAGGGCATGGCAACCCACTCCAGTATTCTTGCCTGGATAATCCCCGTGGACAGAGGAGACTGGCAGGCTACAGTCCATAGGGTCATAAAGAGTCAGACACAACTGAAGCGACTTGCACACACTCACTTATTGCATCAGTTCAGTCGGTCATTGGTGTCTAACTCTTTGCGACCCCATGAATCGCAGCACACCAGGCCTCCCTGTCCATCACCAACTCCCGGAGTCTACCTAAACGCGTGTCCATTGAGTCAGTGATGCGATCCAACCATCTCATCCTCTGTCTTCATCCTTCTCCTCCTGCCTTCAATCTTTCCCAGCATCAGGGTCTTTTTAAATGAGTCAGTCCTTCACATCAGGTGGCCAGAGTACTGGAGTTTCAGCTTCAACATCAGTCCTTCCAATGAACACCCAGGACTGATTTCCTTTAAGATAGACTGGTTGGATCTCTTTGCAGTCCAAGGGATTGTATATCTGTCCTTTTTCTTGGGGAGGGGCATAGAGGTTACTATTTTTAAAAATTTTTAATTGGAGGCTAATTGCTTTACTATATTGTATTAGTTTCTGTCATACATCGACATGAATCAGTCATAGGTATACATATATCCCCTCCCTCTTAAAACTCCCTCCCAATCTCCCACCCCATACTACTCCTCTAGGTTATCACAGATCACCGAGTCTGAGCTCCCTGCATCATACAGTAAATTCCCACTGGTTATCTATTTTACATATGGTACCTGTCCTTTTAATTTTTCTGATTTTGCTTCTGCAAACCAGGAAAACTTTTTAAGTTCATTTTCCATATGACTGATTCAAAGATTCACCATATGATTCAGATTTTAGCTATGTGAATTCCATTTTTTCACTGCATTTATCCAAAAGATCTATTTTTATTGACATATAGTTGACTTACAATATTGTATTAATTTCAGATATATATTATATTGATTCAATATTTTTATAGATTATACTCCATTTAAAGTTTTTAAAAGTAATGGCTATACTTCCCTGTGCTGTCAAAAATATTGTACAAAGGATCTTACACATGTTCTGCTTCTAAGAATCATTTTCAGAGCATCTTGTTCTTGTTTTACATATGTAACTCTTTTATCTTTGGAGTGATATTAATTACAGTTTTTTTTTTTTTTTTTAATGTTCTCTTCTCTCTGCACATTGTCTTTTTCTTCCAGTTTCCTTTTGTCTTTTGTTTTTGCCTTAGTCTTTTACACTGTGGGGTTTTTTTTTTTTTTTTACTAATAAATAACTTTGGTTGTTTGCTCATATTTAACAGGGGAGTGCTAATGGGCTAATAGAGTGTCCTCCAAGTGCCTTGGTATAGTTTATTCTTTGTGAATCCATGAAGAGTTTTTACTGTCCCCATTGTTAATATCTGGGGGCTTTTAGCAACGTGGGATGGCCATATCCCCTAGGGAAGACTCATCCATTTCTTTCTTGAAAAGTGAAGAACTGCATTTTGGGGGCCAATAGAGGAAGAGACGAGAGTTCAGCAATCATTATGTGTGTTAGTCACTTCAGTCGTGTCTGACTCTGTGGCCCTGTGAACCACAGGCTGCCAGGCTCCTCTGTCTGTGGGATTCTCCAGGCAAGAATACTGGAGCGGGCTGCCATGCCCTACTCCAGGGGATCTTCCCAGTCGAGGGACTGAACCTGCATCTCTTAAGTCTCCCGCACTGGCTGGCGGATTCTTTACCACTAGCTCCACCCGGGAAGCCCATCAGTATATATATATGTGTACTTGACCCTTTTGGTTGTGGTATAGAACTATAAGGCACCTGTTGGTGTCCCCGAGTCTAGAGATTCTTCATTTTACCGTATCACATAAACCTCAGCTTCAAATTTTTCAGTTTTTCTTCTTCTGTTTTTCACTACAGAGATATACATATAGTACTTACATGCATATAGTACCTACATGCAGAGATAGACATATAGTACTTTTATAAGGGTTTTGCAAGGGGTGAGATGTTAGTTCACAGCTGCATCTTTATGTGGACGTCTCATTACCTTTCTATATCTTTTGGTATCTTTGTTAATTGAACTGAATTTTAATCTCAGCTTTTTGTCGCCTTTAGCACCTAATTTGTAATGGCCTGTCTTCCTGAATTCTTCCAAGGATTCCCAATGATTTCCTGGTGTTAACTTCTGAGTCTTGTAGTAGATCCCTTCCAGAATGAGCACCTGCCTTGAGTTAAATGTTCCCATTTTTTACACTGTAGTATTTTCTTTCTTGAGACTCATTAATGTTTGTAAAAGTATCTTTATTTGTTGAAGGACAAGTATAAATACATCCAGCCTTGGAAAAGGAGTACCTCAAGGCTGTATATTGTCACCCTGATTATTTAACTTATATGCAGAGTACATCATGAGAAACGCTGGGCTGGAAGAAGCACAAGCTGGAATCAAGATTGCCAGGAGAAATATCAATAACCTCAGATATGCAGATGACACCACCCTTATGGCAGAAAGTGAAGAAGAACTGAAGAGCCTCTTGATGAAAGTGAAGGAGGAGAGTGAAAAAGTTGGCTTAAAGCTGAACATTCAGAAAACAAAGATCATGGCATCCAGTCCCATCACTTCATGGCAAATAGATGGGGACAGGTGGAACAGTGACAGACTTTATTTTTGGGGGCTCCAAAATCACTGCAGATGGTGACTGCAGCCATGAAATTAAAAGACGCTTACTCCTTGGAAGGAAAGTTATCACTGACCTAAACAGCATATTAAAAAGCAGAGACATTACTTTGCCAACAAAGGTCCGTCTAGTCAATG
>NW_011495032.1:26738653-26771514 GCF_000754665.1 Bison bison bison | reverse complement strand
CGGTTGGATGGCATCACCAACTCAATGAACATGAGTTTGAGTAAACTCTAGGAGTTGGTGATGGACAGGGAGGCTTGGTGTGCTGCAGTCCATGGGGTCGCAAATAGTCAGAAACTACTCAGCAACTGAACTAAATTGAACTTGGTGTTTATCAGTAGGGAGCTTCACAGCTTTCTACTCTTTCAGTCTCATTTACCACTACTGGGTCATGGGAGTCTAGGAGAACCAATATCCAGTACTTCCAGCCCATAGGGTGTATGAGAGGGTGGGTGTTTACAGCAAGGAGGAAGGTAACAAGGAATGCCTGTGACATAAGCATCAAACAGTCCTTGCTTCCCCCCCGTGAAAATCATGACTGTATTCTCTATAAGTAAATCATGAATACTCACTAGGACAAACCAAAGACCTCTTTTTATGAGCAAGATCTGTGTAGTCTCCATACTTGGTATAGTCCTTCTTTTCCTGAGTAAGATCAATATAGACATTGTCAATAGTGAAAGTGAAAGTCACTCAGCTGTGTCCAACTCTTTGCGACCCCATGGACTATACAATCCATGGAATTCTCCAGGCCAGAATACTGGAGTGGGTAGTCATTCCCATGTCCAGGGGATCTTCCCATCCCAGGGATCGAACCCAGGTCTGCCTCATTGCAGGCAGATTCTTTACCACCTGAGTCACCAGGGAACAGTAAACCAATTTTGTTTGATTGTGTATTAGCTTCAAGAAAGCTCCAGGACAATTTTATGGCTCATCACTGGTAAGCATTATTTCTTATCATATATAATATTTGAACTTCCAGCTTCACTTGAATTCCCCCTCCTTAATTTTCCCAATCCCATCTCATGCAAGCTGTTTTATTTCATTTTGACTTATTGTATGTATTTTTACAAATACTCTTAGCCCTTAGATCCTTTTGGAACAAGGCCAAATCTAAATAACAATGAATTAACTACTGATGTTTTTATAACCTGGTATTAAATTTTACTCTAGAATTAGAATTGGGGCTGCATCTTGCTGAACTTTGTATCTCCTATGTTTCTATATATATAGTAGTACCCAATAAATGTTTGTGGAATTGAACTGATGCATCCCCAGGGGCACATGGGTCCTCCAATCCCCTGAAAGTGGCCTGCCTTTAATTTTCTAAGGGCTTTTAAGATTATAGGTATCAACCATCTGAGCTTGTGTTCATGGACAGATAACTAGAAACAAGTCATCCCCATCCTTGTGGCCCAATGTGTGAATTCCTGGACTGGCCTAAGAACATTGTATCTGACAAAACTTAGCAGTATTGATCTGATTTGACCAAATATTAGCTCAGCCAAGCCAGCACACAGCCACCAGAGTCACACTGGGCCACAACAGCTGGAGACAAGCGAAGGAAACTAGAAATTATTCAGTCACAGCCCCTCCAAACCACGTTTGACATGCTATTTATCTTCTCCCACTGAAACTCTCTCTTTCCAAATAAATGGGAGTGGGTGATAGCTCGGGGTTGTTTACCTTCTACTGAACAAATAAGTCTGAATTAGGAATTAGAATCAGCGAGTCTAAAATGATGAACGTGCTTACCCTGGCATTACTTAGAAAATGGGAAAAATAAATCAGATTACTACTTGGAAGGACTCATTGGTTTGGAGAGCAGCAGGGACTTAATTGCAGGTCTAAGGCAGTGCAGCCTCCAGTTTTCTTCAACACAAGCTAGGACCTTTCTCAGGGCAACGGGCAGAAAGGGGATCCCTTAGAAGGTTCTGCGATGTGCAGCAAGCCAGCAGAGACAGAGCAGGATAAGATCTGCAATTTGCCCGCTAATGACATGGCGATGCCACCTAGTCTTGGGCACTATGGTTATTACCTGGCATCTTGTTTAACACACTGACTGTCTTGGAGAGCCTCAGGGCACATCTTTTTGTGCTGGGGGGATGTGTGAGAAGCAGCATCATGAGAGAGCTTGTGAAGTGAAAAGATTTTTATTTCTTAGGCGGAATAAACAGAATGCTTTACTCCATCAACAGCTGTCCTTGATGTGGTAAATTCTCTTGGAATAACACACAACAACATAATGCAGTTTGCTTCAACTTCTAATTAAAATGAGGTACTTGTCTCCTGCCTCAGCCAAATGAAATTATGGAACAAGACTTCCAAGCAGCAAGGACTCATTTCAGCTGTGCAACTAGCCTGAAAAATAGGAATCCCTCAGCCGCAAAGTCAGCATTCAGAATGGTGGGACTTGTGGTGACTAGTGGTCCCAGCTAACAGCATGTGTGTGTGACTGTGTGTGTGTGCACACCTGCATGCTTATACATACAGAATAAAAAGCTGATGCTTCTAAATACTGTACCATTCATGGAGCAGTAATAGAACTTGTGTTAATATTGACATGCAATATAAGCTTCACATAATGCCAGCCTTCTGTTCCATGGCATTGACTGATCTTTTTAGGTAAAGCCACCTTAAAAAGAGGTCCATTTGTTACTTTAGTAATGACTGCTCTGGCTGATGCCCAAGGTCTGCTGGTTATATGTTGCCTCATCAATAAAATCCCAACATATTAATATGAATGGCATTCCACGTCTCCAGATAGTTTTCTGTGGACGTAGGTATATTTTAAAACCAGATTCCGTGAGAAACTAGAAGAGAGTGTAGTAATCCATGGCCACTCATACCAGAACGATTTTTTTAAGGACATAGAACAAATATTTTGTCATATAGTTCACCAAAAATAATATGAACTGATATTGTATATTGATGAATACCTTCTAAATGTCAAACACTGTGTATTATTCATTGCTTCCCAAAAGAATCCCCTGAATACTGTTATCATCCACACTTAACAAATGAAGAAGCACATTCAAAAGGGTAAATTACCTGCTCCAGGTTGCCCAGATAAGATGCAACAGACCAAGAATTTGAATTCAGGCAGCCTATCCCAGACCCTGGACTCTTAAATACAAATACCAATAGCCAACACTTATATAATTCTGTGGTGTACAAAGTGCTTTACATTTTTGAGACTCATCGAACGCTCACATTGACATTATAAGGTAGGTGTTGAAATTAACCTAATTTTATTGGTGAGATGAAGGAATTACACAGGAGCCGTGTAACATGCCCAATGCCCCCCACCTGGTCAATGGCAAGGTCAAGTGGGACCAGAGACTGTTTTAGCTGTGAAGCTCTCTTCTCCATCAGGCCATTCCAAGACCTAGCAAGCTTTCAAAACACACTTCTTCCAGAGGTTCTGCTGGAACTGCATTTTGTTGGTTTTGACTTATATCTTCCTTTTTAAAAGCAAGAAAAGCCATTTTTAAAAAAAGAGGCTTCCCGTAATTATCCTTTTATATTTGCCTCTGCTTTTCCTTTGTGGATGGCAGCTGGCAGCTAAGAGAAAGAATTAAATAAGTGATAGCAGAGGATGAGATGGTTAGACAGCATCACCGACTTAATGGACACGAATGTGAGCAAACTCTGGGAGATAGTGTAGGATAGAGGAGCCTGGTGTGCTGTAGTCCATGGGGTCGCAGAGTTGGAAATGACTTAGTGACTGAACAACAACAATAACAACAAAAGCTTAGGGCAATGCGGATGTTACTGCACACGGGGATTTGGAAACCCCTCCTCATTTATAAGTCCTAAATGATTTCTTGGCAATAAATGAGTGGCCCAGCCTTAGCTATTCCTTAGGCTGATATAGCAGGTATTTCTGTATAAATCTGAGTGATCAGGTGCATAACAGGTTTGCTGAAACAGCTGAAAGCTAGGAATCAAATGAGGTAAATTAACTTAAAAATGTGTTCTCTTAGAAGCTCCCTCTCCCTAAATATGAAGAGCAACCAGTGCCAACAATCACACTATAATACAAAGCTGAGAACCTGAGTTAGAGACAATTATACAGATAAATTTGGCCACAGAGGCAGTGGGGGTGGGACAGGGAAAGACAACTCTCTTTGCAAGCCAGAGTGATAAATTAGGTTGGACATCTACATCAGTGTGTGCTCAGGGAATGCCAGCTAATCTCACTATTAACCTGGGAACCTAGAATTAACCAAGCATAGCTCCTTGTATAAACTTCCACATCATATAAAATATCCAGAAGTAAACTGGGAATGTGGTCTGTGCTGAGTTCACTTCTGGAGACCGAATTACAGATGTAGATCAAAGGTTGAGGAAACTCATACAATGAGTGGCTTCTCATGGTTTTAATAACAAGGAGATGGAAACATTGACAACATTCAAAATCAACAAACTGTGGCTTCTATTTATATATTCATCTGATTTTTGTTGTTGTTGCTGCTCTTTGGATTGGACTTCTGTTTCTGGAAACTACTGGTTCCATACCTGTCTCAAGTTATGGAATTCAGATTATGGACTCACAAATAATAAATATCACTTATCAGGCACCTACTAAGTGCCAAGTATTTTTTTAGATGTTATCACCTTTATCCTCCCAACAGCCTTCAATGATCAGTAATTATTATCCTGATTTTTCAGGCAAGGAAACTGAAGCTTGGTGAGCTTGCCCAGGGAGCCAAGTGACTGAGATATAAATGCAGGTCTATTTCCAAAGTACTGAGACTACTGTCTCTAAGAGAATATATTTGAAGAGTACTCTGACTATGAATCTGCAAAAAAATTATAAAAGCAGTTCTAATCCGAGACAAAACCTAAAGGTATACTTGTATACGGGCTCTAAAATGTTCAGTTTGAAACCAGAAAAATAAAATAAAAAATAAATAATATTTAATAGAATAATATGCAAATATCCTATGATATCCTATGGAACATTAGGCACCTGTTAAAGAGAATGGGGTAGTGCCATATGTACTGATATAGAAAAAAATCTTCAAATCATATTCAATGGTCAATCAAGTTGTAGAACAGTATGTATGTATGGTGTGATCCAATTTATTTTTTTAAAAGATATGTAAGCATGTACATGTATATTTGGAGAAGGAAATGACAACCCACTACAGTATTTTTGCCTGGAAAATCCCATGGACAGAGGAGCCTTGTAGGATGTAGTCCTTAGGGTTGCAAAGAGTTGGACATGACTTGGTGTCTGAGCATGTGTATTATACAATCATAGGAAAAGAATTGGAAGGATTCATCTGCTTTCCTGGAAAGGATGTGAGAATTTAGAAAGAACAAAGGGGTAATGAAAGGCAACTTTCAAATTTTTCTCTATAAGTTTACATAAGTGTTTCGATCTTTTATAGTAAGAAAGAACTCATTATTGGTTTATGGGATTAAAAAAAAAAAGGAGTGGACATTGTGACAACCACAGTAAGCTGGCGAGAGTATGTTTGTGTTTTCTTAAACTTCTGGGATATGTTAGTGTACAAGAGATTTTCTCTTTTAGAAGTCTGTTAAATCCTTTCAATTCCCACCCCTTTCCCAACCTTTAGACAATTTCTTCAGTTCAAGCATATTCCAGCCATGGATGATTAAAACTTCTTTCAGATAAGAGTCTTGGTTTTGTTCTGTGACATGTTACAGGAACATCAACAAACAATAATGAAAATCAGTAAGTTTAGGATCTTTGTTTAGCCATTTCATAAACTAAATGTACCATTTGGGAACATCCTCTTGATGACTCTAGTGGCCCCCAGCCCAGGCAAGAGCACGTGGGGACTCATTGACCAATGTTCCGTGACTTCTGCGTGAAAATATTAGCAATTCGCTTGAGGACCTGAAAGCATCCGTGTGATCGTCTCAGAAGAGACTCGAACTGGAAAAGGAGGTAGAACACAGGACGGCTTCCCAGAAGGAGATCCAGGGCCTAGAATTCACCACCCTGGATAGTCACAGAATCCGTAGTCATGGGCCTCAAGCCAGGGAAAATGTACTTCGTGGGCACATCCCAGCACCCAGTCAGCACTTGTGGGACACAAAGAAGCTAGTACCATCTTGCATTCACCAAAAAAGAAAAAAATGTGACATTTTCTAGTTTTAGAAACAGCTAATCCCAGACCTGTCTATCGTGTTGTCCAAGTGACAGTTCAAATGGACTAAAAGATAGCTGGAATGATCAGGCAGCCAGGGCCACTGTCTCATTATTTTGATAGTGCAAACATGGCCTTTAATAGCACCTTGTCATCATCATATTTGTCTCAGGAACATTAGATGCTGATGGCTATTAGTTTGCATTTTAAAAATATGCCTGGATATCTGACAAAGTTTATATACAAATTAAAATAATAACAAGAATTCAGGCCGGTGGCTTGTCCTGCAATCGTCCAGGGCAATATTATAACCTATGATGACATTTTCCCCATTGTTAGTTCCCAAAGCTACAGGACAAAATCTCCATAATAATAGCTTCTTCTGCTTTTAAAATGTGAAATATTGAAACAAACAAATAGAACACACCGTATCAGATACACTTCCACAACACACACAGAGGCTGCTTAGGTTTTTAACCTCAGGGATAAAGACATATGAAAATATCTCATTCTTAACAATTCTAACACATCATGCTTATTACCCCCCTAAATTTGGCTTTTGTTTGGGTTGCTAATTATATTTCCTTCTAATCTGCAATTATCAATTTGCCCATCCTGTTTTACTTTATCCTATTATCCATGTAAGTATCATCTATTTAAGATTATTATCTCATGTAGAGCCACCATCAGCAGTATTTTTGCATTGCAGGCCAAAGGGAAAGTGCTTGAGGAAGAAAGGGGGTGAAGACGGAGGTACTCAGATAGGCAGTGGTTCCAATGTAAGTGGTTTCAGTTGTAAGACTGCATTGATGTGACCTCCCTTTGCTCCTGCCAGTCTGGTGGAGGTGGCCCAAGACAGTATAAAGAAGCAAAAGCCTACGAAGACATGTGGCAGATGGTAAACCACATGGGGACCAAGCAGCATCATGAGCCAGTGGGCAAGAAAGAGCATCCTCAATGCCCCCTTGGATGCAGTTGCTGTCCTCTGACAAGGAGACCAGGGCCCTGCCACTCTTCTCTGTTTTGTTCAGGGCTCAATGGTGCACCATGCAGCAGAGGCTTGTTAAAATATATATGACAATGGTAAATACTGATTACAACAAAGTGCTGCGAAGCCAAGCCTATTAACTCACCTTGAGGCTCTTGCCCTGATGGAGAAGCCAGGCAGAACAAATGGGCCTGTAATGCTCCAAGCCGAAAGCCCCCAGTGGGAAGACTTTGTGACCAGCATGTGCGGAGGAATTAACTACACACTCCCTTTAATGTTCATCAGAATTGAACACCACTACTTTACAGCACTTTAGCATTGCTGGGCCCCTTAGAGTCTTTCCAATTATGCCAGTGGGGAGGTGACTGGCCCATCCACAGTCCCCATGGTGAGACTGTGGAAACAGAACTTGGCAACAGAGGCCTGGGGCCCCTGTGTCCCCATCCTAATGAGCTGCATCATTCGCTCCATTCGTCCAGTCTGTGACCCGGTGCTCCTAGTGTTCACTTCCTGTACTCGTTCTGGAACAGAGAAGCAGCGTGGTCACATAGCCAACTCTGGGAGCACAGTGTGTATAGCCTTGTATTTCTAGTTAAAAAGCAATAAATCTTAAGGCAGGTAATGAATTCCATTTTGAATAATCTCATTATGGACATCTATTCAAAGAGTCTATATAGCACAAGCAGGATGACTGGAAAACCCAGTATAATGTGCTGGCTTTTTTCCCTGTGCCAAATTAACAGTGAAGGCCTCTTAAAAGGATGCTTCATTTGGGCTGTCTTATTATCAGAAATATTATACAAGTTGGAATTGGGGCCTGAGTGCAGTCACACTGCTGAGATAACTCCTACTGTTGGATCAATGGCTGGCAGGAATCCACCATTAAAGGAGCTCTGAGCAGCGATGCAGGCTCCTACCCAAAACCCCAGTGTGCTGTTCTCTGCTGGAGCCTAGAAGATGAAGAATGAATAGGGGAAAGAAAGTCTAGGGAGGTATTTTCTAAGATTATCTTTCAGGATCAAATAAGGTGTATTGTGCAGGATCGGTTATAGTCAATCCATCCTATACACAATGATCAAATTGTTCTTTCCAGAACCTAATGAATTATGTCACCATTCTATAACCTTCAGCTGCTGCCCATTACTATCTTAAAAACTTTAGGTTTCTCACCCAGAAATTAAAAGGGCTTACCAACATTTACATGCCCATGCCCATCTTGTTAAACCCTGGTCTGATTCATTAATTAGCCATGGGGTGAGGCCTGAGAGTCAGCATTTGTAGTAAGCATCCAAGTGATGTTAGTGTTGTAAATGAGGCTGTGGACCACACTTGGAATAGCAAGACTCTAGAATATTGATTCTCCCAACTTTGACCTGCATTCGAACCACCAGAGAGCTTCCCAGGTGGCGCTAATGGTAAAGAACTCGCCTGCCAATGCAGGAGACCTAAAAGACTTGGGTTCAATCCCTGGGTCAGGAGGATCCCCTGGAGGAGGGCATGGCAACCTACTCCAGGACTCTTGCCTGGAGAATCCCATGGACAGAGGAACCTGGCAGGCTACAGTCCATAGTCAAAAAGAGTCGGACATGGCTGAAGCAACACAGCACACAGAATTATAAGAAAATGTTGTTAAAACTGAAATTCTGCCCCCACCTTGCAAGAGTTTCTGAATTAGGGGTCCTGAGTAGGGCCTGAAAATGTGCATTTCTTATGAGTTTCAGGTGATATTGATGTTCCTGGTCCAGGAGCCACACCGTGAGAACCACTTCTCAAGGGTACCAGTTCTCAAACCTGACTGCACATTTATACTATGTACTTAAAAATATGAAGCTTCAAAGACATACTGATTCCCAGCTCTACCACCAGACAAATGAAATGAGAATCTCTGGGAATGCAGCCCCAGTGTCAAAATCATTATCAACTCTTTAAGTGATTTTTAATATGAATTGAGAATCCCTGCTCTAAAACATGGCTTCCAAAATAACTTTCCATACAGTGTCCAGACAGGAACACAGGATGCCGTGCTCATCCTCAGTGTAGCTTCTGGTACTCTAACTTTTCAGAATTTGGCTTAAATGGCCTTTTTTCTCTCTGAAATACCTTCTATATCGACCATCAAAACTCCATCTGTCTTGCACGGTTTACCTCTAACCCAATCTCTTTTCTGAAGCCTTCCTGTAGGTCAAAGGCCAGCTCAAAGGCATCATTTCTTGAGCTTCTTAAATACATTGCTTTCTAATTCCAGTCACGTTTGAGATTCTTACCAACCTCACCTTGGGCCTTCCCCCTTCCTGTCCCAACAGCCCTCCTGAGAACTTCTTTCGGAAACTTGCGCCAGCACTGGGGTTTTTCTGTGTATCCATTGGTCTTCCCCCGCAGCTTCCAAGTGCCCTGCAGGTAGGAGCTGGGTCTGCATCATCCTACTTGTCTCTCCCAAAGCTCTGGGGGTACACTGTCCTACCCTAGCCGCCACTCCGTACCTATGAGTTGTTCTGCGTGTGCACCTCTATAGATCGTGACATCTGTGTTCCCTCACAATATTGTTATTTGTGTCCTTGTCTTAACCTTTCCTACTAGTTTAACCTTCTTGAGGGCAGGGACTGTACCATACACGCCTTTATGTCTGCCTCGCCCCCACCCACACACTCCTCTGGGTTCTTGCTACTCAAACTGTGGTCCACAGACCAGCAGCATTGGCAACATCTGCTGCTCCTTAAAATGCAGACACCTGGGCCCTACCTGCTGCTGCTGCTGCTGCTAAGTCCCTTCAGTCATGTCCGACTCTGTGCGACCCCATAGACGGCAGCCCACCAGGTTCCCCCGTCCCTGGGATTCTCCAGGCAAGAACACTGGAGTGGGTTGCCATTTCCTTCTCCAATGCATGAAAGTGAAAAGTGAAAGTGAAGTCGCTCAGTTGTGTCCGACTCTTAGCGACCCCATGGACTGCAGCCTACCAGGCTCCTCTGTCCATGGGATTTTCCAGGCAAGAGTACTGGAGTGGGGTGCCATTGCCTTCTCCGGGGCCCTATCTAGACCTACTGAATTAGAATCTGCATTTTAACAAGAGCCTCAGGTAATATGTGTACACACTAAAGTTTGAGAGGCACTGCTTTAGAAGGTAAAATAGTTAAGAGAGTGGGTTCTGCTCTGAGCTTTGAAGCCTGGGATCTTGAGTGAGTTATGTCTACCACACCAGTTTCCACATCACTAAATAAGAATCTTCATCTCATAGCGATAGAGGGAGCTTTACACATGTAACGTAAATAATTAAATCGTGTCATGTCAGTAAAACCCTCAGAACGTTATAAGCCCTCAATGACACAGTATGAACTATTATTCCTCAATTAAAAATGGTTAACTTTAATTGATTTTGAACTGCCACCCAGAATAGATAAGAAAATGAAACACAATTCTGCATGGATTTCAGAAACATGAAATGTAAAAGGCAATAAATAAAAATATTTAAAAAGAAAGAAAAAAGAAACCGTTTAGCAAATGCTAAGAAGCATATCAAATCATTCCTGTGTTGAACCCTAAGCAATGCAGCGGCTGGAGCCTTTAAATGTACCATCCCCTAATTTTCTGCTGTGTCACCAGGTTTTCCTCTACTGCGCAATTCTTTCAGGCCGCCTTTATTCTGTTCTACCTAAAGAACAACTTTGTACAGAGCATTTTGTTTCTCAGACAAATCTCTTGTTGCTCTGGCGATTACCTCAGCAGCCATAAAATGTGCGGCTTGCTTGGCTGAAACGTATGCACACACTGCCCCCTAGGGGATCTACTCTGTCATGACCCTCAAAACCAAGAAAAACCTCTGGGCATGGGGGGTGGGTGAAGTTGGCTCAGAGGGAAAGGGCTGATCCTCAGACTGTGACAGTCTGTAGAACTTTGAAATTACTCCTGGGCCAGCATGAATGTTAAAGAATAATCTAACACCACGGTGGGGCTCACTAGGATTTGTGAAATAGAATTTGATACATATGACCTGGGTTTCATTCCTTCAAATGTTAGGAATAAGGGCATTGACTTCAATGAACATCTGAAATGGCAACCAACCTTTGAAGTGAAAACTTAACTACACAGTATTTACTGAATGAAAATGATACATTTATACCGCACAACAAAGTCACCAGATCAAGACGTTGGGAGAATAGGGTAGAGTTGGCAAATGACGAAATGCATTCCCCAAATAATTATTGAGAGGCTACAGGTACCAGGCATGGTTGTTGGGGACTTGCCGGTTCTCACTGAATCAGAGATGAAGATCCCTGCTCTCATAGATCTGGAATTCTAATTAATTTCAGGAGTATGCCTCTTGTCTCCCTGCTGTCTCCTCTTCGGTGGTTCCAGGAGATGCTGAAAGAAAGACAAGGGCAGCCATGAGTACTTCAGAGGCAGCTCACAGGCAAACCATCTCTCCTTGTGACCTAATAGGGGTTTTCTTTTTCTTTCCTATTTGTTTTCTTCTTGTTCATTTTTTTGTTATTGGTTGTTTTGATGTAGTATGAGTATCATATACAGTTGACTCCTGAACAACTGTGAACTGTGTATGTAATACATACAGGGAGGGCCAAATATATATTACACAGAGATTTTCGACTGCATGGACTGTGGGTGCCACTAACTCATGCTGTTCAGGGATCGACTGTATACATATCTATGGATTCATCAGTAGATAGGTAGGTAGGTAGATATCTTTACCGGGGAATGTGCTACAGCACATCATGGAATCTGATCCTTGTCTTAGGCCTGGAGTTGGGAACAGAGAACTTTAAGAAATCTCCTTGGTGGCTCAGTGGTCAAGAAGCTGCCTGCCAATGTAGGAGACACCAGTTCGATCCCTGCTCTGGGAAGATCCTATATGCTATGGAACAACTAACTCCGTGCGCCTCAACTATTGAGCCTGTGCTCTAGAGCCCAGGAGCCACGCGCAACTGCCTAGCCTGAGTGCCACTCCTACTGAACCCTGAGTGCCCCAGAACACATGCTCCACAAGAGAAGCCACTGCCATGAGAAGCCCATGCAGTGCAACTAGAGAGTAGCCCCTGCTCGCCACAACTAAACAAAAGCCTATGCAGCAAGGAAGACCCAACACAGCCCAAAATAAATAAATAAATACAATTATTAAAAAAAAAAAGAAACCTCAGTGGAAGGAGTGCCATGAGGCAGTCAGCAGAATCAGACTGACTTCTGCTAAGAGGAGGCCCCACCAAATTCACCAGCAACTGGGGTGCAAAGGCCCTGTTTGAACCCACAGACCTGGTGTGTCAGGACTCTGTCCCCCCTCCCGGTCCCCTCCACTGCCTGCTGACAGTCTGTAATTCCCTCCTCATCACCACTTTGGAGAGGCATTGGCTATGCCCCCTCGCTGCGACTGTGCCATGGAGGTGGCTGGAGTCCCTTTGCCTGCCAGGTTGCTAGGGGCCAGGTCTGCAGTGACTACTGAACCCTTGCCTGGAGCCCTTCCGGAAACAGTGCTCCAGCAGACAGGGGGGTCTGAGGGTACATCATCCAGCCCAGGGTGGTCTCACATGCTCAGCACCCCTCCCACCTTTCCCTAGAGGCTCCTGAGGTCCGTGTCCTTCCTCTTCCTCCAAGGCTCTCTGGTGCCAGGATTGAGAAGACTCAATGAAAGAATGTCTTCCTCCACACAGTTCTCAGTTTAGATTCATTGCTGAGCTCACATGCCCTTCCCATCAACTAATGGATCACTCTGATCCATTAATTGCATGCCCGGTGTCCTGCTGCATGGTATCCTGCCTGTCCTGTCCTCTGCAGAGTCTCTCTAGTACTGTGTGCGCCACATGGTAAGGCACTCAGTAAGGAGATGGGATAGGGACTGTCCAGGGAGCACTGGCTGTGCATGGGGTACTGTTCATTTCTTGTTTTAATTCATCCTCATGCAACTCCCATTTTTTTCTAGCTGAGAAACAGCAGTCATACAGAGCCTAAGTAACTAGTTCAATACCATCTAGCTGTACGTGGTGAGGACAGAATGGAAACCAAGGAGTCTAACTTCAAAGCCTTTGTCCACTATGCTTTGCTATTTCCCTTGGGGTCAGGGTCCCTATTTGAGACCTTCCTGACTCCTTGTTTGGGAAGAAAAACTGATAATTCATTTATTAGGGAAACTTCCAGCAATGTAGGAGTTGAGGGTTAATCCTGCATTCAAGAATTCTTTCTCATTTCTTCTATCCTTCCTTCTTGGACTGGGGTCGCAGCATTTCTTCCCAGCTCTGCCTCTAGATCAATACAGCCTATCAGGACCCTCTCCTCCTCTCCTCAAAGGCAAATACCAACTTTCAGCTTTGGCTTCTTGGTACAAGACTGAATATGAGCTCTGCAGCAAACCAGGTGCCCCAGGAACCAGCTGTGGGAATTGTTCCACGACCAAACACTTTATATGCCTGTCAGTGGTTTCCTAACAAATGGCTTCGTGGAGACCTCTCTCTTCCAGGTCAGCCGCTGCGTGTCCACCCCAGGCTGCTAGAGGCCTGGTTCCTACACTCTTTCCTGCTCTGGGAAATGGCACCGAAACCCTAATGAGCCTGGAGGAAGTCAACCAGACAGGAAACAAACCCACTTGGGTGTGTGGGCTTGTGGAAGAATTTTGGAAGACCTTTCATCCCTTGGGAAGACACGTTTGATACAGTCATGACCAGCAATTCTTCACCCTCTCATTGGTGGGGGAGGCAGGTGGGGATTGATTTCCAAATGAACTTTAAGTTGAGGGAACAGGTAGGGTGTGACTCTGAGAGGCTACTTGACAAGGGCTGGTGGTGATGTAAGAGAAGCTTTGGTCAGGATTTCCTGGGGCAAGGGCAGAGACAAGGAACTTTATTTTTAGATGGTATTGATATTTTTAGTGAAAGTTCAACAGCGTCTCCATTTTAGGGGGTGGGCTGGAGGGCGACGGGATGATTTCCTGTAGTTAGTCATTTCCTTTTTGCTGGGGAAGACATTTAGCTGTGCTGCTATGTCACAGGAAGTGCCTGGTGATGGTAAACATTACTAACATAATGGGAACTTACACTGCTGGCCTGTCAGAGTACACGTATTCCTTCCTGGCCCCTTGGCCAGGTGAGGGGAGATGCTTCCTGTTTTTTGGCTCTAGGAGGAACTTCCAAATTCTGAGAGCTGCCTGGAGAATAAATCACAAGGACTGCTGGGGTAAGCAGCCAGGGCACAGACACCGGAAAGTGATTTGGTGGCAAGGATCACTGGATGCGCCCTGGCGGCTCCCGGAACTGCTGAGTCGTCATGCCCTCGTATGAGGCATCCGTGGAAGCCAAGTGGGTTTGTTTCCAAACTCATAAAGCAGTCCTACTTTGAAACTTGCTTGTTGGCCAGAGATGCCCTCAGTGCCTGGATCTCATCCATTCCTAAATTCCTTCAGCACGTCCTACTGATTTCACCTCCGAAATCTCTTCTGACTCTGGTTACTCTGCTCTAGCTCTGTGATGTCACTGACATCTATCATCTCTTGTGCAGATGAGTAAAATCTCTGCTCTGCCTGATGATGATCTCTTCCATAAGGTTCTTCCTCTACGGTGCGGGTAGGTGCAGTGTTAGGACACGCACGGCAGCTTCGTCACTCTTTCCCTTCTCCCTAATCCCTAGTAGACAGTGCTAATCAGTCGTGGCACTTTAAGTACTAAGCCCAGGCATGAGTGACCACATAGTCTTTCTTAGCATTGTCTTTCCTGCTCTCATGACCAGTCAATTGGAACTGGCATTTGACACAAAGTCAATTTGCCATCTTGGTGCTCATGTTATCTTCCTAAAAATGAAATCCAATTGTGTCTCATCCCTGGTGTGAGGCTTCTTCTGTCTCTCTAGTGTCTTCAAAATGAATTCAAACTCCTTGGCCGGGGTATGGGGGCCTTTCACATCTCACGTCTCCCTAATTGTGTAGGCTCATCTTCTCACCTCTGCTCCACCACCTTCCCTCACCCCTACACACAGAGGCCAGGAACTTCTCATTCTTTCCCAAATACACCGTGCTCTTGCAGGCTTCTTGGCCTTGCACAAGGTGCCCCTGCTTTCCAGATTTTCCTTTCTCCCTTCTGTGAACTCTCACTTGTTTCTTCAAACCCT
Organism: Bison bison bison; assembly: GCF_000754665.1. Taxonomy (NCBI): domain Eukaryota; kingdom Metazoa; phylum Chordata; class Mammalia; order Artiodactyla; family Bovidae; genus Bison; species Bison bison. Next base: position 26,756,487 of record NW_011495032.1, on the reverse strand, counting down.
CAGTGCTCTTCCTTTTAAGGTTTTCACGATTTCACTAGTCAAAATCAGTGCCCCCTCCTCTGTGTTCTCATGGGCTTCTCTTTTTACCTCTATTAGAGCATTTGTTATTATAAAACATGCTGTATATATGTTATACTGTGGTTATAATAGTCATGCCTTGGGATCTGTGGGCCAGGAAACGCCACATCTGTGAAGATCCCCATAGTCATGTTCAGGTCTGTAGTCAGCCCTCCATACCTACTATTCCACATCTGTGGGTTCAGCCAACCACAGGTCATGAACTACTGTAGTATTTATTGAAAAAAATCCATGTACAAGTGGACCTGCACAGTTCAAATCCATGTTGCATGAAGATCAACTGGAATAGTATGTGTTATAATTATGGTCAGATATTTGCTTTTTCATTCAACACATTTATTGATCACCTTCTATGTGTTGTGTTAACAACAGATAAATTAATACACAGAACAGATGTTTAATAGTATTTACTGAATGAATCATTCTTAATCTAAGATAACTTTAGCCTTTGTATCTTTAGCTTCCTCTAAAATCCTAGGAGTCTGTAAGTAAGACTTAAATTTTTCCTTAAGTCATAAGGATTTGTGAAAATAAGTATTTTTACAGCTTTATTTTTACAAATATGAACCCAGATAAAGAATTTCACATGAATGTATGTATGATTACATAATTTGAATCATATTTCTCTCTCTTTTTGCTTCCTTCCCCTCCTCACTGTACACATTGACATCTCTAGGATGACCAACCATCCTAGGGTACTTGCTGCTGCTGCTGCTAAGTCGCTTCAGTTGTGTCCAATTCTTTGCGACCCCATAGACAGCGGCCCACCAGGCTCCCCCGTCCCTGGGATTCCCCAGGCAAGAACACTGGAGTGGGTTGCCATTTCCTTCTCCATCCTAGGGTACTTAAGACTGTCCCAATTTCAGCAGAAAACCCTCCAGTCCTAAGAAAACCAGAATGATTGGTTACCTTCACTCTCTACACCCCTATATTTCTTTCCTGAGTTATCAATGTAAAAAATCTAAAGTATACTCGTCCATATTTTTCTCTGTATTAATATAGTATAGGTTATATGCTCTAATCTATTGTATAAGTGCTTCCTCATTCTGACTTGCCCATGAAATCAACCAGGTCAACTGATAAACAACTGTAAAGTGAACCAACCAGAGCTGTGATACTCTGTGTTGTGAATATTTTATGCCATTTTGGCTATTTTCTTGTTGATGAACATTTATTTTATTTCCAGAGGGTATTTTTGGTCACTTTGAATGATGATGACACATAGGTATGCATACAGGCCCATACAAATATCTTCATGTATTGGTGCTTTTGTTTCTATTAAACAAATTTTCAAGAGTAGAATTGCTGAGTTGAATAGTAAATGTAATTCCAATTTTTATAATTATTGCTAAATTGCTTTCCTAAACAGCTGTAACACATCACATTTCTGCCATTGTATGTACAAATACTCCTTGCATTTCATCCCTACCAGCCCACATCACTTGGCATGATGATTCTTACTAATTTGTCCATCTGATGGTTATAAAATGGCATATCATTGTTACTTTAATTTGCATTTCCATAACTAGTAGTGAATTTGAGCACTTAAAAAATGCCTTTGGCCATTTTAGATGTTCTTCAGTGATTTGTCTATTTGTATCTTTTACTGACTTTCTCTCAGATTGTTTGACTTATTCTTGACAATGTTAAGATTTTGCATGTTATAGACACCACCTCTTTTAAATCTGGTACAAACATCTTTTTTTTCATTCTGATATTTGTGATTTTTATTGGGTCTTTCGCCATACAAACACTCTTGACTTTTATATATTCAAATATGCCTATTCTTGTATCTAGCTTCTGAATTCCTAATATAGGTTAGGAAGTTCTTCTCAGCCCATAGGTTACATGTGTGCATGTATGTTAAAGTCGCTTTAGTCGTGTCCAACTCTGTGACCCTATAGATTGTAACCCACCAGGTTCCTCTATCCATGGGATTCTCCAGGCAAGAATACCAGAGTGGGTTGCCATGCCCTCCTCTGGAGACTTCCCAACCCAGGGATCGAACCTGCATCTCTTACATCTCCTGCATTGGCAGCCATATTCTTTACCACTAGTGCCACCTGGGAAACCCCATAGGTTATATGGTCTCCTACATTTTCTTGAAATATTTTTTATGTTTCATATTAAATTCTACTATTTTTTATCTTGTGTGTTTTAATTGGCCCATGGCTGATTCTTCTCTGGTTTCTGATCTGATTGTTTCAAGTGGTGCTAGACCTTCCACATTCCCTGGAAGACAGGTCATTGCTAATATTCTCCCAGGTATCCAGAACTCCAGGTGAGTCTCTTTGCCCAAGCCACCTCCCTTCTCTCGCCCATTCCCATACACCTTTGACTATGTCTCAAACCCCAAATCTAATATTCATTGATCTCTTTCAACAGTGCAAATAGCTCTACTCCAGGTTGCTAAATCACCTTTGTGCCAATACAACCACAATAGTTTAGGAACACAAATTGTGGTAAAATACTGATTTTTAAATTTTGGTCACTTAACTTCTATCCTCCCCCTCATGTAAAAAACAGTGTTCTGATTTTCCTTCCAGGAGACTGCTCCTTTACCCACACTCAGTCTTGGGCTTCCCTGTAGAGTGGCCTCTATCTCCAGATCCAGGACTGGAATAAGAGGCACATTCCTAAGCCATTCAGTACATGATGTTACTCTGGCCATCATGATGGCTCAAGCCAATGAGATACAGGAAGATATTTTGCCATGGTTTCTGGGAAAAAGAAGCCCTGCCTTGTCTTTTTCCTGCTTGTAATACATAGAGAATGATACAGTACTGAGATATGCTGGCAGTTACCTTGGCACCAACCAGCCTGATCACAGAGCCAAGGAAGTGGAGTCTAGAAATAAAAGGTGAGAACCTGAGTCCTGACCCCATTGTCTGAGGGCTGAATCAAGCTGCGTAGAAGTGGATCCATCTGACTGTTCAAGTGCCTGAACTAATGAATTTCCTGTTTTTTTTTTAAAAAAAAGCTATTTTAGATCAGTTTTTCCACCTCCCATAATTAAGAGTTTTGACACACAAGACTTTTCTTCTTAGTTGTGGTGATTTAAAGGGGGCTTCTAAAGGAACTTCCCATTGTCACGTTGCTTGTTGTCATGTGTGGGGGAGGGTCTCAGCTTGGAGGGTCACGTCCATCACAAGGACTGAGATAACCAGGCACATAGTGAACTACCCTGTATGTGTCTGCACAAGGGCCAAATCACATCGTGGGAGAGAAGTCCACTTGAGGGTGAGAAAGCCTGGGTAGGGTTGGGGGTGACTCTGGGAATACAATGAGGCTGTCCCTAGTCCCCCGTGTTGGAGTCTTCAGAGAGTAGGAACTGTGAATGAAAGTGGAAAGAGTTCTTCACTGCGACTTCTGCAAGACTGCATAGTAGTGTGGTCTCTGTGCAGCATTTGACACAGCTTTGGGGACCAGACACTTCCAAGGTCTGAGAACACTAGGGTAGTTGAAGAGGAGGGGAGTGGCAGCCATGGGGCTCTTGGGGGCAACACTGTCTTGTGGGAATCAGGAGGTGTTGCATTGATACAGTGCGACTGGCTGGCATGGAACTCAGCAGCACTGGCAGTGGTACCAACAAGCACAGCAGCGCCAGCAGACTCAAGGCTGCCCAGCCCTGGGAGGCCAGAGTAAAGAGGAGGTCAAGGCAGTGGATGCGGGTGATAACTGCTGGGACCTCTCAGGTGGGCACATGTTCCATTCCCCATGGAGACACCATGAAAAACTGGAGTCGGGGGTGAGGTGGGGAGTGTGAGGGGACCGGAGATCCTACACTGAGAGTTGGGAACCAGATCTTGCAAAATAAGTCACTGTCATAATGTATAATAGAAGGTCAACCACACTGTGATTTTGCTCTCTGAGGCTGCTGGTGGTGCCATGCTTGTTTTTCTCTTGTTTGCCTTCCCTTCTAAATGCCTGCCTTCCCTATAAGAGAGTCTTTGCTGATGTCTGCTAAGTCAAGCTTGCTTTCTGTACTTCCATAATTTTTGAACTCTTGGTTCTTAATGATTTCCATGCTTTCTGTAATTTGCTAGTGTGTCTCCCTGACTACACTCTGAGCAACCTAGGCTCATATTTTATGATCCTTGAATTGAGCATCATAGAAAATGTTTGTCAAATTACCACCTCGGTGTGTGCATGTCTCTGTGTGTATTTCTCTAACTCAGTCTCAGAGGTAGAAAATATTTAGAGCCAGAGTCTGGTTGAACTGCTACCCCATTTCATCTGTAAGATTTTTGAGGGTTCAATAGTGAATTTTCTTGTTTCTGCTTTCCTGGAAAAATCACAGTGTCTCTGGTTATTTTTCTAAATGAGAGGGGATATGGCTAGAAATTGAGGGCAGCTGACTAGGCATTTTGATTTGGTGACCTTAATCTCCCATGCCAGAATCAATCTTTCTTTTGTGAGGACGATCTAGTTGAGAAAGAGTTAATACTTACGCTCCTTCTCGAACAAATTGCCTCATTCAGGAAGGAAAAAAAAAATTCTCCTAGAAAATTGGATGGTAGTGTATTATTCCCCCTCAGATCTGTGGATTAGTGTATGTGGGGAGGGCATCCAAGTGGAAAAAAATGTAATATCACTGTATTTGAGGGCAGCACTCGCTCTTTCACACCACCTCAATTACAGGTCTCTTTATCACAAGCATCAGATGATGTGTGTCTTGCTGCCTACTTCACTTAAGCCTATTACAATTTTTTTTTATTAAATATTTGAGAGCTCTTTAGAATTAAGATACACTTGCATTGGCATTGACTGAATCAGCTCTCTTATCCTTCTCTCACCCAAACACTGGCAATTGAATTCTTTAAAACAAGGAGGACCTTAAAATATTATCTCTTATTTTATAGCCTTACCATAAAAAAGTAAGTTTTATGTAGGGAAGACACATGGGCTTGTAAACTAAATAAACATGTATTTTTCTTTAAAAAAGATTCACAATTTATGATTCTTGTTGAAAAAGATAAATATTAGGCTTAGTAAGCCAAGAGTGAAGTTACTGAATATTAAATAAAAAAAAAAATCTTTGAGGTGTGAGTGCTCACTTTCCTTGATCATTTAAATAGCCCTGGATGCCTTGTAGAGAACTTTGAATGCATTCTTCATTACTAGTGACAGTTTCATGAAAGCAGATATTTTTTATTTAACAATCTGTCTCTCTCTCCTGCATGTTCTTTATCTTCCACCACAAAAGGCTGAGGGCAAATTTAAGTTTTTACAAGGTGACTAATAAAATGAGAGACCTGAGATTTTAGGACCTTGGTTTTTCCTTGAAGATCGTTGATCCGGAAGTCCTAAGGACACTGGCTGGAGGATGTGTCTGCCATAAGGAAATGGATGAGGAGTCATTATCACCTCCAGGAGGAGCTTCAGTTATTGATCTTGGGTTCCTGAACATTTCAATCAGAGTAAACAGCTTGGTGCCATCTCAGGTGTGTGAGCGCCACAACCACGATGGCAGGTAGGACCCTGTGATGCCAGGCAACTACTGGTCTTAAGAATTATGACGTCACAAACATAAAGTGGGACTTGCCCATGGGGACGGTGAAGGAGGGGATCAGAAGAAACACAGAGCAGGGCTTTGACCGACATGGTGCTCTTAGATGCTCCTTCCGTCTGGGCAGGAAGTGTGTAACCTACTGTCTGAACTGAAAAATGTTTTCCAAAGATGCTTTAAATTGTGCCGTGTTCCTGTGTATGCTTATGAGCTGTTTCTCAGGCTGCAGCATCTTCTTAATCAAGGAGCGTCTCCAGTAAAAGGCTTTAGTGGCCACTGGATGTTGGCAACAGGAACACCTGCCGGCCCCTAGTTAGCGGCCGCCCCAAGTTCTCACAAGGCATGCTGCCCTGTGGAGGAATGGCATGTTACCAGCTCCCTGGCATCTGAACGGGATCAGACATAAATCTCACCAGCAAGAGGAGATGAAAGTGAAAATAAGGTGTGAGGAATCAAAAGGAAGTTGCAGAATGCATGGCAGATGTTGTTAGATTTGTCTAGCAAAGCCCAGGTGCCAAGCACATGATTGATGACATTAGTGAGAGAGGTTAATAGCCCTGGACAGCGCTGCTCGGGCTTTGAAAAAAGTAAGCACGGAGCAAACACTAAGGCCGCAGCAAGCATGGCCAATGAAGCAAGTGGGGCTTTCAAAACAAATAGCATGTCATCTGCTTATGTAACATCCATGGTTGAGTCAAATGGAAGCCAAAAAAGTTAGTGGTTGTGGTGACGGTTGGGGAAAAGAGTGTCCTTTGCTAGCTGACTCCCTTGAAGGTGATAGGTTCTGAGTGACAAGCAGGTCAATATGAATTCTGCAGCAGGCAACGACTTGCTTAGTTTACACCGTGAATGTTTTGGCCTTAATTTATGCTCTGAGCAATGGCTGAGCCCAGGTTCATTACGTGCCCACTGAAGATGATTTATGTGGGTTTCATGTACTTGGACTTTAATTATTCACATGATTATCAATAAAAAATAAGGGCAGAACAGTATTGAATGTGAACAGGTTGGCAGGGGCCAACAGCTGATTGTAGAGACTAAATTTAGACGAGGAGGGGAGAACACTGCCTTTTCCTTCACATCAGGTATGAGAACAAATTCACAAGCAGAATTTACACTTTTCCTCCCTTTTTCACAAACATCCAAACTGCCAACCTGTTAATCAACTCCCTGATGGCAGACAAATGTCTCTGGGAAGCATGTGCCAAATATCAATTGTTATTGGCTGAAACTCAATAGGATGAAATGAATTGAGGCTGCCATTCTATTCCATGCAATGGAATCGCTGATCAATAGTGAGTAATTGGACATCCCTCTGTGATGAGGAGAATGCTGAAACAGGGATCCCTTCATGAGTTCTGGCGCATATTAATCACTGTCTAAGCATTTCATCAATGTAATTTCCTTCCAACAACTTGCTATGGTAGCTAACTATATGGGGAGGGGGACCCTCCCACCTTCCCCTGCAAGTACTAATTCGAAAGTTAAAACTGCATGACTCAAGAAATCTGTTTCACGCCCCTCACACTCGGTTTGGTGTGAGTTTCACTATGATGAGTTATAACTCTGCTGCATGTAGAATGGGGTAAAAAAAAAATGCTCTCAACCCCAGGGAGAAGGGAAAACATGGGAATGAGCTAAACAATAGAAATTCATCTGCAATGTGGCTTTCCCCCAGAAGTAGCATTTGTTTTAGCTCTTGTTCTCCTTCTCACACCTAAGAAATTGTCAAGGGACCAGTAGAGAGGAAAAAAAAATTTTTCTTAAGAGTCAGGCTCTAGAAAAAGTTGAACTAATCTGAGGATGCAAATGGAAATACTCAGTAGCATTCCCTTTTGAGATTCAATGTTTTGCTGCAAACGCATGTTTTGACTGGAGGGCAGGTGGGTGACATTGGGGGTCACTGCTGCCTATTTCAGGATGTGGTTATGCATGTTCTCGCCCCACGACTGCTTACATGTTGAATTTGATGGGTTATGTAGTCTAGTTTCTGTCAACTAAATACCGCCCTTTTCATTTTTTAATTCCATTTTTTAGGGAGCAGAGTTTTCCTGAGCTTGAAGATTTAATAGCAATTCTCATTATGGTTCTCTAGCTATTAACCAACTCCTTCCACTAAAAGACTTTTTCTCCTCTTTGCTTAGTATTTTGGGCATAAAATAAATTTTCTATTAGCAAGGAGAAGGCCTGAAAATAAGTGAGTCTGGATTTTTCTGGAGTAGATTCTCAACAAAGTTCTTCCAGCAGATCAACACGGATACCTGGAGAACAACCGCTCCGGAAAGGTATCTCAGCAGGCGAGGTAGTTTTGAAAAAAGGAAAATGCAGGGAAGGACTTCCCTGGTGGTCCAGTGGCTAAGACTCTGTGCTTTCAATGCAGAGGCCATGGGTTCCATCCCCTGGTTGGGGAATTAGGGTCCCACATGCCACCTGGCAAGGCCAAAAATAAATACGTAAATAAAAAGCAACTGTTAAAAAAAAAATTGACAGGGAAGGTGGCAGCAGGAACACATAAAGCAGTGGGAGAGTGGCGGCTCTTCTGTGTTAAATACAGGTCTCCTGAGAACAGACCCGAAAGCTGGGATGTGGTTTCTTAACACTTTCCCAATTAGTTGACACTCACCAAATTAAGGAGACACCGCAAGAGGAGAGAGGAAAAGGCTGAGCCTCTGAGGCTCATCTGCGGTCTCCTCTGACAGCCTCTTAGCCAAGCAAACGGCATCAGCATGTTGTAACGTGAGCCATTTTCCAGAATCTGCACTGGGGTCTCTTGGGCGATTTTCCCTAGCTGCCTTTCAAGCCATGTGATCCACCCCAACTCTCAAGAAAATCATTTGGGAATGGTTGGAGCAGGATGACAGCCCATTCACCTGCATCTAACGGAGCCAAGTGGTTGATTGGGAGCTCAGATGTTTGCCCAGGTTTGAAATTCTAGTTGGAAGCCCTTGTGTTTGTCAGACTATCAGGAAATCTTCCAAGGCCTGACTTCAAAGTGAAATTCTCTAACTTTCCTCCTGACAGTGGGTCAGGGGTATGGCAAGAACAGCCAGCTGTACCTTGAGAGTTTAGGGTTTCTTTTGTCAGACTTGATTCAGTTCTTAAAAGAAAGAGAGAGAAAGAGAAATATGATGTTTATATAAAAATACCTTTATAATGATGTTTTGCACTTGCATAACATAATTATTTTTGCTGTGAAACGCATTTTCATTTCTTAATTGATACTTCAAGTAACCTCATGATGTAAGCAATGCAGTTATTTTGGGCTCCAATTTACAGGTGAGAACACTGAGCTTGAGGTAATTATTCTATCTTCTCAAGTACAAATAACTGAAAAAGATGAAACTGTAAATGAGGAAGGTTTTTTTGGCCTTAAATCCTGATGTTTCCTCCTCTTTAAATACTAATTCAATAGAAATTTTATACTAAATTGACAAATGAGCATCAGTAGAGAATATAAGTCTCTATTTAAGTATCTTATTTTTTACAAAACAATTCTAAAAATGCCTTCTTAATTTTTCATACCAGAAGATCCCCTGAAAGAGATTATTTGGTCATATCTCTTCCATCCCCCAAGTATTAGGCTGGGCCTTTAAATCATTCAAGACAGCTACAAAAATCTCCTATTTTAAAATACCCCAAGAGAAAGAGATTCTTCAACCCTTGTGGGTAACTTTTCCTGATGTTAAACATTTCTCAAAGTCAGGAAATTCTTTCTTGTGTCCTAAATCCCTAATGCTGTAGCTTGAACTCGTTTCCTCCCGGTTGGTCTTCAGTGGAGATGCTGAACAGCTGGCCGTGTTCCTTGGCGTGAGAGTTCGTTCCAGAGAGAAGCAGCAGACTCTTAAAGGCCCCCTCAGCCTTGTCTTCCATGGGTTCTATAATCCCTACTCCTTTCACTATTTCTCATAGGTCTCATTTTCCAGTCCTTTAATCGTCTCTCTGCCTTCTCCCATATAACTCAAAGTTTCTGTTAAGACAGTGGGAGCAGGGGAAAAGTGAGCCTTTGTTCTTGGGGTGGGGGTCCTGGAGAGGGGAATAAAACTCCAAACCTTGTTCATACTGGCCAGACTCATTCCCAACATGAATACTGATGGTATACCTGGCTCTGGCACTCAGAAATCCAACATTCTCAAGGAACTAAATGGATAATTAGTCTATTAAATGCTAAAATACCTTTTGAATAGCAACAGGATATTTGGCAAAAGCCTTCTTGAATATCTCTGTTGGTTCCCAATGACCCGACTTCTTTGGGCTGAACTGTTCCAAAGGCTGTCGAGATGACTCACTGAAGAATGTTTCTAGGGTGGAGGGGTCCAGAATGCCATTAGTTATTTAACATTTCACTCACTTTTTACATCCTCACTATAGTACACAATGGACTCACGAAGGCCCAGGCTTTATATACTCCTGTATTTAAAATACGATTTTATTCCTGTATTTTATATTTAGCCATGGACCTAGCAGGTAATTATTATAAAATCCACGTGGTGAATAGGACTGAGATGTCAAGCAGCTTCCTATAAAAGAATAAAAACTATGGGATAACTTTGAACTTGAGACCATTTCATGTCCTTGCTGAATTCCTTGAGAAATAGCTACAGGTGTTCCTTGAATGAGGTCAGAGTGTCTTGTGAAGGATGTGGCGATGGGAATAAATCCTTTTAGGGATAGTTTCTAAGCACTCTGTACATCTGTTAGCCATTCTAGGGTTGGCTGGGTAAGTAGCAGGTCTAACGGTCTTAAATTAGGTTGTACAACCACTTAATAACTATAGTTGGTGACCCAGTTGGCACTTGCCAATAAACTGAAGTCCATAGACCACTGGCATGTTTGGGAAAAGATACTTGAAGAGAAGTAAATGGGCCATGGAGAGTCAAAGATTATAACTCAGAATGATCCCAAGTGGCCTTGTTAGTTGCTGGTAATTTTCACCAAAATACTCCCCCTCTCTTTGAATTTATTTTTTTAGCCAAGTATGGTCATTACTGAAATCTTTTTGTAAAAGGGAAATAACATGTGCCATGTAGAAGTTTTATTTTCATAATGAGAGGTAATTGATAAGGAAGACAAAATGGAGGTTAAAAAGTATCTATTCATAAGACCCATTCACAAGGTCACCCAAGTGACCTTTCTCTAGTCAGGAAACAATTACCTACTTTGTTTATCTTATCATTGGGAGTAAATGACCCTCTTAACACAGTGTCATCTCATTTCCACTGGCTCTTTCATTCCTCCCAAGGGGGTTTAAGAGAAGCAAAACCCTGGGGTTGCTACTAACAACCTGACATCTCCCCCACTCCCCGCCCCCCACCCCTGACCAAGACCAACTGTGGGCAACCAGACTGTAAGAACTGCACTTCTTTAATTTTTCCAGACCTCAGTTTCTTTACATTTGCTATTGAGGCCCTGGCTATACCATGTCCTAAACAGAAAGCAAAGCAATGGACAGCCCAGAGTTGAAAATGGTCCTACGTGGAGATCTGGCCTTATTCTCTGCCACAGAGAATGAGATTGAGGGCAGAAAGCTAGCACAGACATAGGGGCACAGTCAGAAGGGAGGATTATCTGCTACCCCATGGACCACTGCAAAGCTTCCCAACTCTGGCTAAACATTGAACAACCTGGGGATTTACAAAAATTACCCATGCCCTGACCACACCCCTCAGAAACTGTGATTGAGAGTCCCTTGCAGTCAAATTGACAACCACTAATGAGACAGTCATGGTCAAGGAAATTTCACAAGCAGCTCCAGAATTGGGGGGTAGGAGGTAGGGAAAGCCTTTAAACATTGGGAGATCTCAAGAAGTAACCAGATTTTATAAATCTTTGAGTAGAAAAAAATTAGCCATAACTAGATTATATGAATCTTTAAGTATAAAAAAGTGGCCGTAAGCCAGGGAAAATGTTTCCATCATGTTTGTATTCCCAGTGCCCAAGACACTGTCTATCATGTGATAGACAGTTTGATTCTTAGTGAGCTGGGATCTAGCTGCCCACATCTGAGTCATGGTTCAACCACTAACCACCATGGTGACTTGGTCAAGTTACTCAACTTTTCCAAGCCTTAGCGTTCTCTTCTATTGAAGGATCTAATAAGAATCCCATAGATTTCACCCCCACTGAGATGTGGAAGCAAATCAACACACTCTAGATAAAGTTTTTAAAACATTTCCTGGCACAAGGCAAGGACTCAATCACTATTTGGTATTATTGTTAAAATGTCTGAACAAATGATCAGTCCAGGCCATGCCTTCATTCCTTTGAGGCCTCTCATACTGTCTTATGTGGTATGCATGCGGGTGACATCTTCTGTGTATCAACAGCTTTTGTGTTCTCAAGTTGTTCTTTGTTTGAGGGTGGTGTCCTTCCCTCAGACGGTTTCAGGGGCCCTGAGCCACTTCTGCTTACAGCCCTTGCTCAAAATTCTATTATTTAAGGCTGTATTTGACTTTATCTGAATTTTCCCAAATAAAAATGTTACAGTAAGGAGAAGGGGCACGTGGAATGACCTGCTGTAGACCTCATGCAACCTGGTCATGATGCTGGTGGTCAGACTGGCTTTGAAATCCTGACATATGGAACCATCCCTTTAGATATTTGTCATTTCCTATAGCTCTGAGTTTATTCCAACTGCACTGTGGTATTTAGATAAATATAGATGAGATGGCTGGATGGCACCACCGACTTGATGGACGTGAGTTTGAGTGAACTCTGGGAGTTGGTAATGGACAGGGAGGCCTGGCGTGCTGCAATTCATGGGGTCGCAAAGAGTCGGACACGACTGAGTGGCTGAACTGACTGACTGACTGACCGACCTCATAGATAGGCTTCCCTGATAGCTCAGTTGGTAATGAATCCGCCTGCAATGCAGGAGACCCCGCTTCGATCCTGGGTTGGGAAGATCCCCTGGAGAAGGGATAGGCTACTCACTCCAGAATTCTGGCCTGGAGAATTCCATGGACCGTATAGTCTATGGGGTCGCAAAGAGTTGGACACGACTGAGCAACTTTCACTTTCACTTTTCACCTCATGGATAGTCCCAAACTGCTGGTAGACAGCTTTGATGATTGTGAAAGGATGGCACTAAGTTAATTAATTGGGGGAAAGTTGGTATTAAGCTATATATCCCTTCAGAAATTACTTTTAAATGATGCTTGTCTTTCTTGGACTTCCCTGGTGGCTCAGACAATAAAGCGTCTGCCTACAGTGCGGGAGAGCTGGGTTCTATCCCTGGGTCAGGAAGATCTTCTGGAGAAGGAAATGGCAACCCACTCCAGTACTCTTGCCTGGAAATCCCATGGACAGAGGAACATAGTAGGCTATAGTCCATAGGGTCGAAAAGAGTCGGACATGACTGAGCAACTTCACTGTCTTTCTTACCTCTTGGGAGAAACTCAATATGGTCTTTTTCATCTAAAGACAAGACATAGCTAAGAACATATTGGGTCTTTATTTCTTCTTTTCCTTCATATACCTGTGATCAAAGCAGGAACAATATCCCTGGATTCAGGGCTCATGGGATGCTGGAGTTTAGGATCAAATCTCTCCTTAGAATTTTCTTCTCCAGGCGCTTCCAGGGGAAAATCATTTATTCTTGGTATAAATGAAAAACTTGTTTGGGTTTGACCTGCTTAATTCTCCTTGAGTGAAACTGCATGTGAATGAAGACGCTTTTAAAGCAGATCCAGACTACATCAGGAAACCACAGCTCATTAAAGGAAAAGAAGTCCCTCACAAGATCCCCTCCCACCACCTTTTTTACAGATCCGATTTTCAAGGTAATAAGAATGTGATGTTTCAAGATAACTTCACCCCCACTTGGGTAGAAAGGGCACAGAAAGTCAAACCTTTTAAATAGAATAAAAAATTTTAAGTCAGTATCTTCAACACAAACTTTTTTTTTTTTTCTTTTCCTCTCTGGTTTAATAGTGCTTCTGAAATTCATTTTAATGGGGTGAAGAAAGAGGTAGGGAAGAAATGGAAAATCTTCTCTGTTGTTCCTAAAACACTATTAGGAGTTCACTTGCTTCCTTTAGATTTACATATAACTTCTACTGAGTGACACCCCTCATTCTCTCTTTATGGTAGCTTTTATTTAACCTCATTGCATTGCCAGGAATTTCCAGTCTTATTGTGACAGCATTCTCTGAGCCCTCCACGCTTAATGTCCTTTCCTTCATGCTTGCTAATTAGCTTCCCTATCCTAGGAATTGGGCTTCCCTGGTGGCACAGTGGTAAAGAACCTAACTGCCAATGTAGGAGGCACAGGTTCGATCCCTGGGTTGGGAAGATCCCCTGGAAAAGGAAATGGCAACCCAGTCCAGTATTCTTGCCTGGGAAATCCCAGGGACAGGGGAGTCTGGCAGGCTATAGTCCATGGGGTCACCAAGTGTCGGACACCACTTAGCGACTAAGCAGCAACGAGGTAAAGATGATGACAGCTCTCCTGCATTCGTCAGGGTTCTCAGGTCCTTTTAGCTTCCTGCCCTGCCATCCTCTCCTGGTTGGTTGCAAGACAGCCACTGCTTCTCCAGGTATCTTGATCTGCTTCCACGCTGAAAGAAGGAGCAAGGGTAGGTAATAGGCTAGAAGCATATGCCAGCTGAATGTGTCTTTTTATTTTTATTTTTTTGGTCAGGACAACAATAGCTCCCCTGAGAGCCCTCCTGGGTAGACTTATACTTACTGTTCACCGGCCAGGGTTATGTGATGTGGTCTCCCACAGCTGCAAGGAAGCTTGCGGTTTCAAGCTGGCTTCCTTGGCAGGTTGTCAGCCTGAACAATAGCAAGCTGCTCTTATTTTGGGTAGAAAACAGAGGGGGATGGATGTGAGAGGCCACGGCAGGGTGCACATCCATCTCCTTCACAGCACTTTGTGAAGATTACCGGAGACGTTCGTGTAGAAGCCCAGCGCACCTAAGGGCCCTTCACAACGTGACTGGGCTGGCGCCTCATCCCTCTTGCAGACATGGGAGCGTGAGTTCAGGAGGAGGCTCAGCACACCCTGAGGGGTTCCATAGGCACCCGGGCTGCCATCAGCACTCCCAACCCCACCCCGACACTCAGGGAGTCTCCTGCTCAAGGTGGTCAGCCTCTCTCCCCGGCAGTGCTCCCAGGAGCGCAGGAAGAGTCGGTCTGCCAAGTCCTCCATGGGTGCTGGCACCCCGCGTCATCCTCCGGCCTCACCGATGTCTGAATGTAGTGACATGTTGACAAAATGCCTTGTCAAGCTCCACAGAGGTTCTCTGCCATGCAGCCTCATTACACTCCTGCTTCATGATTAAAGTTGAAAGAACGCAAGCCCGCTGGACCGCTCGTTAGCAGGCGGTGTGGCCGCCACCAAGGGAACGGCACACGGCTCAGGTGCTGGCAGGGGCCTGGGGCCTCCGCTCGGCCTGTCCACGCACCCTCCTCCCGTTTCACATACAGAGCAGATGTATGTGCGTGGGAAGCTGGGTTTGTGCTCTTGCTGGGAAGGTGTAGGATAGACAGCCCTTGAGCTGAGCGGGATGGCCAGGAGATGAAAGAGACTTGTGAGAAAAGAATAACCTGAGACTAAACTGGGAGCCTGAATACTGGTGAAAATGCAGGCCATGCTGTTCACTCAGGGGTGAATTGTTTGGTGTACCTTACAGTCTGCAGGACTTCCCTAGTGGCTCAGACTGTAAAGGATCTGCATGCAATGCAGGAGAGGTGGGTTCGATCTCTGGGTCAGGAAGATCCCCTGGAGAAGGAAATGGCGACCCACTCCAGTATTCCTGCTTGGAGAATTTCATGGACAGAGGAGCCTGGTGGGCTAAAGTCCACGGGGTCCCTAAGAGTCAGACATGACTGAGCAACTAACACTTTCACTTTCATAGTCTACATTTCTAAAGTACCCAGAGAACTGGGAGAAATAGACAGGTATACAGTTTTGGGGGCCTCTTCATCTAGAAGTTCATGGTGGAGCATGAACTGTACTCCACTGGGCCACAGATAAACTTTGTAGGGTTAGAACCTGTAAATCAAGCATGAAGTTGCCAGTTCTGTTTACTAAATTTGGTAGGCTGCTGCCTGCCTCCAGGAAGAAGGAGAAAGCTGAAGTCTCCTGTATTCGGCTACAACTTTATGTCCTGCAGAGACCCCAGCAGAGTCAGAACCCAGTTAGTCTTCTCAAATGACAACCCAAACCCTGCCCCAGCGGGTGGACACAAAGCCATGTCCTTTGCAGGGCAGGCTCTGTTACTTTTTATACAGGAGGAGGGGAGGAGAGATGTGATAATTCACTCTTGTGAGAACACTTCAACTGTAAAATCTTTTATATCTTCTGGAACAGTATCTGTATAAAAGCAGGTTATTCAGGTGCTCGAAAGAGTGTGGGCAGAAGGGACTAGTGAACTCGACTGGCAGGGAACAAACACATCAGACATGGTTTCTATGTGACACATGTACTGGCCTAGGCTATTCTTGTTTCCAGTGACAGGAACTGTATTCAGACTCTCTTAAGCAAAAGAAGGAATCTGTTTCCTTGTCACGGGAAACGCCAACGGTAGATCCAAATGCTTTAGGCAGCAGCTGGATCCACGGGTTCAAATGGATTTGTTTTGCTCTCCATCTCAGCTCCTCTGGCCCCTGCCTGGCCTCATTCTCAGCTGAGCTGTCTCCGCAAGACAATCGTAAGCAATCTGAATTTATGTTTTCCTGGTTTAGCTACTCCATGGAAAGAAGGTATATCAGTTAGCTATTTGTTTTCCCAAAATGCTGCATAAGATCCACAGATCTTAATAACACACACTAAGAAGCAGGAAATGGCGACCCACTCCAGTGTTCTTGCCTGGAGAATCCCAGGGACAGGGGAGCCTGGTGGGCTGCTGTCTATGGGGTCGCACAGAGTCGGACACGACTGAAGCGACTTAGCAGTAGCAGCAGTAGCAGTAGCAAGAAGCATTTATTTCTTATCAGTTTGACGTCTGACCATGCAGAGACTTTGCTTCACATAAGGCAGCCAGAGGAATACTGCCCCATGTGTGCTTCTTCTCCGGCCAAGGGTAAAGAGGCAGAAGCTACCACAAGGAAGTTCTTCTCAGGACAAAACAGAGATACAAGTGGGTGGGTTCACTAATATTCCATTGACCAAAAGCCATAAGATCAAGTCCAAAAGGGAGGGGCAAGGTAATTGGAGGAACTGCAAAGATACACAGCAAAGAAGGTGAGTGTGAAGACAGGTGAAGAACTAGGAGTAATGAATTCAGATGACCACAGATGATCTCTCTTTTCCAGGGTTTAGTTTTCCATCCCAGGGTACTCACAACTGGGCCTTGTTTGAAGGGCGTGGGCATCCCTAAACCAATTTCTGTAATGGAAATGGTGAACTCTGGGTCAGCCTGAGAGATCCTGTGCATCCTACAGAGGTGGTGTTAATGTTAGGACAACGACGAGGCATCATAACTGATACCTCCCGAGGACACACGGAACACAAAAGGAATTCTCCAGTGGAACAGGAAGGGACCTGAAACCAAAATGCAGAGCAGGTAAAAGCCCTTGCAGCCATTATCCACGATAACAAAAAAAGGGCTCCAAACTACCACATGCGTGAGAGTGTTTACTCTTCAACTGCCTGGAACTATTTCTGAGATGAGCAAGGAACAGAGAAGGCACAGGAGGCATAGGTTTGTGCATCCTTGTCATGAGTTTGACCAGTGCCGAGTTCAAAGCCTTCACATATGCATGTATTTATGCACACATGCAAATATCAATGTAAAGAAATAGAGGAAAACAACAGAATGGGAAAGACTAGAGATCTCTTCAAGAAAATTAGAGATACCAAGGGAACATTTCATGCAATGATGGGCTCGATAAAGGACAGAAATGGTATGGACCTAACAGAAGCAGAAGATATTAAGAAGAGGTGGCAAGAATAAACAGAAGAACTGTACAAAACAGATCTTCACGACCAAGATAATCATGATGCTGTGATCACTCACCTAAAGCCAGACATCCTGGAATGTGAAGTCAAGTGGGCCTTAGAAAGCATCACTACGAACAAAGCTACTGGAGGTGATGGAATTCCAGTTGAGCTATTTCAAATCCTGAAAGATGATGCTGTGAAAGTGCTGCACTCAATATGCCAGCAAATTTGGAAAACTCAGCAGTGGCCACAGGACTGGAAAAGGTCAGTTTTCATTCCAATCCCAAAGAAAGGCAATGCCAAAGAATGCTCAAACTACCACACAATTGCACTCATCTCACACACTAGTAAAGTAATGCT
>NW_011495032.1:26737835-26738553 GCF_000754665.1 Bison bison bison | reverse complement strand
TACCAGACCACCTGACCTGCCTCTTGAGAAACCTGTATGCAGGTCAGGAAGCAACAGTTAGAACTGGACATGGAACAAGAGACTGGTTCCAAATAGGAAAAGGAGTTCATCAAGGCTGTATATTGTCACCCTGCTTATTTAAATTATATGCAGAGTACATCATGAGAAACGCTGGGCTGGAAGAAGCACAAGCTGGAATCAAGATTGCCAGGAGAAATCTCAATAACCTCAGATATGCAGATGACACCACCCTTATGGCAGAAAGTGAAGAGGAACTAAAAAGCCTCTTGAAGAAAGTGAAAGAGGAGAGTGAAAAAGTTGGCTTAAAGCTCAACATTCAGAAAACAAAGATCATGGCATCTGGTCCCATCACTTCATGGGAAATAGATGGAGAAACAGTGTCAGACTTTATTTTTCTGGGCTCCAAAATCACTGCAGATGGTGATTGCAGCCATGAAATTAAAAGACGCTTACTCCTTGGAAGGAAAGTTATGACCAACCTAGATAGCATATTCAAAAGCAGAGACATTACTTTGCCAACAAAGGTCCGTCTAGTCAAGGCTATGGTTTTTCCAGTGGTCATGTATGGACGTGAGAGTTGGACTGTGAAGAAAGCTGAACGCTGAAGAATTGATGCTTTTGAAGTGTGGTGTTGGAGAAGACTCTTGAGAGTCCCTTGGACTGCAAGGAGATTCAACCAGTCCATTCTAAAGGAGAT
>NW_011495032.1:26727812-26737735 GCF_000754665.1 Bison bison bison | reverse complement strand
ATTCTAAAGGAGATCAGTCCTGGGTGTTCTTTGGAAGGAATGATGCTAAAGCTGAAACTCCAGTACTTTGGCCACCTCATGTAAAGAGTTGACTCATTGGAAAAGACTCTGATGCGGGGGGGGGTTGGGGGCAGGAGGAGAAGGGGATGACAGAGGATGAGATGGCTGGATGGCATCACTGACTCGATGGACGTGAGTCTGAGTGAACTCCGGGAGTTGGTGATGGACAGGGAGGCATGGCGTGCTGCGATTCATGGGGTCGCAGTGTCGGACAGGACTGAGCGACGGAACTGAACTGAACTGATCTGATGCACGTATGCAAACACATGCATGTGCTTAGAGAGAAAGAGAGAGGCATGAACTTGTCTTTTATGCTAAAATCATGATTCTAAATATTGAGTTGATCTGTTTTCTGCGATTGTCACTATTACTCTGAGTGTAACAAAATACTTCAAAACATGCACACATGCCAAGTTGCTCCAGTCATGTCCAACTCTGTGACCCTTTGGACTATAGCCTGCCAGGCTCCTCTGTCCATGGCATTCTCCAGGAAAGAATACTAAAGTAGGTTGCCATGTCCTCCTCCAGAGGATCTTCCTGACCCAGGGATCAAACCTGCATCTCTTATGTCTCCCTGCATTGGCAGGTGGGTTCTTTACCCCTAGTACCACCAGAACACATGGCAGTGGCTTAAAACAATGGTGACACTGATTTTGTCCACCAATCTGTAATTTAGGCCTGTGAGGTTTAACTCATCTCTGCTCCAGGCGGTGTAAGCCGGGCCAGCTCAAAGACTGCAAGCTGAATCATCTGAAGGTTCACTCAGAGGGAGACAAAAGAATGCAGGTTGCCATTTTTAACCTTGAAAACCTCATGGTGTCACTTCTGTTACAGCTGTTCATCAAGACAACTGCAGAGCCCCACACACGTCCAAGGGAAGTGGATGTAGACTCTGCCCCCTGATGACACGGGCAAGTTTATAAAAGAGCGCATGGGATTGAAAACATTACTGTGGCCATTTTGGGAAACTACAATCTGCCATAGTCTCTTTCTCTTTCTGCTCTGATCCGAGTGCGAATAGAACATGGGCTTTGAAGCCACTCAGATGAGAATTAATATCCTCTCTACCATTGACTGGCTATGTGCTCCTAGACAAGGTTTTTAGTCTCTCTGAGCTTTAACTTTTATCCACAAAATATAAATACACATTATGGTGGGCAGTTGTGAAAACTAAATGGTTTTGGTGTGGATTCTAACCCAACGGAGTGTAGTATTATTTCTTACCATCCCTGACATGCCCCCAAGAGTTTCCTTGAGCCATTGATGGTGATGGGGTTATAGCCACCATGTGTCCCTGGACTTCAGGGCAGACAGAACATAACAGCTGACATGAGTGGGTCAAGAACGCAAATCTGATCATGAGCAGATAGGATCCAGTACTCCTTAGATCTACAGATCTTTTCACAGAAGTCATTGAGGTACTAAAAGCTAAGTGTAGTTTAGTACTCAGCTTCAGTACAAAAGTGAGTTCAAAACTGGCAATGGCTCTGTCCTTTATAGCCCTGGAAAATAATATGAAAATGTAGGTATCAGAAAGATAAAGTTATCATCTCAAATGTTTTATGACTTTTTGACAAATGTTTTTATGACTTATTTCTATTTGATCTGTATAAAGTAGTATAAACATGCCATCTATTGGACCAAACATCATCTGATTTGGCTCTGCTCTATCTCCCCTGCAAAGAGCCTTCTTTTAGAGACTCTCAAAATATTGTTCTTCCTCAAAAGATACAGTCTTCTTTCATGGGAAATAAAATCTTATTGCCAATTCCTTGCCAATTCACTCTTCAGTTTTAATGAAGAATTATATTTTTTCCAGCAAAGGATAACTAAATGAAAATGTGCATCTTCATTGCTGCAATTAACTAGAGCTTCAGAAAGTCCACAATCCAGGTATCACCAACTCTTTTCCCAGACCTCCTTTCCTGCAAACTAAAGCTCCCCAGTGACAGCCCTTGCCTGACCCATTCAAGCCCAAAGGACTTGGGAAATGGGATTTTCCTGGGGTCACCTCAGGATTTTAATTCAGGACCTCTAGATAGATCTTCCAGGCAACACTAGAAAACTAAATACACTGACTGACCTGGTCTCTTCAAACTCCCTTAGTTTGGGATCCACCTAGAATAGACTCAGATTCCAAGGGGTAAAAGACACTCACATTGAAGGTGAGAGATGTTAAGAATAAAAAATAAAAAAATAAAAGAATTTGTCTTATTAAATGCTCCTCGAGACAGACCCCCCCATTCTTTTCCCAGCAGGAAGGCACAGCCCCACTGGGGAAGCTGGCTGGTTGTGAAATGATACACGTGCAGAAGAACTGTTTTCCACATATCCCTCAATAACTAATTTGTCTCCTGAAGCATGAAATTTAATTACCCATATTGGACATACTTGCATAATCACATATTTTTATTGCATGAAACTGTTAAGTCTTTTAAAATATGGGGACAGAATTCTGGTTACAGAGATGTCTTTGACAATAGAGATTTCTACAAGTAAACACTGGATGGAAATAAGTGTTTCCTAGAATGGATTCTCACTAGCTGCCCTTTGATTGTGGAGCAGTCACTTGCTTTTACATTTTGCTTTATGTTGACAAAGAGGGACCACAGAGTTTTTATTAAACCCTCACCATGCTGAGTCCTGGACTTCCCTGGTGGCTCAGATGGTAAAGCGTCTGCCTACAATGCGGGAAACCGGGTTCGATCCCTGGGTCGGGAAGATCCTCTGGAGAAGGAAATGGCAACCCACTCCAGTACTCTTGCCTGGAAAATCCCATGGATGGAGGAGCCTGTTAAGCTACAGTCCGTGGGGTCTCTAAGAGTCAGACACGACCGAGCAACTTGACAACTTGACTTTGATGTTGAGTCCTGCTATCAAATTCATCCTTATCTTTACCTAATTCTATTCTTTGCTGCTTCTCATAGTCCATCAGTCTTCCTCAACCTCTAAGTGAGGTCAGGCCCTTTGCCAGCATTTTTCAATCTCTGTGCCCCTTCCCTCAAAACAAAATGATAAGAACTGAACACGAGACTCCCCACAAGGACAGAGACACATCATCTCTTCAAGAAGTAGCCAATTAACTGTGAAATGGTCAGTAATGTTTTTAGCATGCTCCTCACTTTTGCAAAAAGGTTGAAATGTCCTACTTACTTGGCTAATGGCCATTGCTCTCAGGAAAGGCAGAAGTTAACTTCAAAGTATCTCATCGTTGACTATCGGACAGAGATAGCCAACTTAGCCCACTGGGGAGCCATGGTGTTCACTGGAGGGTTGCTAAGGCTCTTTGGGGAATCCTATCTGAATATTAAAAGAGAGATATCTATAGGAGGAAGCATGATGCTGAGGGATGGGTAAAGAGAGGAAGACTAACAGTCCAGGGAATGAATAATGAAGATGCATGTGTGCTAAGTTGCTCCAGTCGTGTCTGACTCTTTGTGACTCTATGGTTGCCCGCCAGGTCCTCTGTCCATGAGATTCTCCAGGCAAGAATATTGGAGAAGGTTGCAATGCCCTCCTCTAGGGGATCCTCCTGACTCAGGGATTGAACCTGTGTCTCCTACGTCTCCTGTATTGCAGGCGGATTCTTTACTGCTGAGCCACCAGGAGGCCCAATAAGGAGGATATAAACATCAGGAATATTTGCAGGTGCCATTTATTGACTAGTTCATTTAATCCTCCCAACAGCCTTAAAAAGTAGCAGCTATTACAAAATCATTTTACAAAGCAGGGAGATGGAACCTTGGAGAGATTTTTCTGAACTTCTCTAAATTGATGACCTTAATTATAACATCTTTCATATCATCAGGCCCTTCATTTTAAATACGTTTGCTCACCTTATCCTCACAACAATCCCATGAACGCCCCCTTATACTGATGGAAACCAAGCCCCAGAGAGTTCAAGAGCTTCCTCAAGTTCACAGTTGGCCAGTGGCAGAGATATGGTCCAAACCCAGTTGCAGCTGACACACCCAACAGCCTTTGTCAGCACCAGTCTCCCAGAGTGCTCAGTGGTGGCCACTGTTCTGACTCTCCCCAGCAGAGAGCCATTTATTGCTTATCTTGCAGGATGTCAGGGCATGGTGAGGCCTTAGAGGCTTGGGGACATAGTGGGGTGGTGGGGAGAGTGACTTATCCAAGGAAATATGGCAAATCCTAAGGTATCCTGGTGGCTCAGATGGTAAAGAATCGGCCTGCAGTGTGGGAGACCTGGGTTCGATCCCTGGGTTAGGAAGATCCCCTGGAGGAGGGAACAGTTACCCACTCTAGTATTCTTGCCTGGAGAATTCCATGGACAGAGGAGCCTGGCAGGCTATGGTCCACGTGGCCACAAAGAGTCAGATACAACTGAGCAACTTTCACTTTCAAGGTGTTCCTAGATTTTCCATCTTTCCCAGTTTCTTACTTTTCTGTCTTTGGACACCTTTAGATCTTAACTGGCTCATACCTATGGCATTTTAATATCTACCCTGCGTTCTTGGGAGGCTCAAATTAGCTTGATGTTCTTGAGGGAAGCTGAGTTTGTAGGCAACCACCGAGTCCCGCACTAGCACACTCATGCTCATGCTTGCTCACTCAGTCATTTCCAACTCTTTGACCCAATGGACTATAGCCTGCCGGACTCCTCTGTCCATGGGATTCTCCAGGCAAGACTACTAAAGTGGGTAGTCATTCCCTCTTCAGGGATCTTCCCAACCCAAGGGTCAAACTTGGGTCTCCTGTGTTACAGGCAGATTCTTTACTGTCTGAGCCACCAAGGAGGTCCTACTAGCACACTAGTGACCATCAGTAAAAACAGAAAAGCCAAGAGGTAACTAGAATGTAACTGTCTGCAGGTGGTAAAGGGGTATACCCTCTCCCACTCTTAAGATCTCTAACTGGTTACCCAAGGATAGCAAAGTCACCACACCCACCAGTGTAGTCAACTGACTCTCAGATGGTTTACCATGTGAGGATACATATGCTCAGCTTTACTTATGTTCATTATTATGACTTCATTTTACAGGTGAGAAGACTGAGCATCTGAGAAATTAGATAACTTGCCCCAGGCCGGGAATGAATAGTTAATAACAGGTCACCCTGTCCACACTGACAGCATCATCGGCTAGCATTAGAACCCAGTCCCAAGTCCTTGCCTGTTTTGTTAGCATGCTGCTGATCAAGCGAATGTCACATCCCTTCTTTTCCTTTTCCACTGTGTCTCCTGGGGACAGGCCTCCGTGTCTCCTATTCACGATTTCCATACTGCCATGAGGATTTGCCCATAATGGAAAATGAGCCTGAACAAAAGCCCTGTCAGTTACGACCGCTTTCCCCAGGTTTCTGTTGTCATGGAGGATACAGTGATCGTCTCTCTTTGCTGTGATTCCAGACACATTTCGTAAACCTGCTAACTGGCCCAGTGACCACCTGTACAAAAAGCTACAAATTATCTCTATAGAACATTCATCGAAGATCTCTGTGCTATAGAATCCTCCTCTCAATTAGAGAGCTGTCTCGGGAGTAATGTTCTCTCTAAAAATCATGATATACACAGCTCTATAAATCGATGAAAGACTTGTGACCATTAAACTTAATTGATACTGAATTTAGAGAAATGCATTTCAATCATGTTGCCATTTTATTGGAAAATGAGTTTCTGGCACTCCCTCTTTTCTTCTCTCAGCACGCAGGATCACGTAGCACCCTGAAGTGAGCGGGCTCGGAACCAGGGAGCAGTCGCTCTGAGTGGAAGAACCTCAGAACTGGGCAGACAAGTGGAAGATGGTGCAAGGTGCTGTAAGTAAGCAGACATAAAATGGGAAATAAAAACTGATTTTAAGTAAAATCAGCAACAACTTGGTTTTATATAGTACCCCATATGTTCCACAGGAATAATACCCTATGGCACTTTATAGTGAAACAAGGTAAAAAAAAAGAGGCTGCTCCAAGAACCACGGGAGGAAAATAATTAACTTCTTGAATATGTTCTCAGGCTTGAGTAGGTGCAATTCTTTCTTTGAGATTATTGTCGGCAGTAGTGCTAAGGAGCTGTTGTTTTCTGTAATTGGCTCTGGACGGAAGCCATACTGAAAGGAAAGAGCAAAGACAGACGCTTGTAGCTAGAGTGCTGGGGTGGGGGCGGTATGGGGGGAATGAGAGAATTGTAGGAACTGGTCTCACTGTACAGAAATCTTCCCCAAATGTGATCAGACTGTCTAATTTAGAACTGTCATTGATGCATTGTGATGAAATAATATTAATGGAAGAAATTCTCTAGAACCCTTTCTGTCTGGAGTGCTCCAATACACTTATCCTTTAACCATTTTCTAAATGCATTCACTTAGGGAAATAGCTAGGAGAAAAACACCTTTCTTTTTTCAAAGAAAACAAAATCCCCACAAGAAGTAAGTTTTTCACCAAACCTTCCAGAAATGCATTATATGCCTGGTAATTTTTTCCACATAGGCCTTATGTATTCATCTTATTGAAGCCCTTTCTGGACTCCTGGTTCTTTTTCTATCTCCTCTTTGCTACTGACTGACTCTATCTTATCCATATTAATTATTAATGGCATACAACTATGCTTTTTTCAAACATCTTTCCTCTGACAAATAAAATATACAAACATAATTCATTGACTTTCTCCCCTAAATTTGTCTTAAGTTCCTTTATTCCTATCTCTGAAACTCTGTACAACAAAGAATACATAAATAATATTGGCTAGGAACAAGCTTATAATGGCAAATGTTTGCCATGAGAACCATACTTGTTCATTGATGTACAATGTCCACCTGAAAACCCTACCTGTAGTCACCGACTATACATACCTAAATGTTGGAAATACCTAAAAACCCACTTAAGTAAGTCAAAATAAATATAGCTAAGTTATTCATTCACCTCCTAAATGCCTAGTGGTTAAACTTTTTACTTTTTAAAATATTATTTCCGCGTTTAGGTGGAAATCATAGAATATAATTTTAAATACAATGTGTTAGCTTTCTTTTAAGATAGTCAACGGGTGGTGTCCCTACTTCTGCTTTATTGACTATGCCAAAGCCTTTGACTGTGTGGATCACAAGAAACTGAGGAAAATTATTCAAAAGATAGGAATACCAGACCACCTGACCTGTCTCTTGAGAAATCTGTATGCAGGTCAGGAAGCAACAGTTAGAACTGAACACGGAACAACAGACTGGTTCCAAATCAGGAAAGGAGTACATCAAGGCTGTGTATTGTCACCCTACTTATTTAACGTATATGCAGGATACATCATGAGAAACACTGGGCTGGATGAAGCACAAGCTGGAATCAAGATTGCCAGGAGAAATATCAATAACCTCAGATATGCAGATGACACCACCCTTATGGCAGAAAGTGAAGAAGAACTAAAGCGCCTCTTGGTGGAAGTGAAAGAGGAGAGTGAAAAGGTTGGCTTAAAGCTCAACATTCAGAAACTAAGATCATGGCATCTGGTCCCATCACTTCATGGCAAATAGATGGGGAAACAGTGGAAACAGTCTCAGACTTTATTTCTAGGGACTCCAAAATCACTACAGATGGTGACTGCAGCCATGAAATTAAAAGACTCTTGCTCCTTGGAAGAAAAGTTATGACCAACCTAGGCAGCATATTATAAAACAGAGACATTACTTTGCCAACAAAGGTCTGTCTAGTCAAAGCTATGGTTTTTCCAGTGGTCATGTATGGATGTGAGAGTTGGACTATAAAGAAAGCTGAGTGCTGAAGAATTGATGCTTTTGAACTGTAGTTTTGGAGAAGACTCTTGAGAGTCCCTTGGACTGACGGAGATCCAACCAGTCCATCCTAAAGGAAATCAGTCCTGAATATTCATTGGAAGGACTGATGCTGAAGCTGAAACTCCAATACTTTGGCCACCTGATATGAAGAACTGATTCATTTGAAAAGACCCTGGTGCTGGGAAAGATTGAAGGCAGGAGAAGGGGATGACAGAGGATGAGATGGTTAGATGGCATCACTGACTCAATGGGCATGAGTTTGAGTAAATTCTGGGAGTTAGTGATGGACAGGGAGGCCTGGCATGCCTGGCATGCCACGGGGTCACAAAGAGTCAGACATGACTGAGTGACTGAACTTAACTGAATTGAATGGGTGGTGGAATTTTAGAGACATAAGAAGTTGTATATTTGAAGAGTTGTAATAATAATCTCCATCTGAGTAAGAAAAATCTGTGCGTATCCATTTGGTTTTTCAACCATCATTTTTGAATCATGAGATTTCTAACAGAAAATGTACAGATAAAAAAGCAAATAAGATATATCTTCCAGGACATTAGTAAGAGCTTATGATCTAGGAGATTCTGAATACAAAATAAATGACTATTTTTTCCAAAGCAGAATGTGATATTTGACATAAGATAGATGTAAAATGCTGTAAGAGATCAAGGAAGATGGAGGCCACATCTGTTTTCCATGGGTTGGGAGCAGTCAGAGAAATCTTGATAGGGGAGCTAGAATCTGGAAGAATCTGAAACCTCCAATGTGTGTGCTCAGTTGCTTCAGCTGTGTCCAACTCTTTTGCGATCCCATGGACTGTACCTAGCCAGGCTCCTCTGTCCATGGGATTTCCCAGGCAAGAATACTGGAGCGGTTGCCATTTCCTCTTCCAGGGAAATCTTCCCCATGTCTCCTGTATTCCCTGTGTTGCAGGCAGATTCTTTACTTGCTGAGCCATCAGGGAAACCTGAAACCTCCAATATGTATAGTTACAGCAAATATTAAACATTGTCTAATTTCTAGCCAAATTAATATGAATCTGAATGATATGTGAGCTTCTAGTAAGCAAGGACATTGATGCAGATGGAGGCACCTGATTGAACAAAGTGTGGTCAGAGAGTATTGACTGGAGAGTAGAAAATGTGAAGAATGGAGATGGAAGTTAAATTGAGAAAGATGTCCAAGCCTCCTAAATCACTAGGATAAAGAGAGTTTTACTTTAGTACATGATCCAAGGCATGACTTTATGAAAGTTGTTGTTGTTAAGTTGCCCAGTCATGTCCGGCTCTTTGTGACCCCAAGAACTACAGCATGCCAGGCCTCTCTGTCCCTCATCATCTCCTGAAATTTCCCCAAGTTCATGTCCCCTGCATTGGTGATGCCATTCAGCCATCTCTTTGTGATGGAGAGTGCATCAAATAATCGGCACCGCAACTTATTGTTTGCAAACAAACAAAGAAATTGGTTAACTTAAGCTTGAAAGAGCTTAACTGGAAGTATACTTGGTAGCTCAGGGAATCAAGAAGGCTGAGAAGGCGACTTGGGATATGGGCAATGGACGATGCTGTGACATAGCTGACTGTGCTGCAGGGCTCATTGGGTTAGAACTTCCTACGCCCACTTCCAATATTGTTGGTGGGCACTCTTGGACTCCTGACTCCATGCTACCATTGTTCAGGGCACATGTTGTAGACCCACTGCTGCCATCACAGTGGATGGCAAACTGTTCTTGCTTCTTTGCATCCTTTCATCCAGGCTCAGAGTTCTAGATGGGTCATCTGATTGACTAAGCTTAGGTCACGTGCCCTCATCTGCTAGGGTTCCCAAACAACAATTGTGTGGTACTCTCTATGTCTGCAGTGAGTGTCTCCAAACAAGAAAGAGAATTCAGATGTTAGGTGGTCAGAAAGTCCAACAAATGCCCATCACAGAATCCTAGATGAAGCCACGTTTATGCAAGGTCACTAAAAGTGGACAGAATTTCTAAGAGAAGGGCATCAAATGTTGCTGTGACATAAAGGAAGTGGGGGAAGAAGTCATCGGGCATTACAGTTGGGAGGTCATCCATGCCCTGAAAATTTGAAATGAATTTCATTTGCATATACACTCCAAGCATATAAATACACA
>NW_011495032.1:26700177-26727712 GCF_000754665.1 Bison bison bison | reverse complement strand
ATATGCAGCTTTAATTATTTTCCATGCAAATTTACATGTTGAGAATTCAGTATATCACTTGGAAAAGACTATTAACTCTTTCAAGACAACATAGAGCCAGACATTTACTACTTTTATGTGTGGCTAAGTCTGAATTTTGAATGAGAATAATAAGTTGAATAAGACATCCAAGTAGGACTGGAAGAATATATGTGACACCCGGTTCTGTCTTCATGCTACGTGACACATGAAGCACCTGGGAAGGAAACTTTTTTGTAATTGTAGTTGATTTACAATGTTGTGTTAGCTTCTGGTGTACAGCAAAGTGATTCAGTTATACATGTGTGTGTGTGTGTGTGTGTGTGTGTGTGTGTGTATTCATTTCCAGAATATAGTTCCTTGTGCTATACAATAGGACCTTATTGTTTATCTATTCTATAAGAACCTCATGTTTTAAAATATCCTTCAATGCACATGCCACAATCTCTCTTCATAATCAGATAACCATTTTAGTAGAATTAAGCATCCTTTGTGACTACAAATGTGAATCTTAAGAGAGACAAGCAAAACTTTGTTAATACCTTATAATTTGAAGAGAGTGAAGCTGATGGTGAGAGAAAACCCACAGATATGTTCAGAAAAATCTGCAACTTGAAACATCTGGGCTATTGCTAGTATTTAAAGGTTATGGCCGTCATGTTAGAAAGTGGCATAGTCTTCAGCCTTTTCAAATAACTGGGCATCATACTGATGGATAAAATGATGCATGTCAGTGATTCCCTCGCTGATGTAGGTAAATTGACAGACATTGTTTAAAGGGAAAGTTTTTGTGTACCATCATGTCATTCTAGGAATAATTATACAACTGTTTTCTTACCCTCGGCATTGTGCCGTATATTATAATATGCACTGATTCTTGCACAGTTCTTTTGTTTGTTTTGCATAGCACAGCAGTTCTGGGAAACATATATTTGTAAAATGGTTGATGCTAGTACATTTTATAAATGAAGACCAGCATTTAGTAATCCTGATAAGCATTGTCCTTACTGTGAAGGGTGCTTTTGGATATGGTCTTCACTCTGTATTCATTAAAGTTAGCATCATCAACATGAAATTATAGGCTTCAAGAGGTCAACTGGTTTTTGCTGCAACCATCAGATAAGCTTGCACTCAAGTTATCCATTGTCATGCGAATTGTTATTGATAAATCCCATAGTACCCATTGTGAGTGTGAGTATGAGTGTGTGTGTGTGTGACTGTTCCAAGTGCTGAGCAAAGTTGGGAAGGGCCAGTTGGCTCAAGATCTCTTCAGTAATATCTCCTCAAGCAACTTGCTACTATTTACATTTCACTTCATATTTGCAGAGGGATTCGCGGCACTTATGGATCCTCAGAACATTAGTGTGTAAGAAAGGGCAGTTTTAGTTCTTTCACACAAAGGCACAGCAATTAAGAGGCTTGGAGAAGTCTGTAAACTATTGACTGAGTAAGGATTAGAATTTACAGTCCTTGACCCTGAATTCTTTTCAAATCCACTACCTTTTTTTAAAAAAATTGACCTTTCACTTTGGGTATTATCTTAATCCGTTAGGTCCTGACAAATCCAGTAGGATTGGGGGTCTGGGCAGGAGGGAACTAAAATTAGATTTCTCAAGCTCTGGGCATGTGTTCACCAACTGACTTGAGTTCCAGAAGATTCATATCCGTTGGAGGGGCTTGTACCACTTTGCACCATTGCTGGATTAGTCTGCTCTCGGCCCAGGGGATGGAAAGCCTGGGAACAGGACTGGGGGGTGGCACTCAAGGTGAAAGGTGTATATATTTGAGGATAATTTGACAGACTGGAGCGAGGAAAACAAAATATGTCCCCTGTTAAAAAGAGAACATATTGCAATAAATAAAGACCTCTCTGACTTTTGTCATCGATGTTAATTAATACTGCAGGTTGGTTGTATTTATTGAGCCTGCCCAGGTGCATTGCAGGGCTGGGAATGTTAGTCCATATTGCAATAATTATGGCCAGGCAAACAGGTTGGAATGAGAACCGGATACTTCTTGTTCTTAAAACTTGCTTCAGATGTCCCTTTGGAACTGACAAATTGCTCAGGTGAAAGTCATCCCCTGCCAGGTTTCTGCAATTTTCCCAGCTTTGTGCAACTTTTCATTTTCTTGTTTCTTGTCATGAACATAGAAAAAGAGCCACCTAATACCTCTGGGATGGCATTTATGGTTTGGCTGCAAAGTGGATGTGCTGGACAAGTCAGGAGAGGGTTGTCTTTCACAACAGGATTTCGGGATTTGTCAGCCGTATTGCAACTAGCTGACAAATAACCACATGGGGTGATTTCGACCGCGAACAGGAAGTACTTTTGTTCTGAGGGGGACAGTGAGGCTGCAGTGATTTAACTCTGTGCCAGCTGTGCATACTTTACCCAGGAGGTAACCACCACATGGGCAAAATCCTGATGATGCCACACCACTGGGGCTAGAGGAAAAACTTACAATCAACAATTACAAGTTTTAGGCTGAAAAGAGAAATAATCTCCATATAGATAAATCAATGATCTCAGGTTATACATTGCTACTTTGAGGTAGACATTTTCCACCTTTGTAAATGAACTCAATATATTTGTAAATACATGTAACTGTGAAAAAAAAAAAAAAGCCATTTGCACGGGCATGTGATACCTTGGTGGGGGTGGGGGGAATCATCAAGCATTTATGTCTGGACATGGCAGACCCAAGGAAACTGCCCCAGCCAGCCCCCTGTAACATCTAATTATACAATAAAGCAAACTTTAAAGCATCTTACTGATAAGAGTACTAGAGACTCTCGTTGGACATTAGTGAGCCCTTTTGGGAAGGGACTTGTGTTACTGAAAAAGGTATTTGGTACAAATAATAGAAAACCTAATCAAGCGTGGTTTCATCAAACAGGATTTTGATTCCCTTGTATGATGAGAGGTGTGGTGGCGGCAGAGGATTGGGCCAGGGACTCCTGGATGTCTTTGCAACAGACTCTGCTGCCTCCACTCCTCTTGAGCATATTGAGTCCTGTCCTTGCTTTCATTGCTTGGTGATGCAGAACAGCTGCTTACCTTCAACCTCATCTCTCCTCCATGCTCCATTTCTGCCACTTCTCTGACTTCCTCTTCTCCTTTTAAGGGTTCCCATGATTGCATTGCCTACCTCCACCCTAATAATTCCAGGAGAGTTGTCTTTCTTAAGGTCAACTGATTAATAACCTTAATTCTATCTGCAAATGAGGCACTCTGTACTTGGGGAAAAACTGGCAGGACAGGTCTTCAGATAGCTAGATATTTTCAGGAGCTGATTTTATGAGCTCAATTCTTGTATCTCCCCATATCTAGAAAAGCATTAAAATCCTTCATGGTGGCTACTGTTTCTGGTGACTAGCAAAAGCTTCACAAGACTGGTAGACAGTGTCTAGAAGAATATGTGCTTGACTGCATGCATTCCCCCTTCACCAAAATCACATGATTACTGACCTTTCCCCCCTTGCCTCTTTAGAGCAGTTTCTCAGGGCTCTCTGAGCTGTTGTCACCTGGGCTGCAGTCATTGTTTTGCCCCAAATAAAACTTAACTCTCACACACAAAAATAACCTTAATTTTATCTGCAAAGTCCCTTGGCAGTTTATAATTTAGTGTTTGACTGACTAACCAAGGGACAGGATTTAGGAGATGTATTCAGAATGCTGTCTACCACATCAAGAAGCCTACAGTCCATAATTCCAGCTACCTGGAAAAATCCTTTCCAAGAAACAAAGCTGTAACCAAATGACTATAAAATAGTAAATTACCATGTACTCAGATTATACAAAGCCAAACAGAACAAACTGCTTATGAAGTCCATTGTTACTGAGTGTGTCTAAAACACCCAAAAGCAAAATATACCAGGGAACCCTAGGTTTCATTAGTTTTTTTCAGTGTCACTGGACAGTTTTACTCAGTGGTATAATACAAATTTTAACTATAGCCATAGGAGAGAGTAGTGTCTGAACATAAATACCTCAATATCTTTTATTACAGTGTTCCTAAACTATGGGGTACCAGGAGGTATGTGAGTTAGTTTTAGGTACTATACTAATTATTTTTAGTTTTGACACTTAGGCATTTATTTTTATATGTAATTTCATACATGATATGGTTGAGGAAAATCCTAAGTATGGATTTCCCCTGAAAGTTACAGCAAAGTGTGTTCACTTGGAAAGGTATACCACCTAGGAGGCAGATGTGAGTCTAGGGGAGAAAACAGTGATGGAGGAAACCCAAGAGATGGATGCATGATTGATTTGACCACTGTTGTGCTTTACTATGGAGAAGGCAATGGCAACCCACTCCAGTACTCTTGCCTGGAGAATCCCAGGGATGGGGAACCTGGTTGGCTTCCGTCTATGGGATCGCACAGAGTCGGACACAACTGAAGCGACTTAGCAGCACAGCAGCAGCAGTGCTTTACTAGCACTTGATCCCCAGGACCTTCTGAGGCACCCACGGCATGAATCTCAGGGGATGAAAGGAGAAAATATCTCCCCGTTGGTATCTATCATCCACTGATCAAGGATGGCCCCATAAGCATTAACACCCCACACTTCCAGGTTGCATGGGTATGAGTGGCCAGCAGTTCTGCCAGGTATTCTGATGCACTAAACAAGCCGTAACTGTACAAGGATGGTTAAAATCTACTTGAACCTGATTGCTTCAGCAGTATGGCTGGAGTAAGAAGTGGGACCAAGAGTAACTGACTAAGGATCTGGAGGTGTCCCCATGATGTGGAAAGTTTAGTATAAATACATACATGTTATATACATAATGGCATGTAATTATATATAAGAATATAATTGTACATAATTGTGTATAATCACATACAAAATGAGGGTGGTATTACCTCCATGTGTTAATCTTGTCCTTCTGAGATGCAGACACAAAATGACACTGATTATACAAGGAACTTGATAGGAGAAAGACTTATAAGAGCAAGTGGAGAGGGAGCCAGAAAAGCCTGAGAACCATCAGGATGAGATCAGGGCTGACCCTGAGTGAAGGAGAGAGAGAAGGACGGAAGGACAATCAGGTAGCCGAGTCTCAGCCCATAGAGCAGTTCTAGGGAGAGTTTGGCAAGACTATCTTTGGAGGCCTTCATCACACATCCTTGTATTGGTGTCCCTTCTTTTCTGTTTCAAATTCTCAGACCCACTTCTGCTTCCTGGGATACTTTTCCAAGTGAACTCCCAACCAAGTCCTTGTCTCTTGTGTTCTCATTTTAGAAACATCTCCCAGGAGTGGAGCTGCCTTAATATCCCTGGTGCGTTCAGCCGTTGGCTGGGAGGAGCCATGGGAAGCCCAGCTCATTGCAAATGTGGCTACAGGTTTCAGAGGCAGCAGCTAGAACCCTCCTCCCTAAAATTAGAGGGTTGAGCAGTCTGTTCTCATGGCCACCGCTGTGCACATACAATAAAATGATGAAGGCAATAAACACATGGCTGAAGTTTTGAAAATCCAGCCCTGTCACAATTGCCGAGAAACAGTGCACATGGACATTGTTCCAAGGTGCTAGTCCTTAAAATTCAACCTCCAAACAAAGATGACACTTTTGGCTTTGCAGATGAAGGAATAAATGGGTTTTGAACCGGTTTCTTTACAAAGCTGCTCCAGACTTAGTGAATGGATATTTCTTTTCCTTGAAAGTGAAAGAGGAGAGTGAAAAAGTTGGCTTAAAACTCAACATCCAGAAAACTAAGATCATGGCTCTGGTCCCAACACTTCAAGGCAAATAGATGGGGAAACAGTGGAAACAGTGGAAACAGTGGCAGACTTTATTTTGGGGGGGGTCCAAAACCACTGCAGATGGTGACTGCAGCCATGAAATTAAGATACTTTCTCCTTGGAAGAAAAGTTATGACCAACCTAGACAGCATATTAAGAAGCAGAGACATTACTTTACCAACAAGGGTCTGTCTAGTCAAAGCTATGGTTTTTCAATAGTTATGTATGAATGTGAGAGTTGAACTATAAAGAAAGCTGAGCACTGAAGAATTGATGCTTTTGAAGTGTGGTGTTGGAGAAGACTCTTGAGAGTCCCCTGGACTGTAAGGAGATCCAACCAGTCTATCCTAAAGAAAATCAGCCCTGAATATTCATTGGAAAAACTGATGCTAAAGCTGAAACTCCAATACTTTGGCCACTTCCTGCGAAAAACTGACTCATTTGAAAAGACTGGGAAAATGCCAGGAAAGATTGAAGGCAGGAGGAGAAGGGGATGACAGAGGATGAGATGGTGAGATGGCATCACCGACTCGATGGACATGAGTTCGAGCAAGCTCCGAGAGCTGGTGATGGACAGGGAGGCCTGGCGTGCTGCAGTCCACGGGGTCACAAAGAGTCGGACATGACTGAGCTACTGAACTGACTGACGACTTTCTTTGTTTGTGCTGTTTCCTTTCTCACCTTTCCCACACAAGTTCATATGTGTCTCTGCTCTTTGGCTTTCTAATTTGCTCCTTCCCAGTCAGCAGAGGAGCTCTCTCGATGTAAGCATGGACAAAGAAAAAAAAATATGCTCTTATCTGAATAATAAGAGCTTCCTCCAAGAGATAAGTGTTCTGAAGACTATTTGACTGTGGGGGTAGTAATAACAGGTTTAATGAGTACCTATTTAGTTAATTATTTCTCCTTTGAAGCAGGTATGTTGGTATTCATTTAACAGTGGATAAATCCATTTTACCCAATCTCTCTCTCCTTTTGTAGTTGCTGAAGTGACATCCCAGACCTGTCATTATATCCTTTAATCCCAGTTAAAATAAAAACTACAAACGTGAAATAAATCATAAGAATGGTTCTAAAAGATATGTGGATGCTTTTGAGTTTTCCATACCGAAGATGTTGAATTAGAAAACATTTTAAAATGATCTAGCAAGTCCCTGAATGCTTCTAGTGATGTGAACATATTGTGAAAAACGTGCCCCGGGAGGCACCCACCAGACACACATTGAGAAGGATAGAAAATGGGTTTCAGCAGCCTGAAGCCTTGATGAAAGGTAAAGGAGGGTTCGATTCCACCTGTTTTTGGCTACCTTCCCAGAGCTATCACCTTATTGCTGCTTCTGGTGCATTGCACGGACAGGCAGAAGATGAGGATATGATTTTCATATTTTTAATCCCTTTCCTGTCACACTAAATAAATAACTCACCATGAAATACTTTCAGGGGAAGACTCTAAACTGCAGTAGGAAATGGAGCAATGGAAAAATTTTCAGATGTGAAAATTAATAAACCAAGCCAAGGAACACAGCTTCATAGGTTGTCTTAGTACCAGAAATACAGGTGCCATTGAATGCAAGTTTTATCTTCGTGCTTGGTTGTCTCTTAAACTGTGAACCCATGAATTCCCTGGAAGCAACTGACTAGAAGCAACTGGCACAACAAAATTCATCTTTCCCTGCCCCCTAAGAATTGTCCACTTTCAGCAAAGCCCAGGATGGTAGATGTGGACCTGTTCTAGTTCACATCTCCTCCCAAATAACAGAACAGTTTTCCACTTTGGAGTAGCAAGATGTGAATCCTACAAGGGAAAGATATTTGTTTAAGGTGACCCTGTGGGACTAGTTAAGAATATAAACCAGAGGTAGGACTCAAGCTTCCTACCTTTTCTTTTAATATTTCAGTGTTTAAGTCTCCCCCTTGAACATTACTTACGTCTGGAACTCACATACACACAGAGATTTCTCAAATACCTGTATTTAAGGATACTTAGCTGTAGTCCAGCTATTCAGGTCTCCCCACTAATGCTACTGTAGCAAAGAATAAAAACAAGGGGAGAATTTAATGCCTATTGAAAGCTGACACCAAGTGTGTAAAGGTCAAAAAGTGTGGTTGGAAGACTTAGCTGCCTGTTGAGTTCTTTTATTCAATAACTCAAGTAGCCTGTTGTGAGCTGCTTTCACAGTATTAACACATCTGGAGAGAGTGGTCATACATTTGGGACTTTTTGAAATGTAAAAGTAGCTTTGTAGGCAAACTTGTGTTAGAAAGAAATACTTCTGAAGAATAAAGGCTAACTTTACAGAGTACACCCCTCCCCCTCTCCTGCCTCAATTCCACTGGGCTTTGGGTTGAGTGTGTGTTAAACCTATATACTTATCTGGAGTAATAAACATTGTCCTTCTGTTCTGGATTGTTTTGCTTTTAAGATAGCCCTTTGGATCTCAGATCAGATCCCCAAATCAAACAAACAAAATAGCCAGCAGAGTGTGTGGTGTCTACTGATACTCTCTATCTGCTCCTCTGGTCCCGTCCCCGCCCAGCTGCATGCCCCAAGGGCTGGCCCATGGGGGCTGCATTTGTGGGCTACCTTGTCCTTTGGTTACTGGTTGACTTTGGCTAGTGGAAGGCATTGGTAGGAGGTCAGAGGGTAAGAAGATTAGGAGGCCAGGTATTTATCCTATATGTCTGGTTTCATCATTGCTAATGCCTCCTTTCATCTTTTACCTCTCTAGATTTCTTTGGATTAAATCCCAGAATAAGAGTCTGTCCTCTTGTTAGGGTCAGTTTGGGGATGGCTACATTCCTATATAAAGTCCTGGCTCCTTTCAAGCAGCTCTTTCTCTAAATATAGTCTCTTCTGGTTCTGGTAACTGCCCCTAAAGGGCCAGGACTAAAGGAGGAAGAAAGCCAAAGGCTGAAAAATCAAAATGGTTCAGGAGCAATAAAGTGAAAAAGTAAAGTGACAAGCATCTCCCACTTTATTGTTGGTCTGTGCATGGTACCCAGCTGGGCTACTGTGAACAAAAGTTGGGGATAAGACATCTTGGAGCTACCACCCACTGTTTCTTCCCCTTCCACCAGGCCTCTCCTTCCTCCTCACTCCTCTCTGAAGACTGAGTGACAGTCAAGGGCAAGGATATTTATTGAACCAAAATGCCAACGGTTGCTGTTTTCCTTGAAAGGAAAAAAGGTATTAAAAGTCAGTCCCTGAGGATGGACTCTTATCTGGAATTTACTTGCAGAAATCTGCAGAGGTACAGGATTAAAGGAGATGATGAAGCCAGACATATCACAGGCGTTCATTAAATGGAGCAGCAGTTAACGGATGCTCCCTTACTATTTTTCCTTCTCAAAGATGGCCTTGATTTTTCTGCATGCTTTCATGCTACCATTCCAGTGTGAAGGCTTGGGGGCAAAGATGCAGGCGTGGTCTGCTTCTAGATCTTCTCTAGCCAAGCAGAATGGGTCCTCCATTTACTGAGCTTCTCGCTGAGTTTAAGGGCCAAAGCCACGGCTGTCTGTGCTAGACAGCTCCTTGTCTTCGAGAGAAGATGGCTCTTGCAGGCAGACATAGCAAAATATCATTGTAGCTACCTAGCCATTTAATGGGATTTGCAATATCCACAGTCAGTCTCAGCAAGTTTCTGTCACATTTAAGTGACTAAAACACACCTAGAAGTCCTGGCTTTTAATTGTTTCCTAAGCCAGGATAGAAAGATTTGTTTGCCAGAGACAATCCTCTAAATGCTGAATCTTTTTAAAACTTTATTTTATTGAAGAATAGTTGATTTACAATGTTGCGTTAATTTCTGCTGTACAGCGAAGTGATTCAGATATATATGAAAGTGAGAGTGAAAGTCACTTAGTTGTGTCCAGCTCTTTGCAATCCCATGGATTGCAGGCCAGGTTCCTGCCAGGTTCCTCTGTCCATGGAATTTTCCAGGCCAGAATACTGCAGTGGGTTCCCTTCTCCAGGGGATCTTCCCAATCCAGGGATTAAACCCAGGTCTCCCACATTACAGGTAGATTCTTTACCAGCTAAGCTACATATACACATATATACACATATGTATTTGTTGTTCAGTCACTAAGTTGTGTCTGACTCTGCGACTCCATGGACTGCAGCATGCCCGGCTCCCCTGTCCTTCACCCCCAGAGTTTGCTCAAACTAATGTCACTGAGTCAATGATGCCATCCAACCATCTCATCCTCTGTCATCCCCTTCTCCTCTTGCCTTCAATCTTGCCCAGCATCAGGGTCTTTTCTAATGAGTCGGCTCTTTGCATCAGGTGGCCAAAGTATATATTCTTTTTCGTGTTCTTTTCCATATGGCTTATCACAGGAAATTGAATATAGTTCCCTGTGCTCTACAGTAAGACCTTGTTGTTTATCCATTCTATATGTATTAGTTTGCATCTGCTAATCCTAAACTCCCAATCCATCCGTCCCTCATCCAAATACTGAATCCTGATGGTGGTTTCCACTCTCCTGATGAATAAGGAGGCTGGGATTTCTCTCAGTTGACTGCAAATCCTCTCTGATTTATGAAAGAAGCTTTGCCTTCAGGAGTCTCTAGATTGAGGTATCAGTATTTTGACAGCGAAACACATCACCTGCATTTATGCCATGCCAAAATTTTGGATGTTGCCTTATTAATATTCTTTTCTGCGAAGCCCACAAAGCAGCAGACACCTGGCCAAGAGCATAAGGCTTCAGCTTACACCTTACGATAGTACATGCCATAGAGACAAAGTAATTGCTGACCCTCAGCCCAACCCTGTTTAACTGCTGAGATCTGATGGGATCAGAGCAGAAGGTGAGATGGCTGGGAGCTTAATTAAAGGAACGGTTTTGTTCAATCCATTCTCATCCTTTCCCCCTTCTCCCAGTGATGCTCACACATGCCAACAAAATCACATTGAGGATGAGATTATGACCTGGTGATCTCATTCGGGATGTGACACTATCTCATTTCAACAGCCTGGGAAGAGCGATGTCATTTTCAGCTCTGGGAGAAATTTGACCAGCAACAGAGCAAAATTTAGTCCAGACTTTTCACTTTCCTGTTGCTCTCCAAGGCAAGGGGTCTCCAGCCAGCTGTGTCAGGGAGTCCAAACTCTTTCCTAACCTCTAATAAACAGTTTGCTGGCCATGGAGCCATCCCCATTCACCTTCTTTCCACAGGTTAGTGGAACCCACATATGTCCTGGAAGTGAGATATATACATTCAGGGAAGAGAAAATTATCTAGTCTTCTCATTCCAAATCTTTGATTCCTCCCCAGCCCCAAACCAGGAAAAGATTTCTGCCTTCTTCACAAAAAGGTAGAGATTTCAACCTTTTAAACCTATGACTCAACATTAAAAGGATTTGGCTACTGAATAACCTCCTTAAAAATACTTTCCTTGGCTTTCTCTTCCATTGTGCTTCGGGTCAGTTTCATTCATCTGCTCATGGCTGGCTGCCTGGATTAATTTTCTGGACTGAATACATTTCCTTGCATTACCAACATATGTGACAAATAACTAATCTGACTCATCAAAATGCATTAGAATGCAATGTTCCAGTTACTGAAGGACATTTGAAATTCAGCAAGTTGTCTCCTTACTCTTACTGCCAGAGATAGTAAAAAATTATGAAGAGGTAGAGATGGCGCGAGAGCCTACTTTGTGCCCAGAATTTGTATCAGATTCTGTCACTGCTGCTCCAGCAATCCCAGAAAACTTGGACCCACCTCTGTTTGTGTTATACTCCCTAAAACATTTTTCAAATTAAAATTTGAAATATAACCAGAATAACTTCTAAGAAGCATAGCATAGCCCAGGCTATAAATCATCCAAAACGGAATTAAGTGGATGTACTAAATATACCTAACACTGTTTAAAGTATCCTAAACATATTATTCCTATTCTAGGGCCATTTCCATATTCTACATTTGCACGCAGACCTTCTAAATCAGGCAATAGTTGGGCCACATGAGTAATAACTCTAATGAGATGCAAAAGACACGTCACATAGAACATGGTATAAATACCAGTGCTGCTTAATTGGGTGTAACGGACATCTTTCAAGACTCTCTCGATATTTCCAAGAAGAGACTGGAAAACAAATTACGCAGAGGGATTTTTACAACTCTATCTTAAATTATAATTTAGAAACTGTTTTAGCACAAAGAGCTGATATGGAGTCTGAATCCCAAGAATATTAAACATGATTGCTACACATAGACAAATACATTAAAATATTTTTACCAGTATACTAGTGAATGACTGTAATTTCTTCCCCAGCATAGTTTTATCTTGTTCCTTTTTTTCCCTCATGGTTTTATCTTGTTTCTTTTTTGGAGTCTCCTAACCCTGTGTTTTCACCATTACAAGTCTGGGGGGCGCTTTTTGAGGGAAAAACAAAACTTGGATTAAGAGTTGGTAAGAATTCGAGGGCTGCAGAGGCAAACCCTGGCTTTCCTTGACTTTCTTCCTAATCTCAGGTGATCCGCTCTTCTTTCTCTGCCTTTATTTATCAGCAAAGGGAAGATTTTGAGTGAGTTGCCTCCTTGGATGATTGTGAATGTGAAAAAAAAAACATATCTCATAAAAACAGCATCAAGTGCATCTCCAGTAGAATAAGTGAAGCTGATGCAGCCAGACGTTCAGCACAGGGAGGCTGCAGATGTTCATTATCTCATCGTGGAATCTCACTGCAGATGCCTCTCAATGTTCTTAAGAGAAGTGTTCTCTTTATGCAAGAAAACGCCTTGTACCTGTGGCGTTTTGGTCAGCCCCACCAGAGAGCAGTGCAGGACATGGCAGCGTAGTGTGCCAACGTGTGGGCTCTGGTCTGACTGCATGGGTTCAAATCCTAGATACTCCACTTTTTGCTTTATGCCCTACGAAACATTTGCTTTAATTTTTATTTTAAATTGGAGTACAGTTGATTCCTAATGGCTCAGCAGGCTAAGAATCCACCTACCAATGCAGGAGACAGAGGAGATGCAGGTTTGATCCCTGGGTTAGAAGAACCCCTGGAGGAGGATATGGCAACCCACTCCAGTTTTCATGCCTGAAAAATCCCACGGACAGAGGGGCCTGGCAGGCTACAGCCCAAAGAGTCGCAAAGTGTCGGACACAGCTGAGTGACTAAGTATGCACAGTTGATTACACTGTTGTGTGAGTTTCAGGTGTATAGCAAAGTGATAGACATGTATCTATTCTTTTTCAAATTCTTTTCCCATTTAAGTTATTACAGAATATTAAGCAGAGTTCCCTGTGCTATACAGTAGGTCCTTGTTGGTTATCTATTTTAAATATAGCAGTGTGTATATGTCAATTAATTTAACCTTTCCAAGGATATGGAAAATCTCCAAGGGTAATTGTAAGGAACAAAAGCAGTAATGATTGTAAACCATTCAGCACTGTGCCTGGTAAAGAGTAAATATTTATTTGTAATATTATTACTAAGAAATATATGCTAAGATTTTGGGGGTATTTAGAAACAACCCATTCCAATGTTCTTGCCTGGAGAATCCCAGGGACGGCGGAGCCTGGTGGGCTGCAGTCTATGGGGTCACACAGAGTTGGACACGACTGAAGCGACTTAGCAGCAGCAGCAGCAGAAAGAAGAGAGCATCCAAAGGAATAAAAAGATACACATCCCCACCTC
The DNA here is from genome assembly GCF_000754665.1 of Bison bison bison. NCBI lineage: Eukaryota > Metazoa > Chordata > Mammalia > Artiodactyla > Bovidae > Bison > Bison bison. The sequence goes on along the minus strand of NW_011495032.1, from coordinate 26,714,291 downwards.
AGAGACCTGCCATCTGATTAGAGAAAAGGCACATATATCCAATATACAGAAATCCCTATAAGACTGGTGTGGGCAGAAAAGCAGTTTTCTGCTCTTGATTAAACTTCTGGAATTGTCTTATTCAGGGATTTAACAGGATGAGAACATTGGCCACATCATGGATAGAACTAAATTGGATTTGGATTAGCCAAGACTAATGGTAGGTTGGGTCAAATTTCTTATTGTGTGGGGTCAGGTTTTAGAAATTCTTGAAAGGGGAAAGTCCCTTTAGGGGAAATTTATTTAAGACTGTATCAATTTGTGTGCTTTCCATGGACAAACTATCTTTCATGTATACTATATTAGACTCTTAAAAAATTTTTTCTCCACAATTAAGATTATGTCTTCTAGAAGATGAGAGGAAAATCTCCCACTGGAAATGGCTTTCAGTCCACTTGCAAACTCCCTGAGGGCCAAGCCACTTCTAACTTTCTCTTTATGTCTAATTATACCTAGGACAGTTTGAGTTGGAATTTAATGCAATTGAATCAAACCGGATTACATAATTGAAGAATTTGGTTCTTGTTGCTATTGTTTTGAGATGGCCTTGATAAAAGCAAACAGGCTTGCATACTGGCTCTGAGCCCTTCTGTCTTACCTTACCATCTTCCTCCTGGGGATATAGTCTCTTGAGCAAAGAAAACAACTGATTAGACTTTAAAACTCTCTCTGATAACCTAGAGCTGCCTAAGCTAAGCTTGGCTTCCCACAGACTTAATTCACAGTCTTTGCATTTTATTCAACTATGCATGCATGCATACTAAGTTGCTTTAGTTGTGCCGACTCTGTGCAACCCTACAGACTGTCGCCTATGAGTCTCCACTGTCCATAGGATTTTCCAGGCAAGAATACTGGAGTGGGTTGCCATGCCCTCTTCCAGGGGATTTTCCCAATCTAGGGATCCAACCCATGTCTCTTTTTTCTCCTGCATTGTCAGGTGGGTTCTTTACCACTAGTGCCACCTGGGAAGCCCTTATTCATCTATAAAGGGCTTTTAATTTAGAGAGGAATGTATCTGAATTGAGGTGCATAAGAGCCTTTGGTAGCCATAGAGAGTTGTAAAAGTCCCCCAGGTGATCCCCCACTATCTCTTCCACCTACAGCCTCCAAAACACAGACCAACTGGAAACAACTGCCCCAAAATAACATCCTTATCTTAAGTCTGAAAGTTGACTTCTTTCTCAAACCCCCTGCCACTGTGTGACTGGGAACAGTGAGATCATCTTTACTTTTATTGAGGAAACATCACTATCCAAAGTCCTTGTGGTTGTTTAGTAGCTAAGCCATGTCTGATTCTTTTGCAACCTCATGGACTGTAGCCCACCAGGCTCCTCTGTCCATGGGATTTCTTGGGCAAGAATACTGGAGTGGGTTGCCATTTCCTCCTCCAGGGGAATCGTCCTGATCCAAGGATCAAACCCACATCTCCTGCATTGGCAGGTGGGTTCTTTACCACTGAGCCAAGAGGGAAGCCTATCCAAAGTCCTTACTCTGCCTAAAACACTTGGTAGAAAAAACACTTCTGAGGATAGGATGAAACACAGCCCAATGGAGGATGTAATACATGATGTTACAGATTAGAATTTATGTTGCTTTGTCTGTTAAACTGAGACATATTTCAGGAATGTTTGAGATAATAGGACAGAGAAAATGTGCCTGGTGTAGAACATAGGGAAAGCCAAGAGTTGGATTTTAAAAGTATGATCCAGAGAGTGCTCTTGGCTACCCATTTCCTTCCCTCATCATTAAATCACAGTCTCCCTTTCACCAGGACTGTAGTTGAATCCCAGAAATGCCTAATGGAGCAGTGTCTGGGGAAAGCAGCTCTTGACAAACCACCTTCCCTCCTCCTCTGGCAGAGTGTTCACCTCCGTGGCTAATCTGACATAGTGAAAACTTAGGCTGTTCTCTACATCTCCCTCTCTGTTTCTGCTCTGCAAATACGTTCATCTGCATCACTTTTCTAGATTCCACAGATGTGCATTAATACACATTTGTTTTTCTCTTTCTGACTTACTTCACTCTGTATGGCAGTCTCTAGGTCCATCCATGTCTCTATAAATGACCCAACTTCATTCCTTTTGATGACTGTGTAATATTCCATTGTGTACACATACCACATCTTAGAAAACAGACTTGTGGACACAGCAGGGGAAGGAGAGAGTGGGATGAATTAAGAGAGTAGCATTGACATATATACAGGATCAGGTGTAAAACAGACTGTAGTGGGAAGCTGCTGTATAGCACCGGGAGCTCAGCTCAGTGGTCTGTGTTGACCTAGGGGGTGGGATGGGGGACTGGGAGGGAGTTCCAAGGGAGAGGGGATATATATATACACAGCTGATTCATTTTGTTGTGCAACAGAAACTAACATAATACTATAGAGCAACTACACCTGAATTTTTAAAAAAGATACAAGAGAAAGAAAAAAAAAAAAAAACTTAGACTGGATGTGCTGTCTTCTAGGAAGGCTCTCAGGTTAGGAGGGCAAAGCAGATCAGAGAGGCCACAGGGAAAAGAAAACATTTGTTGGTTGCTCAGTGGGGATCCAAACTTAAGAGAGAAAGACAACGAAGGCCATGGGGGTTTTGTCTCCAAGCAGGAAAGCAGACAGGAAGTCAGAAATCAAAGCAGAACAAACAAGGAGCCCAAGGCTGGTGTTCATATGCCCTAGAGACCCTAACTATGGCTGAGCAATGGTCAATCCATACAACACACACAATGAGCTCCTGCTCATGTCCTCAAGAAGCATATGCCCAAGCTGTGGGTAATGGAATAGGGACATGACTTCAACAGAGGTGAGGAGACTGAAAGCCTGACTTGATCATGGTGAGCACACTCCATCAAAGCCAGAGAATTCAGGTTGAGAGAATAGTTTTGATCTAGAGAGAAAGGACAGCACTTAAACTTATTACAAGAAGAATGTCCAACACATTCTTTTAGGAGTGAGGTGGGAGAAGAAGAGAAAACACACACACACACACGTCAACTTGTGGCAAGAGATGAAATTAGGGAAAAAAACTGGAAAGGACAAAGGTTCAAGATGGAAGAGAAGCCTGACAATGATAATATTAGCTGCTCATATTTATGTAGTATTTCCTGTGCATTAGGTCTCTTGCCTGGAAAATCCCATAGATGGAGGAGCCTGGTAGGCTGCAGTCCATGGGGTCACTAGGAGTCGGATATGACTGAGCGACTTCACTTTGACTTTTCACTTTCATACATTGGAGAAGGAAATGGCAACCCACTCCAGTGTTCTTGACTGGAGAATCCCAGGGATGGGGGAGCCTGGTGGGTTGCTGTCTATGGGGTCGCACAGAGTCAGACATGACTGAAGTAACTTAGCAATAGCAGCAGGTCTCACAAATAGGATTGGCAAACTTTTCCTGGAAAGAACGAGGTAGTCTTATGGACCATATGGTCTCTATCACAGCTACTCAGCTCTGCCCAAGAAAGCTGCCATAGACAATAAATAAAGGAATTGGCAGGGCTGTATTTGCTCCCCAGGCCTTAGTTCTTTACCTGATCCAGAGAGACAGTGGTATGATTATCCCCATTGTAGACGTGAAGACTGAGGCTCAGAAGGATTGAGGGAGAGTGAGTGGTCTGGTTCTCCCTTGGCTGGAACAACCACAGAGCTTGAGTTCACCTGGAAGAGATCTGTGGAATGCCAGGTATGCTAGGCAACATGGCCTGGCAGGTACCTGGCATTCTTCAGGTAGCCCTCACATTAGGACTAAAAAAACCCAACCACAAACTCAAACTGTACCATTCAACAGCCACCACAAATGTGATGATTCAAAAGCATGTTGGGGATGAAGATATGGGATATAAAGGAACAAAGCCTGTGTAATCCTCTTGGTTGCATTCTTTGGGGGCATGCGTGTGTGCTCAGTCACTTCAGTCATGTCTGACTGTTTGTGACTCTATGGACTGTAGCCTGCCAGGCTCCTCTGCCCATGGGATTCTCCAGGCAAAGGTACTGGAGTGGCTTGCCATTTCCTCTTCCAGGGGATCTTCCCAACCCTGGGATCGAACCCAAGTCTTCTGTCTCCTGCATTGGCAGGCAGGTTCTTTACCATTAGCCCATCTGGAAAGCCCACAGCCTCTCAATTCTTTGCCCCTCCTAGTGCTGATGATACAGAATCACCCAGGGGAGAGGTGACTGACTCGTGTTGGTAAAGCGTGATGTCTTCAGAGCCAGACAGCCCTGTCTTCAGGCTCCTGCTCACCTACCAGTGGGTGTACCATCTTGGGCAGTGGACAGATGGGCCCCTGCCTTTTAAGAGCTTGAAATCTAGAACAGAAGGCATATAACAGATTTCACACTATCACGGCTCTTCCTGAAGTGGTTTCGCTATTGTATCTTTAAGACTAACATATTGGAGCGTATGTTTGCCATTGAAGTCTCGTTGTTTGGCACTCCTCGAAGGTTAGGATTTTCTGCTGCATCACTTAGGGTATTTACAACACTGATGCTGATAAAAATAAATACCACAGTGACAGTAATGGGGGTCTGTATTTTAATTGCCAAAGGACTGCAGAACTTCACTAACAGAAAAAGAAAACGTGAAAGAAAGCAGAGTCATGACATGATACACATTTCTGTTTCAGTGGAAACCCTAAAATCACAAAGATGTCACCCTCTTTCACAATTTTTTAAAGCTGTGGGAATTCACAGCCAAGGTCTGAGATCCAGGCAGGCTGCTTCTTACCTTCTTATATTTTCCTCTTCGGAACAAAACAGGAAGAAACTTGCAAGTGAAGACCTTACCAGAAAGCCTGCTAATTTTCCTGGGAGCTCTGCTCTGTGTGGGGGAAAGGCTAACACTTAAGACTGGCCCTGGGTAAGCAGGGAGACCCACGCTCCAGGCTGCACCAGACGGAAGGGCTTCACTCAAGAACAAAAGGAGCCTGAAGCTCATTAAGTGTCTTTTAATTAGACTTTTCTGACCTGACCCTTCAGTGCTGCTTCATCCCGAGAGGGCTATGGTTGGTGTGTATTCAACTCTAAGCTGCGGCTTCCACTTGTGTAATTTGTCATGTCAACCTTGTGCGGTCCGATACAGTGACTACTAGCCACCTGTGGCTATTTGGATTTAAATCTGTCAAAATTAATTGAAAGGAAAATTTCATTTCCTCAGTGACACTAGCTGCATTTCAAATGTTCATCAGCCACGTGTGGTGAGGGACTAGCATGTTGGACAGTGCAGATACAGAACATTTCTATCACTGCCAAAAATCTTCTCGGATGGTACTGTCCCTGAAGAATGACAGCCAGAGAGCAAGTGTTGTCCAAGGACCTATCTTGATGAAGCTGATGCAAATGCACTCACGTCCTCATTGCATTTTCCATTGTGCAATGGCTGGCTTGGTTTAAAATTTACATGTGAACAACGTAAAAAGTGCAAAAAAAAAGAGAGAGAGAGGAAGAAAATATGTCAAAATATCAAGCATGATTGTTTTGAGGGGTTGGAATATGGGCTATTATTTTGTTTCCGGCTATCTGTAGTGAACTGTGAAGCTAGAGATTTTGTTTTGGTGTTTTTTTTTGTTTTTTTTTTTAATCTGCCCCTCCCACAGCATATGACACAGGGAGAATTCCTGGAACCAACCATGCCTGAAGCTATCCACTCCAGTTGAATTTCCTCCAACTGAGCCAGTTCAGCTGATTTGCTCTGGGTTTTTGTTACTACCAAACAAACAATGACTAATTTTGAGCTTTTATGAATTTTTATTACTTCTAAAATGTGTATGTATTTCTTCTAAAAGTGGAGGAAAAAAGACTTTTGAAAAGTAAGTATGATAAATGATATTCTATTCTGTTTTTCTTGCTTGTGTTGATATTTTAATCCTTACGAAGCAGTTTATCCAAATAAGCTAGAAATGATTTCCAAAAATCCACAAGGAACACATAAACACACCCAAATAACTTTGCTTATTAAGAGGAAATTTGAGACAACTGTTATTGCCCAACTGTTTGGAGTCTTGGCAGAAAAACTCCCCCAAATATGATTGGAACATCTTCAGTGATTCCTGTCGTCAGACTTGGTTGTGAAATACAGAGTAACATCTCACTTGACCAGTGAAACCCAAATTAGCACAATTTATCATTAGAAAGCATTCTCATTTGTTAATCTGGCTAGTTGCGGGGATAGTAAATCACAATTTTCCATTTTAACAAATAAGCCTATTTGCAAGTCCTCTGATACCCAGTTTGGCTGATCAAACGCCTCTACCAGAATTGGCTCGAAACAGACTGGAGGGAATTTGCCGTGGGATGAGATCTGAGTTGGTGATGTTGTTGAAGAGATTTAGAATTATCCCATTCTGCAGATCCTTTATCCTTTTTAATTGACTGGCCAGCAATGGACTCACATAGCTATTTATATCTCTCGCTTTCGGCAGCTTCACTAAGCACCAAATGTCAGTGTCTCCTTGACTATGACTCTTGAGGCTGGCACGGTGCCTTCTTGAGCCATTCGTCTGTGTTTTCTAGGCTCTTTCTGCTTCCCAGGTGGTGTTAGTGGTAAGACCCACTTGCCAACGCAAGAGATATAAGAGATGCGGGTTCTGTCCTGGGTTGGGAGGATCCGCTGGAGGAGGGCATGGCAACCCACTCCAGTATTCTTGCCTGGAGAATCCCATGGACAGAGGAGTCTGGTGAGCTACAGTCCATAGCGTCGCAAAGAGTCAGACACAACTGAAGCAATTTAACATAGCATTTAAACACATGAATCCTTTCTTTGAAGACACACATACCACAATTTGCTTAGAGGTGGCTTCAGAGGCTGGATAGGAATGTGCTGCCTGCTGACTTTTTGCCTTGCCCACCCCCACCCCCACCAAGGCTTGTCCCTTATTTGCTATAGCAACTGCTCCTGGTCGTGGTCTCTTCCTTCAAGCCGGGAGGCTGAGCTACAGGGCAGGCAGCTAACTAAGGGCTGAGTTGTCTGCAGCTGTGCAGGAGGAAGTGTCTGACATCAGCACACTGGATGTTCTGGTACCGGCTCCCTACACAGAAACCTCTCTTCCTGCTATTGTTATCCTGTGGATTTTCCCTTTTGGCCTCCCCAGAAGCAAACCTTCTCTTCTTTCCTTCCCCAAACTGGCTCCCTTTTCTCAACAGCCTCTCATTTTATGTCTGAGCTTCCCAGCATGGCCCTTATGCCCAACAGCGTCTGTGACTTGTATAAATCTGGGATTTCTCCAGGCCATCATCTCACATGAATGATATCGCTGTGGTCAGGGGGCACACTTTTCAAAGGTTTTTCATATTTGCTATCTCATTTGAGCTTCATACCCTCTCTGAGAACTAGATAAGGTGGCCTTATCATCTGTATTTTGGAGATGAAGAGGCTATTACATTTTTTCCTACTTAAAATCTAATAGGACATCATTTCTTTTCACTTGACTTTTTGGCTTTGAGGCTTGTCAGTAATGAACATTCTAAAGGGTATCGGAGATGGTTGCAATGGTTCCCAGTCATAGGAAGAGCAGAAAATAATATAGTTTATCAATATTTCTACTTATCAAAAATATGTTTTATTTATTAGCTTTAGCTGGGCACTCTTGTACAACTGCGTTAAGGAAGATAAAAATGTATTCTTCTCTTTCTGTTTCCCACTGGGAAAAATTTCTACAGCTTGAATATTATTACAGCTAATAATAATAGTAACTTAAATTTATTGTGGTGTTTTCCTGGGTGTCAGGTACTATGCTATATTCACATAGAGTATACTATGTAATCCTAATAATATGAAGCATTTATTTTAAAAATAATTACTAAAATAACAATATATAAAGACTATATAAGAGGCAATATAGCATCCTAATTGTTGTTCAGTCCCTAAGTCATGTCCAACTCTTTGTGATCCCATGGACTGCAGCACACCAGGCATCCCTGTCCTTCACTGTCTCCCAGAGTTTGCTCAAACTCATGTCCATTGAATCAGTGATGCCATCCAACCATCTCATCCTCAGTCAACCCCACATCCTCCTGCCTTCAACCTTTCCCAGAGTCAGCTCTTTGCATCACATGGCCAAAGTGTTGGAGCTTCAGCTTTAGCATCAGTCTTTCCAGTGAATATTCAGGGTTGATTTCCTTTAGGATTGACTGGTTTGATCTCCCTGTTGTCCAAAGGACTCTCAAGAGTCTTCTCCAGCACCACAACTTGAAAGCATCAGTTCTTCAGCACTCAGCTTTCTTATACTCATTAAGAGTATAGAATTTGGGACCAGACAGTCTAGGTTCAAATCCCTGTCCTCACGCTAGCTGTGCTAGCATGGGCATGTGACAACTTCTCTGTTCCTCCATTTTCAGATATATAAAGTGTGATAAGAAGAGAAGCTACTTCCAGGATTGTTCTGAGAATGATTGAGTCAACATGTTTGTACATGGTAATTGCTTTGTGCACTTAGGACAGTGCTCAGCCCAAAGTAAATTCTCTACGAATATTGCTATGATTACTATACAGCTATGTAACTAACTAGTAACTTAGTTAATCTCTCTGTGCCCTTATTTCTTGTGTTTTTCATTTGTAAAATGGGGATAACAACTTTGTCTGCCTAATAAGGTTGTTATGAGTATGACAGAGATACTCTTAAGCTCTTGGTATCTGGCACATTGTAAATGCTGAAATGAGGTTAATTATCATTGTCTTAGATCCTAGCTTGATGGATCTGGGGGCTGGTAACTATATTTATATTGCTGGGTCCATCTAATTTTAGATATCGTTGTACCCATACTCAATTTTAGGGCTTCCCAGGTAGTGTGGTGGTAAAGAATCCACCTGCCAGTGCGGGAGACACAAGAGATGTAGGTTTGACCCACTTGAGATGGGGGAAGAGCCATTTGAGTGGGAAACAGCAACCCACTCCAGTATTCTTGCCTGAAAAATTCCATAGACAGAGGAGCCTGGTGGGCTACGGTCCACGAGGTCTCAAAGAGTTGGACATACACGACTGAGTGCACATACACACACACACAGCACACACATTCTCAATTTTAGAAAAAGTGAACAAAACCGTTTATAAAAATTACTTGTGAATGAAAAGAAGTGAAAATAACCCAGAATATGATCACTGTCAGTTAAGTCAGTCCCACTGTTCTTTTCCATGGGCAACTCAGCCAGCTTAGTTTATCTTCTAAGTCAAAAACTTTTCCCCATAAGGAAGGTGGTCCTGAAAGCCACTGCTTCCTGGTGGAGGCATTTGGCTCTTTGCAAAGTTGCAGCTTCTGCAGAGGGGCAGGACAGCACAAGGAGCATTTCAAGGATTTTGAGGACTTAAGTACCAAATGAAAGCTCAGGTGGCCCATTCCTCCTCTGGGTGAGACCGCAGCATGGGCAAGGAGGATGGGAGTTAAGAACTGAGAGGAGAATCTGAACATACCCAGAATTCTGAACTACTGCTGGAGTCAGAGGCTCAGAGAGTGTTGAGAAAGGGCTGTGTTCGAGCTACCGATCATACCAGCAGAAGCCTGTGTTGGAGCGGAGGGAGCAGGTGTCTGGCGCCTCTCAGATCTGGAGCTGGTTCCTACCTCAGCTGACATTTAGAAGGCATAATGGCAGCACATATCTCTGCCAAGGATTGCAAGTATGGGTTTCTACAGCCTGTGCCACCTACTCGCTCCATGTGAAACTGTGCTCTCCCGCCCACTCAATTAAGAAAATAGGATATAGAAATCAAAGGAGGAATTGTTACTGAATTGTGGTTGGTTTGGGTCACAAAGTTTGTCCCTGAGAAGAATTCCGGATTGGCACCTTCCTGGAAAACTGAAAACCAGACCAAAACCAAAACCCACCTCCATACAAATCTTTACCCCCTCGTCTCCTCCAAAGCTTCACGATTAGAAATCTTCCCTGACCACCATCTGCAAAATCACCCCAGTGACCTCTGGCTGGTCAGAAATTCAATACTGTGACAGTTCTGACAAAGGAGATGAGTCTGTCCCCTTTCTTGAGATATGCTGTGAATGAATAAAAGTCAGAGGTAGAGACTTGCTCTTCTTTGTTTAAAGCCATGTCAAAGCATGCCTTGAAAGTGCCCAACTTCACGCCTGACGAAGTCCGTTCTGAACCCAGACTCCAGAATGGATTGGTGCTCACAGGCCTTTCAAGACTCCTGCCTGGAATTTCATTACTGAAATTCGTCAGGTCGTTTCCCACGGGAGTCATCACCTTAATGACCGTGCACCATTCACACTCTGTAGGGTGGCCTCAGTGCACCATCTTCCCATCCAGGGGTGTGCACAGCATCTTCCAAACTCTACAGTAGTGACAGATCTCTTGTTGCAAGAGAAGAGGAGCTATTTTCCTTGAAATAGAATTTGTCCCCCTCGAGATACGAGTGCCAGTAGCCTGCAAGGGTCCCACGAGTGGAACAAAATTTCCATTCACAAAGATGCCGTGGGACATACTGGGGAAAACCAAATGTATCCCTTAAGTCAAGGTTTAGATGAGCCCTTGGTTCCTCTTGCCTGCTTATCAAGTTCTGTGGACCTTTTATTACTACTATGCTGCTGCTGCTGCTAAGTTGCTTCAGTTGTGTCCGACTCTGTGCAACCCCATAGATGGCAGCCCACCAGGCTCCCCTGTACCTGGGATTCTCCAGGCAAGAACACTGGAGTGGGTTGCCATTTCCTTCTCCAATGCATGAAAGTGAAAAGTGAAAGTGAAGTCGCTCAGTCGTGTCTGACCCTCAGCGACCCCATGGACTGCAGCCTACCAGGCTCCTCCATCCATGGGATTTTCCAGGCAAGAGTACTGGAGTGGGGTGCCAGATTACTGCTATCAGTTCAGTTTAGTCGCTCAGTCGTGTCCGACTCTTTGCGACCCCATGAATCACAGCACGTCAGGACTGTCTATCACCAACTCCCGGAGTTCCCTCAAACTCATGTCCATCAAGTCAGTGATGCCATCCAGCCATCTCATCCTCTGTCGTCCCCTTCTCCTCCTGCCCCTAATCCCTCCCAGCATCAGAGTCTTTTCCAATGAGTCAGCTCTTCGTATGAGGTGGCCAAAATACTGGAGTTTCAGCTATTACTGCTATAGGAAACAGTAAAACACCAGCCAAAGCGCTTCCTTAAAAAATCACCAAATCACAGTGCACCAAAATCTTTAAGTACATGCCAAGACTCGTCTGTGCTTTAGAAACACAGACACAGAAGTCACCTTTGTCCAGAAGCTCTGCATGTCTAAGTGCCAGAACACCACAAAGCTTCCCAATAAATATGGCCCAGACTGCAGTATATGGCGTTCAACTGCTAGACACAGAATTTGCTTAACATCAGTTTTTCTTGATACAGTGAAATCTGTAGCTGTCACTCATCAAACTAGTTATAAGTTGGGCTTTGAAGGCCTGAACACCTGATGCAAAGGCTTCTGTCTGAGTCATGCTGAGTGAGCTGGGCCCCCCTCGCTCCCCACTCCCTCAACCCCCCTCCCCACCACGGGAACTCCCCATTTGTTTTTCCACCCACTTTGAAAAGAGTGACTTGGGATTTGGTGCTGGTGGCTGAATTTTTCAAACCCATTTAGCTTTCAGGAGTAACTGTGACTTTTTAGAAACAGAAATGCATCCTGCCAGAGCTGGTATTTGGGCTTGAGCTGTAACTTCAAAGTTTCTTTGATCCAAGCCCTCACCAGCATCTGCCGTCTCCGATTGGTGTGCTGAGTGATCAGTGGTGCTGTTTGTCCACAGAAGACATGGTGTGATGGAAGCACCCAGACAGTCCCCATTGTGATAGAAAACATCCCAGGTTTTAAAAGTCTGCCTCAGTTAATGTGGTTGCAATTAAGGAATCGCATGATGGTTTTTGCAAGTCTTAATGGTGAAAAATTAAAAGCAGCAAAGCTTCAAATGGATCCACAATGAAAGCATGTTTTAAAGCCTCTGGTAAGTAATTTTTGTGTCACTTCTTATAAAATTATTCAGGAGACTCAGCTCCTTGAGAAAAAGAGAGGTGGCAACTTCCTTTACCACATGATCATGCAGATACCTGATCTGTGTCCATGATCTATTTGCTGGATGAAGAATTTGTGCTTTAAAAATACAATGCTGGGGGGTGCGGTCCTAAGATGGCAGAGGAATAGGATGGGGAGACCACTTTCTCCCCCACAAATTCATTGAAAGATCATTTGAACGCTGAGCAAATTCCACAAAAATACAATGCTGTAAAGTCCTAAGCCCTAGGATCTTTTGCATACGATATTTAAGACGTCTGGATGTCTTGCTGGCAATCTGTTCAAGTTATTGAATAAACCTCAACATAGTAAAGCAACATCTTGCTAATATAGATCTCTGATTCCTTTTCTGAAACCCTTGAGGGCATATGTGTTGATATTCAAGATTTTTTAGATTTTAGAAAGGGCATAAATACCGTGAGCATGCCACCTACTACCTAACACTCCAGGGACATCTGGAACTCCCTATAATCAAACATTAACATTTCTGCAGAAGTGTGTGAATAGCCCCTCTTGGTAGGATAAATGCAAACAAAAGCTCCAAATAGCTATGTATCAGTTCAAGCCAGGTTTCCTCCTAGACATCTTATGAAAAGCTTCTATTTATTAAAACTCTCTGGATTCTGGAATTACGGATAAGGAATTGGGGCCTGTATTCTGTAAGGGATCTGTCTTCTCCAAAAGCAGGATTATCAATATTAGGAATGCTTCACTGTGCTATTTTTGCTTATTTCCTCCATCTCAAAATATGAGTTAAATCAAAGTGTCTTTTATGTTTTAGCTCCTCGAAAAAGTTAGCTGGCACTTTAGGAAGTTATGTTTTAGGCTGCTTTCTTCCATCTGCAGTTAGGTTAAAACAAACTACTGTCTTCCAATGCAGAACAACCTTTTGATTCCTCTATCTATCCAACCATTCATTCACAGCAAAACACTTAAGTTTGGTATGTGCAAAACACCATGCTAGGCTCTGACAGTCTCTGAGTGGTGTGGAAGTGGTAGTGAGTAAAAACAGCAGAATGCATGAATTTAAATTATCAAGACTGATACGAAAAAACAGTACTTATAAGGTAGTCATTTTCAACCAAGGCAGCTAATGTAATTGACACAAACCCAGGGGTCTGACCCCTGGAGTTCTTTGGCTATCATAAGCTAGAGGGTGTTTTTTGTTCTAGACTCTGTCAGGAGGCAGTGGTAATACTTAGCAGTAAACTTGGCTGTTCTAAAGAAGAAAGCAGGAGGGAAAAGACACTTAAGACAGATATCACCTTGACATGGAGACTTGGTGCTGGAAGAGTTCATGCCAGAATACACCAGAAGCTGTTATTTGGGGATAGAAAGGGATAAACACGCACACACAAACAGCGGGAAAAAAATTGCTCTTCTCTAATACCTGGTAAGCTTTAAGAGAGTCACTCAGATTAGCCAGAGACCTCGGGTCACTGTCTTTGAGAAGATAAAATCCTCTCAGCCCTTTATTCTTATCTAATTTTGCCTACAGTATGTTATAATGAATATCTCTGTCTTCTTAAAAATTCATTGAGAGGGAGAGAGAGATTGCATGATTCTTTTCCCTGAGGTTAAAAAAAGGCAATGAAACAAAGATTTCCAGAGATATTATGTGAAACAAAGAAGGCTCTAGAAAGCACAGGGGGAAGATGTAAGAAAAGATTGCTGGGGTGAGAAGAAATGACAGAGACCTTAAGTAGACACACCCTTCTCTGTGATGTTGCAGAATCCTCCCTAGTTCTTTCAGGAATGCTCAGATCCCCAAAACTGGTGCCACAGGATGGGTGATCACAAAGTGGCTTGTTCCCAGCCCCCGGATGTCCCGTGGAAGCAAGCAGACGAAGCTGGCAGTGTGTCCCTTGCTGCCACGTGGTGGCCTGGCTCCATGAAGAGCTCTTTGTTTTTCTTCAGTGGCCACCACAGTGCCTCTGTGTTTTATTTTCAATTAAATTTCCCTTAATCCTAAACTGCAGGAAAACATAGCTGCTGGCGCTCCCGTTTCCCTTCCCAAAGCAATACAGTCTGCAGAGAAGCCTTTTATGGCAGAAGCCCCGCCTCGTACATGCTGTAAAAGCCCCATATGCCACTGGTTTGCCCACAAGT
>NW_011495032.1:26697788-26700077 GCF_000754665.1 Bison bison bison | reverse complement strand
CCACAAGTGCTTTCAAAAAGATGCTTCATGGGCGCCGGACCCCAGGCAGCAAGGCAGCCTGTGAATAGTGACCCTTGTTAGAGTGGTTGCTATAGCGAGTCCTTGTTTTTAATTCAATTGCACAGTAAATAAGACTTTATCCACAGTGGGGGGGTGGTGGACGGTCCCTTTGGATTGCCTCCTCCTCATCCATCATAAAGGAGCACGTGAGGCTTTGAGTAGCAGAGCAGGGCACCTGCTTCTCCAGCTTCCTTGGACTTTGATGCTTTCCTTCCTTGCAGTGGTGTGGAGGTTTGTAATGCCAATATCAACATGAACATCAAGATTGTATTAACATTTAACAAGAAGAACTTTTTCCCTGGTTGGGTTTATTGGCATAAAGTGGTTCATAGTATTATCTTAATAGTATTCTAATGTCTATCAATCTGTAGTGTTAGCTTCTTTTTCATGTATAGTAGTGATAATTTATATTAGTATTTCCACTGTTTTTTTTTTCCAAATCTAAAAATATTGTATAAATGAACTGACTTACAAAACAGAAATAGACTCACAAACATAGAAATAAACTTATGGTTACCAAAGGGGGAGGGGAGGGGAGGGATAAATTAGGAGTTGGGATTAACAGATGTGTGTGCCTTAGTTGCTCAGTCCTGTCCAACTCTTTGCAACTCCATGGACTGTAGCCCGCCAGGCTCCTCGGTCCATGGAATTCTCTAGGCAAGGATACTGAAGTGGGTTGCCATTCTCTTCTTCAAGGGGAATCAAACCCAGGTTTCCTGCATTGCAGGCAAATTCTTTTACCATCTGTGCCACCAGGGAAGCCTGGGGTTAACAGGTACCCACTTCTATATATAAACAAGGACCTACTGTATAGCACAGGGAATTATCCTCAATATCTTATAATAATCTATAAGGGAAAAGCATCTGAAAAAGAATAAATGTATTCTTTTATTCTTCATATATGTATATATAACTGAATCACTTTGCTGTACACCTGAAACTGTAAACCAACTGGACTTCAACAAAAAAGAAAAAAATGTAATTAAAAAAAAGTTTAAAGAAACACTTCCCCTATTTGTTTCGGATGAAATCTAAGTGGGAAGTCGCATAGCTACTCCCCAGCAGACCCTCTAAACTCTACCTGCCGGGTCGTTGAAGAGATGTTTGGTCACATTTATGGGACCTTGGGGAGAAAAACGCAGCACCAAGAAACAGAAAGTGTGGTCTAGCTGAGCCTGTACATCACACGATAAATAGCTGACAGCTTTGGGAATATCTGATTGTCCTGGAAACACAGCAAAATGGGAATGAACAGAAAGAACTCAAGGGGGGAGAAAAGGGACCCTGGTAACACACAGCTGGGGTCAGGAGCGGTACACTTGTGGGGAACAAAAATAAAAGGAGCACAGAGGTTAATAAAATGGGGACACAGTCCTCTCTCCAGACACAGTCGGGCGAAAATTACTTATCACCTGCTGGAGTGGATGTGAGAAGCGGCCTGTGAGCAAGTGTGTGGCAGGGAGTATTTTGTGAGTAAGAGGCAATCTCCGCACAGCGTCCTGCAACAGGCTTCCTCAGGCTCCCCGGCGGAGCAGACTCCGCGGCTCTGTCTCCTCATTAGAGGACAACAGCTGTTTCTCCCTATAATTAGCTCACAGCTCAATAGTTAGCCCCCAGTCCCTTACACCTGTACCACACGCAACATGGAAATTACAACAGCACATGTTGTTTTTTTCTTAAATTACCTCCACTTACACACGTTGTTAAGCATCTAATAGAAAACAACCGTACCTTCCCGGCTCCCTTCCTCCTCGGAAGGCTTTTTAAAAGGCAAGCAGGGGAAAGTCTTTGTTTTTATGGGCGCCAGTTTCCATTCCCCACCTCACCTCCATGCTCCACGCACCCCCTCCCCTGCCCCCGAATTGGAGAAGTTCTCCAGGGCTGTCAACCAACCCACCAGGCGTCAGGCCATAAAATCTTATTTTCAGCCACCTGCGGGATGATGGAGAGAAGAGGAAACTAGACTGAGGGAAGGGTGGGGGTGGGGTGGGTAGCGCTCCAGCTGGCGGCTGAAGATGGTTTCAACAGAATTCACTAGGGGGTGGAAGGGTGCAGAGTCTCGGGTCATTTCCTGCCAGGTCTGTGCTGCGTGGGGGGAAGGATCCATAATCACACTGTCTCACAGTTCCATTAGTGTCAAAGCTCATTAGGAGCCCCATCCACTCGGCAGCAGTGGGCACACAAAAGAAAGACCCAGCCAAAGTCTGCAGAGCGGCAGGGGCGGGGGTA
>NW_011495032.1:26668143-26697688 GCF_000754665.1 Bison bison bison | reverse complement strand
TCGTGGTTACAACGTGGGGGCGGGCGGGAAGGAGGGATTGTAAAATTCCCGGCTGGGTAATTAGAGTCAGCAGGGAAGCAACCGGGCCCTAGCGGGCCTCTCGTTTCTCTCCTGGTTGTTGTGGAGGATTGGCAGGGCCGCTTCCTTCCAGGGGCGAGGCATGTGCCTGGGTCATAACTCAAAGACGAAAATGATCATCAATTTGCGCCCTGCTCCCGGGATAAACTGGGGAGGAGGACCGAGATTACTAGAGTCATCAGAGTACAGGTAGAGCAGGGAGAGGATGGTGCGAGGCCCATTGCCTTGGGTGCAGTTATTGGAACAAACTTAGATTGTTGCCTAATTGACTTCTACTAAGTTAATTTGAATAGATTCACATTCCTTATGCATCGGGTAAGGAAACTTACAAAGGCTGTGGAGCCATGACAAAATACGGTGGTATTATTACGGATCCCAATTTGCTTTCTCATTACAGTATGCCATTCTGATTTTCTTCAACTGCGACGTGAAAGCTCCTGTGCTGTAGGCAAAGCCTATAAGATGGCTCGCTCTGGCTATTGTGTTTGCCTTTTATGACAGTTTTATAAATTATGAAAATGTATCCATCCAAAATGGATGTTAAAAACTGTGTTGTGATTGAAATGTAATCTATACACGATAACATTTACCTAAGCATGCTATTTGGTGAGTTTTGACACGTGTAGACCTTTGTGTAATTACCACTACAGTAATGTTCAGAATGTTTCAATCTACCCAGAAGTTTCCTCTTGCCCCTTTGGAGTCAGTCTCCTTCCTGACCTCTCACCCCCACCTCCAGATAGCCAATGGCCTGATTTCAGTTATTCTGACTTTGCTAGTTTCTAGTATTTTATATGAGTGGAACCATAGAGTGCAGCCTTTTGAGTCTGGCCTCTTTCAGTTCTTGTACACTGTTGGCGTGTTTCAGCAATCTGTTCCTTTGAATTGTTGGGTAGTATCTTCTTGTAGGAATGTCATCACAGTCTATTTACCAGTTTGCGGGTTGATGGATATTTGGGCTACTTCCGATTCAGGGTTGTGATGAATAAGGCTGTTCTGAATATTAAAGTATAAGTCTTTGTGGAGACATGTTTTCATTTCTTTTGGTGGTCTTCCCCTCTGTTGTCAAATAGGGAAATAAATAAAGTCAGATCCCTCTGACTGATCATCCAGCCAAGGAGGGAGGAGGTGGCTCTTGGCCTACGAAGATGCAGGAACAAGAGGAATTCTATGTTTCAAAATGTGACAATAGAGGAAAGAGCAGGCAACCACACAGGTGCTGTCTTGCACAGGCACTCGACAGGCACCCTGAGCTCCAGGTAGTAGTTCAGTATTCGTGTGATTGTGTGACGTGGTCACGTTCGAGGTCAGTGAAAGCAAGCTCACATCAGTTACAAAATATGCAAGCTAAGTCACTTCAGTCATGTCTGACTCTGTGCGACCCTATGGACTGTAGCCCTCCAGGTTCCTCTATCCATGGGATTCTCCAGGCAAGAATACTTGAGTGGGTTGCCATTTCCTCCTGCAGGGGATCTTCCCAACCTGAGAATCGAACCCGTGTCTCTTATGTCTTCTGCATTGGCAGGTGGGTTCTTTACCACTCGCACCACCTGGGAATATGATGACTCTATTAAGCACAAAACTCTAAAACCAGACTTCCTTTTGGTAGCTTATCACCTAAAAAGGCTAGCAGTTATAAAACTGAACATATAATGTTTGATGGAAATGACAAATACATGAAAAATGATGAAATCTGGCGTACTTTGTGCTTCACAAAAAAAATAAACATTTTTTTATTTCAAAAAAATAAGAAACAGAAGAAGACTCTGAGAACTTGTCTTTTATACACTGATGACAAAGCACTGAGCTGAGGACTCATATCAAAGTATGGAATGGCCCATGTTTGGATTCTGAAGGTACCATTCCTATATCAGATCCATTGGGTTTATGAATCAAAATGCAACAGCAAACAGCCATGCTTTGCTGAACTTGACTCAAAAAGTTCAGCTGCATTCTTTGGGCTTCATCCAGCAGCAAGATGGGAGATTCCATGGCAGCGATGCCACATGGGTTGCTATGCTTTGGAAGAGGGTGCAGGACAGCTCACCCTCCTCCTGCTCTGTGCTGGTCCACTCGTTGGCCATCATAATAACTGCCCTGTGACCAACATAATTTCTTTCATTCTCAGAAAGGTTGCACAAGTACAGAAATAAGAAACCATTTAAGCATCCATTTTTAAGCCAAGGCTTCATTTTTCAAGAACACCTGAAACATCAATGTTTCTCATTGCATTCTGTTTGCCTAGCTCCTTTGTTCAGGGTCTGACCTTAACTTTGCTATTATGCATTTTGGAATTTCTGGAGCACAGCTTTACCCTGAGGGAAAATAAGGAAACAAATAAGCTTAAAAAAAATTTTTTTTGACCTAACCCTGCACCTTAAGGTCGCCATTGAAATACATCAGATTTAAAATCTGCAAGGTCTTCAGGCCAAACTCACAGGAAAGTCAGGAAAACTAGAAGCTGTGAAGGACACGGATCTGCTGAATATATTAACCTCGCATATGTGTGTGGATGTGTGTTTTCTAATCCTCTAAGGTAAATTTATACCAATCCATACAGATGTAGTCCTTTCTGTTTATTATTCCCAATTGTGTAATGGCAGTTAATGTCGTGCAAAGAAAAAAAAAAACTCTAGAGTTTGACAGCAGTCCACCTCTGTTCATTTAAGGCAAAACAAAGAAAAGGAAAGCTTGTTCTTTCAGCCAGTACTGCTCACTCCCTAATTCTACCCAGACTGGATCGTCTTAAATCTGATTTGGGATTTGAGTATTATTTGGATTAGCTCATTAGTGGGGCACCAGTTCTGACAAGCCACTAATCTGGGGCACTGGTGCCATGACAGTATTATGCTGAAAATGAGAAATCTAATGAGATTAGACAGATCCTGGTGCACATGGTCTGAAGGCACTTTGTATGGAGACCCACGAGCTAGGGAATGCAGGAGGTGGCAGATTGAGGCATCAGCTCAGCTGAGCTAGAACACAGCCGCTTGAATGCCCAGAAGTGATCTCATTCAGATAGGCAGGGGTGCTCCTTTCCTAAGCAGGTTCTGTGGAATGTCAAGCAATTGCCTAGATTGAAAAGCAAGAGTAATAAAAGGTGATTATTTTAGGAGCCGGGTGTCATTGGGAGGGGCTGTGAGCAGAGATGAGGTTTTAAGGTAAAACACTCTGATGTGGTTTTACGTCTTCGAAGCAGAACAGTTACAGGTGAGGATTCATTGGCATCTGGAACCAGCAACCCGTTAGGGTCTCGTTACTTGCCCAGGACTGCTGTCTAAGTCAACTCCATGGATTCCGCCCCGCCTCTGTGAAAATGACTTTCTTTCTTCTCTTTACTTGTGATTTTAGTTGGTTTTAAGCTGAAGAGAACATACGGGTTCTTTTCTGCTCAGAATGGTGCTGTTGCTAAAATCAGAAAATGCTAGGCTTCCACAATGGGTGACTTACAATACCCAGATGTAGCTCAGGGGCAACGCACAGCACACAGTGGAAGGGGGCTTGGTGCCTCCCCCATCCCTCGCTCTCCTCCTTCACTTAAAGAGGAAAACAAAAGTTTCCATGGCATTTTCTTGCTTGTAAGTGGAAAATCAAGCCATTAACAGAGACTGGGAGTTGGCCCCATGGGACGCAATTCCTTTCTTTCTATTGTGTTGGTACGCCACCTTGTGGTGACTTTTAGAACTCCATGAAAGACCTGCGGCTTGTTCATAGAGCTGCCCCTAATTTTAGCATCCTTTCTAAACCCTAGAAAGAAATTCATTGTCAATCTGCTCTGTGAATCATCTTTAGAATGAGTATGTGTGCAAGACAAAAGCAAATGTGTTTTCAGCACATGTGAGCAATATGAAATCAAGCACGTGACTTCTTTCGTGTTCTTCCTTGCCAGGCTAAAAGAATGACCAGGCAAAATGAGTGACCCTTTTGACATAAAAGTCAAGAATTATCCTGTGAGTATTTAGAAATGAATACACGGCAGAACTGATTTCACTTTCTTATTTTAACATTTTCAAATTTTTAGGGATTTAGAGGAAAAAGTCAGAAACTAAGGGATGACACCTTTTAATGGAGTCCCTCCATTTGTTTTAAACACCTTAGTCAAATGGACCTTAGGTATATATTAGAACAGGTCAAGAATTGTAGCCCTAAAACAAAACAGAGAAGAGGAGGAACAGATAAATTCCTGGTGTCATGGAATTCTAGGAACTTTCACAGGCTGAGGAAAGGAGTCCAAAGGAAGAGAGAGAAAAAAATTTCTACCTGAAAAATGTATCTGTGAAAACACATTTTAACCTTTCCTGCCAGAAAACAAAAAGCACAGTCCAAACTATTTGTCAGAATCTCAAAAAGAATTGGAAGAATCACTGGGAGATGACTTTGAACACTGTGCTGTGCTGCTCTTGTGAGCCAAGCATGGATTGTATTTGCAGGGCTTTAAGTGTTTGAAGCAGAAGAAAAAGCTGAAAAGAGTCAACCATTCCTAAAGCCTTGGTGAGGTAGGGGGAATGGTTCATGATTCAAAAGATCATTGTTCTAAACATAATTGTTTACAAGAATCCAGGCAATAGGAGAAAGAGAGGTTTTTAAGTTTTTCCATTTCAAAAAAAAATCCATTGTAGACTATTTTGTATTGCCTTTTCTTCATGAGAGTCATCAAAACCTCTGCCATTCAACTGTGGTTGAGCAGTAATCTATTATTTCACTTAAACACACACTAAAAGAGCTGATGTTGATTAATCAAAAGTGGGAGAAGCAGACATGCTTTGGAAACAAAAACTCTGTTAGTGCTTCTAAAGAACGTCCACTGGCCGCCGGGACCTCTGTTGCTAGGGAGATGGTTACCAGGCACAGGTGCCAGAGTGCCTGCCCCTACCCCCTCCCCTTCGCTTGTTTGATACCCTTTGGGCTGATGTCATGAATGAAAGGTTTTCAAATATTTAATTTTTCCTGTGTGTCCTCGAAAGAAGGGACAGTGCTTGTGTGACTGATTTGCAAAGGCAAAATTAGGAAGAGAGGAAAGGAAGAGTGGACACATGGGAGAGCGTGTGCAGATAGCCATGCTGAGAATGGGCAGCCTGGGGGAGGCTTGGGCACTGAAATAAAGCCAGAGACAACACCCCACCTAGTAATACTTGAACAAAGTCCTGAGTCAGTGGCGAGTCTGACCCATGAGGACCAAAAAGCCAAGGCAATGTGACTTCTACTAACCATATTTTATTAAGGGCTGACCATGTGCCAGCCACCCTGCCTGCTTCTTACACACCCCATCCTATTCATGCTTATACTCACCCAACACAAGGCCTTATTATCACTGTTTAACATAAGAATACCAAGCATCAGAGTGGTTACAGAACTTGCCAAATGCTAATGCCCTTGTTTTGGGGTTTTTTGTGTTTCTTTTTTGGTCTGATTTCAAACTCTTGTCTGCCTCTAAATAGCTTCTTCCAAGGCCTCTCAGAGGACTTGAAATTGCTAAGATGTATTAGCAAAAATTTACAAAACACCAACTCTGTGCAATGACACATTTTTGGATGAGCCTGTGTGTTCGTATAATTGCAGACATGTGTCTTGCCTCTAGTGGAGCTCAGAAACCTGTAAAAAATAAGCTGATGAGGAAATAGTAAAACACTTATATGTCTGAAAAATTGAAGAGTGAAAAAATGTTGCGGGTAGGCACTGAGAGAGTAACTTACCCAAACTAGAACATTGGAGGTAGATGCTGGAGGCATTTCAGGAAGTTGAAGAGAGAATCTTTCCTGATCTAAAGTTAGAAGGCAGATACAACCAACTGATGCTTGAGTTGACTCTGGATGGGTGGAAGGAATTTGGAATGGTCTGGCTTTCTGAGGTGTCCTAGGAAAGTGGGCAGACCTCAAGTGAGGTAATAAAATGGACCATTTTATGAAAGGGTACGTGTATGCTCAGTCACTCAGTCACGTTTGACTCTTGCAAGCCCCTGGACTATTGCCCGCCAGGCTCCTCTGTCCGTGGGATTTTCCAGGGAAGAATACTGGAGTGGGTTGCCATTTCCTCCTCCAGGGGATCTTCCTGACCCACGGATCAAACCTTCGTCTCCTGTGTCTCCTGTATTGGCAGGCGTATTCTTACCCTTATGAAAGGGTAGTGGGTGATTTGAACGGGGGGCAGGGGTGTGTGTGAACTGAGATTTTGACCATGTGAGCGGTGGGTCTGTGTATGTGCTCAATGCTGAGTCTGGGATAGGTGGCAGGGAGGTGGCCAAATGGAAGGTGAGAAAGACAGAGGGAACAGCAACTGATAATCAAGTTGGTACAGTGGTAAAGAACCTGCCTGCCAGTGCGGGAGACTCGAGATACAGGTTCAATCCCTGGGTCGGAAGATCCCCAGGAGTAGGAAATGGCAACTCCAGTATTCTTGTCTGGAGAATAATTCCATGGACAGAGGAGCCTGGCAGGCTACAGTCTATGGGGTCTCAAAGAGTCGGACACAACTAAAGCAACTGAGCAATCAATTTAGCTTTTCTCAAAATTTTGCCAAGAACCAGTTCAGGTTAGCAATATACACATTCATTCATAGAAGTTTCTGTCCTTTAACTAAGAAAGGGAAAAAAAAACAAAACAAAACTATAGCATATTTGCATTTTGTTATTAATTCATGAGTAAAAAAAAAAAGTCCCTATAGAAAGAAATATATATATATGTGTTTTCAATACCCAGGAGGAGACAAGTGCTGTTCAGAGCATTTTAAGCCCTTCGTCTTTCACCACAGACACCAGCAGACCTGACGGGACGCTGCAGAGGCAGCAGCTGCAGTGAGCAGGCATGATGAAAGCACCAGGCCGTGAAGCCCCATTAGGAAAAGGTGAGGCCGTGAATTATGTTTATAGCCTGGAAATGACATATCTCATTCATTCAGTGAGTTATTTACCCTCTGGATTGAGTTCATGGACCTATGAGTCATATAAACACATCTATTGCTTTATCTTGGGGGACAGGAAGAGGGGAGAAGGTTATGCTGTGGAAGCTGGGGGGAAGGGGAAGGATGGGCTGATAAATGTTTCAAGACCTCATCGAGCAGGTCTGGGTCATGGCAGAACCTATCCTGTCTTGGTAGATTCTAGGCCCTGCAAGGATTTAGAAGCCAGGCCTGCTTCCTCTCTGGTATGAAAGCTTGCAAGCCAGCCAATCGCTACAACCCTGGCTGAGATGCATTTCAAAAGGGAAAGGCTTCGCTCTTCTGCAGTTTGACCATTTTTTCAACTGAGAGGGGGTGTGTGTGTGTGTGTGTGTGTGTGTGTGAAGGAGAGAAAGAGGAAGAGAGGAAGAGACCATCTGCTGGCCATGAAATTACTTTTGTACTTTTATCCAAATCACACCAAATTGGACAGGTAATTTATGGGCTTACCTTGCAATGCCTGCCTTACTGATAACTATCCCCTGGCCCTTATTGCTGTATAAAACTACCATCTGGGAGAGGTTGGGGGGTAACAACCTCAATGCAAATACTTCTCTGCTCTGTTTTGGTATCTTAGTGCAAAATCAAACCTCCCTGTCTTTGGTCCCATTTAAATAAAAACATCACTTGCCTCCAACCAGTAGAATAGATTTCCCCAGCTGATGGATGCTTTTCCATTTATTTTATAATGTATTTTTTTTCCTCAGCAAGGGATTGTTCTTCGGAATGTCAAGAAGGAAATATTTTCCAAATCATCCGCTGTGATTGGCTGGTTTGGGCCTAATCAGATGGTGAGCGGGGGAGGGGGAGAGGCAGTCATTTGTCACGCTGGAGCTCCAGCCCTGGATAAAGAGGTGCTTTGTAATGCCAGCCTGCCTAATCTCTAGGCCACAGTCAAATTACCCTCCCCTCCCCCCCACTCTTCTTCCCCATCCCTCCCTCATCCCCATCTCTCTCTCTCTCTCTCACACACACACACACACACAAACACATGAATACTCACACCCTACGTCTTCAGATCTATCACTGACAATACAGTTATTAAACAAAATCTTAGCCAAGGGAATTAATAACATCAAGGATTCATTTCTTTATCAAATGTTGTGGCCTGAAGGAAGAGGACTTCCTGCTTGCAGAAAGATTCAAGTACATTCATCACCTGAGGGCAAGGGGTGGGTTTGTGATTTTTAATACTCATCAAATGAGAAGCAGAGGAGAGAGTGGGAGGGAGATCCCCATAAGTGTTTGCAAATATTAACAGGTTGCAAACCTGCTTTTTGAAGGATTCCTGGTCCCATGGGGGCTAAAGAGATTTGGGGGGAGGTGGGGCCGTGAGATGGGCGGTGAGCAAGCTGACCGACAGTGGCCAGAGCCTGGGAGTGTCACTGGGTGATCTTTAAATCCAGGAATGTGATGGTTCTGCTGTCTTTGCAATCAGACAGCTATGGGGGCAGGGGAGGGCAGGGAGGTTACAGGAGATAGGAAAGAACAGAGCTACAGATGTGAGTGAGAGAATGCTCGGCCACGTTACAGGTTGAGTCTGTCTGAGAGCTCAGCCCCCGCTTGCCCTCAGTTGACAGTAGCTGTCAGCCACCAGCGTGCGATCGCACATGAAGGATATGAAGTTTGGGCAGGAAATAGCCTCTCTTTATTCCTCTTGACCTTATTCGCTGGGACGCTTGTGACTTGTCACTCCCCTTGATACAGGAGGAGAAAGAAGTCAAGAGGCTCGTGGGAGAACTAAAATCAATGCGTGGTGGCAAGACATGCCGGGCAGCCTGCTCTGTAGCCATCAGCATTGCCAACTTAAATTGTCGATTTGAGCACAGCCGCAATCATCATCACAGGGAGAGTGTCTTAATCTAGCATCTTCATTTCCTATTCTGCGTGTCTATTGTATGAAGTGTGCTGCGCTAGAAGGTTTCTTCCTGGTGGCTGGGTTGCAATTACAAATCAGAGCCACTTGTTCACTGCTACTCCCAGGACCATCATGGAACGCCCATGGGCAGCACTCTGGTTGCCATCTGACAAGTTGTGCAGACTGGAATTGCAGAGGAGCTAATGCCCATGGGATTGCTCTTAATCAAGGGAGGATGGGAGCCTACAGATGAATTCCCTAATCTCCATCCTTTGGTAGATATTTCTAGAAAGCATTTTTTGTGCTTCTCAGAAATCCCAGCCAAATGGAGTCCCGTTGCCAACAGCAGCAACCTTGATAACGCATCTTTATATAGGCTTTTTCTTCCTTCCCATCCACTTTCTCTGCCCCCTTGCTCCTACTTCTGGGTTTATTTCCCAAATAAACTACCTTCACCTTCAGTCCTTATCTTGGGCTCTGCTTCCTGGGCAAAACAAATGCAGACAGCACCAACTGAGCAAGTCTGTTTTTTCTGAAGCACTCAGACATTAATGAATCCTTTTCAATGCCTCCTTTCTCAAATCTAAGACCCAAGCTGCTAAAGCTGGTCATTATCTGGTCACCTCCACCATGGCCTGGGGAGTGAGAGGAAGCTGGCAAGAGAGGTGGTACAGTAGCCAGCCAACATCCAGGGGTGTGGGAACACCTGCAGATGCCTTCTCCAGTTATCAAGGGTGGGGAGCAAGTGTAGAAATGGGCTGTTAAGATGATGAGTCAGAATTCAACCACGATGGTAGTCTCTAGCTGTGGCTGTGGTTCCTTGATACTGTTTCTGCTACTGAGGTTCCAAAGTTTTCTCCACCCTTCCATCTATTCTAGAAGTCTCTGTATCACAGACTCTGTGTGTGTGTGTGTGTGTGTGTGTGCGTGCGCGCTCATGCTCAGTCATGTCCAGCTCTGTGTGACCCCGTGAACTGTAGCCCTCCAGGCTCCTCTGTCCATGGAATTTTCCAGGCAGGAATACTGGAGTAGGTTGCCATTTCCTACTCCAGTATCAGAGATTATTAAACTACAAATCTGGCCAATTATTTTGTTTTCCAAATAATGTTTTATTGTAACACACACAAAAGAAATGTGTTGTTAACCCTCCTACAGCCAGGCTGGCATCACAAAAAGGGAACGCATTCATTCAACCCTGAATTCATTAAGTGTTTACTGAAACTCTACCAAATGTTCCAGCATTGTGCTAGTGTCTGAAGACACAGTGGTAAACAAAACAGAGGGCTCTTGCCTGGTGGAACCTAGTGTCTGATAAGAAAGATATTCATCAAATAATGACCCACATCCATATCAAAGTATAATTATAATCTCTGCTAAGTGAAAGGAGCCATCACAGAGATTGGATCTCTGCTGCTGTGACTAGGAAGACTTTCCTGGAAAAGTGATGTCTGAGGGATAAAGAAGAGTTGGGGTTAAGTATGGATATGGGGGAGAAAAATACCCAGAAGGAAGAGAGCATGTGAAAATCCTTAATCAGGGAGCAGGTGGAGAAATTACCTGTTGAAGGAACAGGAAACCAGTGTGGATGAAAAGCAGAGTAAGAAAACTTGGAGGTTTCAGGAAAACTAGAAAGGCAATCAGGGGCCAGATCCAGAACGTTTGTCTTTATCCTCAGAGCAACAGGAACCAACTGAAGGTTGGGCTTTTTTTTTTTTTTCTTTTTGAAGTTTTCTTTAATTCTATGAGTAATAATGAATATACCCTTATTTTAAAAAGATCTAAATAATATATGTAATTCAACAGTTTGCCTGTATCAGCTTCCCCAGTCCAGTTATTTTCACAGATGCTATTCCTGTGTCAAAAGAAACTGAATTTGGTGGTAGAGCAAATGGATGGTCTGATACTGTCAAATCTACACATTAAAAAAAATCAGAAGACATATATTCAGTTACATTGCTTACATATATTCAGGACTAGTTCTGGGAATGCTAAAGGAATATTTTGGCCGCTAGAAAAATAAAATTTTATTTTCAAATAGAATTTATTTTAAAATATTGTTTATCTTTTCCTTTAAACATTTCTGTCTTTTATTTTAAAATTATTTGAACATTATATATACATATAGGGTGTTTCCACACATATATATATCCTATATATATCCTATATATATTTATAGGATATTTCCATATATATATATATATATAGGATGATTGCTCAAACTTTTTCACTCAATCTATGAATATAAAGCTTGGAGTCCACCATCAGAGTAGTTAAGAGCATAATGTATTATATTATATATTGATGTTTTAATATTATGTTATATATTGATTTCCTTGAGTTCAAATCTCAAACTCATCATGTACAAGCCAGATGCTCTTAGAAATGTCCTCAGTCTTGCAGTATCTCACCTCTTAACTAGGGAGGATAACAGCATTTTCTCCAAAGGGTTATTGTGAGTACTGGATTAAATAAAACCTGCAAAGCACTCAGAATGGTGCCCAGCACATGGCAAACCCTCAATAAAGGTTAACAATCACACCTAATGTTGGTAGTACCGTGTTGAGCTTGCATTCAATAACCTTACTGAACTTTCTTTTTGGTTATAACGATATAAATGGATTCTTTTGGATTTTCTTAATCAACTGTCATTTCCTGTCCAACATGGCAATTCCAATATGAATTTCGTATTTTTTGTCTCATTGTACTGCCCTGCTTTCACACCTAAATAGTGAGGGCGTGACTTTATTTCCGTCTTTAAAGAGGTGCCACCACTGTATCACCACTAAGTATGATCTTTGCTGAAGATCTAGCACATTTCTTTCATCAAGCTAAGAAAGATTACTTTTGATGTGAGGTTACTAAAAGCTGTTATTTTGTATTGTGGATGGAAGGTATCAGTATTCAATAACTGAAATGAAAAGCTGAATTCATTACTTAAGTAAGAAAGAGTTAGCTGGTTAGATGTAATCTCTCTTTGCAGAGGAGTCTGATGATCTTAGATGGAGTTTGGGGTCAAGGATTATTTTGATCTTAGATGGGGTTTGGAGTCAAGGCTTGTTTTGATGCAGTAGTTGTTATTATTCAATCATTCAGTGGTATCTGACGCTTTGCAATCCTGTGGACTGCAGCATGCCAGGCTTCTCTATCCTTCACAATCTCCCAGAGCTTGCTCAAACTCATGTCCATTGAGTCAGTGATGCCACCCAACCAACTCAACTTCTGTCGTCCACTTCTTCTCCTGCCTTCAATCTTTCCCAGCATCAGAGTCTTTTCCAATGAGTAGGCTCTTCGCATCAGGTGGCCAAAGTAGTGTAGCTTCAGCCTCAGCATCAGTCCCTCCAATAACTATTCAGAATTGATTTCCTTTAGGATTGACTGGTTTAATCTCCTTGTAGTCCAAGGGACTCTCCAACACCACAGTTCAAAAACATCGGCACTCAGCCTTCTTTATGGTCCAACTCTCACATCCATACATGACTACTGGAAAAAACTATAGCTTTGACTAGATGGACCTTTGTCAGTAAAGTAATGTTTCTGCTTTTTAATACGCTTTCTAGGTTTGTCATAGCTTTTCTTCCAAGGAACAAGCGTCTTTTAATTTCATGGCTGCAATCACCATCTGCAGTGATTTTGGAGCCCAAGAAAGTAATGTCAGTCATTGTTTCCATTGTTTCCCTTTCTGTTTGCTATGAAGTGATAATCTTCCAAAATGGCAGCCTAGAAGGACGTGCACTCAACTTCTCCTTCAAGAACACCAAAATCACAACGACCTGCTTAACAACCATTGACAGAAGAATGTTGGATCCCACCAAAAAGATACCCTGTGTCCAGGGGCAAAGGAGAAACCCCAACAACACGGTGGGAGGGGAGCACTACATTTAAAATCAAATCTCAGACCTGCCAGAGATGCTCAGAGGTTGAAAAACCAAACCTTGTGCACACCAGGATCAAGGGAAAGGAGCAGTGACCACAAGAGACTGAAGCAGTCCTGCCTTTGAGTGTTTGAGTGTCTCCTGTGGAGGCTCAGGTCAGCCGTGATCTGCCGCAGGAACAGGGGCTCTGGCTGCAACAGACCTGGGAGGTGCAGCATGTGGCATAAGACCTCTTGGAGGAGTTGGTCATTCAGTTCAGTCATTCAGTCATGTATCTTTGTGACCTTGTGGACTGCAGCCTGCCAGGCCTCCGTGTCCATCACCAACTCCCAGAGTTTACTCAAACTCATGCCCATTGAGTCAGGGATGCCATCCAACCATCTCATCCTCTGTCATCCCCTTCGCCTCCCACCTTCAATCTTTCTCAGCATCAGGGTCTTTTCAAATGAGTCAGTTCTTTGCCTCAGGTGACCAAAGTATTGGAGTTTCAGCTTCAGCATCAGTCCTTCCAATGAATATTCAGGACTGATTTCCTTTAGGATGGACTGGTTGGATCTCCTTGCAGTCCAAGGGACTCTCAAGAGTCTTCTCCAACACGACAGTTTAAAAGCATCACTCTTCAGCATTCAGTTTTCTTTATAGTCCAACTCTCATATCCATACATGACCACTGGAAAAACATAGCAATAGTTGGTTGACATCAAATTTGAAAGTGTGTTTTGGGAAAGAAAAGCTTGTTAATTGGTTTGGTTTCAAAACTGTCATTGGAATGACAGTTCCAATGACAGTTCCTCTACTAATTGATTGATCCTCAAAAGCGTGAGAGGGTCACTCACTTGGCACTCAGATGTGGGTTCAGTGAAGTGGGTGGCCATTGATCATTTAGATCGTGGTGAGTTGTCACTGATTGATCAAGCATCAGGTAGAATATGATGTGTGAGTGCCAAATTGCTTCAGTTATGTCCAACTCTTTGGGACCCAATGGACCATGGGGTCCCAGAGATGGCTACATGAGTCCCAAAATGTGACAGTGTTGTGCATTCTAAGGATTCACCATTTGATTCCTTTAAGATATATATCTTCTCTAAATAGTATGTGTGTGAATTTACTTTAGTCATGTCTGACTCTGTGCAACCCTATGGACTGTGACCTGCCAGTTTCCTCTGTCCATGGGATTCTCCAGGCAAGAATACTGGAGTAGGCTGCCATTTCCTCCTCCAGGGGATCTTCCTGACCCAGGGATTGAACCCATGTCTCTTACATATCTTGCGCTGGCAGGCAGGTTCTTTACCACTAGCACCACCTGGGAAGTCCCATAATATGGTACCTGGGGGGAAAAGTGGGTGGTTTTCCTGGCAAGCAGCTGTCTTTAGAGATGTACATAGGAATGTGAGCCAAATGGCACATGTGGGGAGATTCCTGGTCTTAGGAAGTGGATCCAGGGTTGGAAGTCCAGGGAAGCAGACAGAACGTACCACCTGGAGAGTGTAATAAACCAATAGATACTTGTCCTGGTTGAACTGGCAAGGCATTGTCTTTACAGATATACAATCACTAGTCATAAAACAGCAGCAAGGAAACAAAAAGCAGGTACTATTTAGATATCTAAATACTGAGAAGGGGAGCATACTGAAAAGAAGTTTTTTACTAGGAATTCAGGTGCCAGGATTTGGGGCAGAAGAGTTATCAAGATGAAAATACAGCTCAAGATCTAGAAATTCTGGGGTGACAGACAGGGTGTCTGGGCCAGGAACCAGGATGAAGGCCAAACGACGCATGTCTAGTTAGTGGAATGAGGCCACAGCATGATCAGAGGAATGTGGAAAGGCTTCATTAGGGCAAAAATCCAAGGACAGACCAGACCCATACCAAGACTGTCTTGATACCGAATTCTGAGTATTGAAGCCAGAGTTCTGAATAGGAATGGACCTTTCAACCCAGACAGGTGGTTCTTCCTGCATCTGGGGGAAGCAATTCATCCAGAGCTTCAAACAAAGAGTCCTTAATGGAGGGACTATTTGCATAGATATGGACAGAATTAAGGGACAATTAAAGGATAATGAGGCAGACACAGACTAGAGATGAGGCACACCCAGGACTGAAGGGGCAAGGAGGGAAAATACTGGTAAATATGAGATAGAGCCTAGGAGGAGGGAATTTCCTAGTATTTGTTGTTGTTGTTGAAGTATTGTTGATTTATAATGTGTTAGTTTTTACTATTCAGTAAAGGGACTCAGTTATACATATATATATACACACAATTTTTTTTCATATCCTTTTCCATTATGGTTTATGACAGGGTATTGAATACATTTCCCTGTGCTATATAGTAGGACCTTGTTGTTTATCCATTCTCTATATAATAGTTTGCGTCTGCTAATCCCAAACTCCTAGTCCATCCCTCCCCTTCCCTTGGCAACTAGAAACCTGTTCTCTAAGTCTGTTAGTCTGC
Source organism: Bison bison bison (assembly GCF_000754665.1). NCBI lineage: Eukaryota > Metazoa > Chordata > Mammalia > Artiodactyla > Bovidae > Bison > Bison bison. The sequence goes on along the minus strand of NW_011495032.1, from coordinate 26,682,496 downwards.
TTTTCTTTTGTAGGTAAGTTCATTTGGGTCATATTTTAGATTCCACATATAAGTGGTATCATATGGTATTTGAGAGAAGGCAATGGCACCCCACTCCAGTACTCTTGCCTGGAAAATCCCATGGATGGAGGAGCCTGGTAGGCTGTGGTCCATGGGGTCGCTAAGAGTCGGACACGACTGAGCAACTTCACTTTCACTTTTCACTTTCATGCATTGGAGAAGGAAATGGCAACCCACTCCAGTGTTCTTGCCTGGAGAATCCCAGGGACGGCGGGGCCTGGTGGGCTGCCGTCTATGGGGTCGCACAGAGTCAGACACGACTGAAGTGATTTAGCAGCAGCAGCAGCAGCATATGGTATTTGTCTTTCTCTTTCTGACTTACCTCACTTAGTCTGATGATCTCTAGACCTATCTGTGTGGCTGCAGATAGCATTATTTCATTCTTTCTTATGGCTGAGTAATATTCCATTGTGTGTATATATATATATATATATATATATATATATATACCATATCTTCTTTATCCATTCATCTGTCAGTGAGCATTTAGGTTGTTTCCAAATATTGACCATTATAAATAAAGCTGCAATGAACACTGGAGTCTATGTATCTTTTTGAATGACAGTTTTGTCTGTATATATGTTCAGGAGTAGAATTGCTGGATCCTATCAGAACACTATTTTTAGTTTTGAGGGACTTCCATACTGTTTTCCATAGTTGTTGCACTAACTTGCATGCCCGCCGACAAGCCTTCAGTTCAGTTCAGTCGCTCAGTCGTGTCCGACTCTTTGCGACCCCGTGAATCGCAGCACGCCAGGCCTCCCTGTCCATCACCATCTCCCAGAGTTCACTCAAACTCACATCCCCCTCTGTTAAGTAGTTAGAATAGAAAGAAGGAGTCCAAAATGGTGGTGGCTAAAAGACAAAGAAAAGGAAAAGCCTGCAAAAATGGAACAAAAGAAAACCCATGAACCAGAGTGAGAACTTCAGGTGAAACAAACATGCCCCCTTCTTGGCTAGCCCAATTTGCATAGGGCAGGCTCAAGGTGGGGTAGGAGACAAACATATGAAAGGAGGAAGCCAAGACAGACTGAGGCCTCTCCTTTGAGATCAGCCCGCCCTCACGCCTCGAGGGTGTACTTTCCTTTGCTTGCTGAATAAAACTCTGAGCTCTAATCGAGCTGTAACACTGGTCCACTGTTTCAAATCTCTGCTGCGGCGAGACAGAACTGAGGAAATTACACACTCCCCCAACACCTCCATGTAGGAGGGTTCCCTTTTCTCCACATCTTGGTGTGTATTTTCAATCCTGGAGATCACAGATACTCCAAGAGACTCAACACTGAAGCTGAGAGGGAGCAAAGAACGAACTACCCTGATCTCACTCTCTCTACCTCTGACCTCCTACCAGGGTTTCCCTAAAGCAGAAGCCAATGGGTGAGGAGCCTAGCTGATACCATCCACAAGGGAGGATAGACAACAGTGGAGGATGAATAGAGGGAGGTAATTAACAGACTATAACCACCAGACTCCCCAAGTAGCTAGAAGAGGATCCAGTCATGTCTAGTCAATGGTGTTTCTGAAATGCATTTTGGGGACGGAGGCACGTGACAGACTCCCAAAGAAGAGAGCACTGGCTCCTGGTTGAGCCTGGGCATTTATGCTGGTTTGTGAGCGGAGCTTTCCTGAAGCTTCTGTAACATGGAGACATGGTGCAGAGCCAAAATCACAGTGGAGATGACATGTTTCTGTCACTGTGTCAAATTACGGTACTCCGGGGAGACAAGAAAGCCAGCCAGTTAAGGATGTTTTGTGATATGGTGTCTGAGGCCCAGAATCCCACAGTCCATGAGTCAGAAGGAGCCTCATGAAGAGACACAGGGAGCGAATGCAGGCATTTTCCCCTTTATGCAGAATCGGCTCGAGTCTCTGCAGCAGACGATAGCCAGCATTTTGTGAGTTAATCGTGTGTGACGCAGAAAAGGAGCTGTGAAGGGAGCAAATCTCTCTTTAAAGTGAACATTTTATAGAAATCCCATTTTCTCTGGGGCTCAAAGCCAGACCGACTTAGTGGATTAAGCTCTGAGGTTTCACTCCGGGGATGGATTTCAGGTCAAGGCCAGCCTACAAATCTACATGGGGGATGCGGAGAGACCTCAAATAGGACTAACTGGTGGTATCCAGAAGGCACTACCTCGGATGTCCGGCAGTTATGCCGCAGAGCCCTGGGGAATGAACTGGGAAGGAACAGAGAAGGGGAGGTGCTATGGAGATGATGCTAATGTTCACTGCCATAGCTGTGGAATTTTTCACCTGGGGCGATTGCCCTGTGCCAGCTCGGATGAGGGCAGCCTTAATTGCTTTGTGCCATCAAGTGCATTTTTTGTCAGTTTTAGACAAACTGACATAATTATTTCTGTCACCTTGGGATGATTTTTCCCTCCAAGTCCCTTCAGATGAGGCAAGAAGCAGGTGCTTCTTACCCTAGCCGCACCAGCTTCAAGCACCCAAAGCCTTCCACACAACCAGCTGCCACGGTCCAGATGTACATGTATTTGCAGTTTCTCTGTGAGAGTACATTAAAGATAGTGCCTGGGGGTTCTTGAAATTGGTAAGATTCAAGTTAAATCTGTACAATATGCCTGATGTGATGGAAACAACCTCACACACTTCTCTTCCCCAATCCCTCTCCTCTTAGCTAAGATGTTTCTGGGTCTGACAATGGGGAGATGTTATCAGGAATACACACACACACACACACACACACACACACACACACACACATGGTCTTCCTCAGTGGTGCAGCAGTAAAGAATCCACCTGCAATGCAGGAGACTCAGTTTTGATCCCTGGGTCAGGAAGATCCCCTGGAGGAAGGAAAGGCTACCCACTCCAGTATTGTTGCCTGGAGAATCCCATGGACAGAGGAGCCTGGTGGGCTACAGTCCATGAGGTCGCAAAGAGTCAGACACGAATGAGCAATTGAACATGCTCTCACACATACATGACTTTTAAAATTTGTTTTTTTGGTCATGCTGCACAGCATGTGGAATACTAGTTCCCTGACCAAGGATTCAACCCATGTCCCCCTACAGTGGAAGTGCAGAGTCCTAACCAATGGACAGTTAGCGAAGTCCTACAGTCCACTTGCCACTAGTTCAAAGAGGGCAGCAGAAGCTTTTGAACTGCCTTTTTAATTGACAGTGCCCCTATTTTTCTGTCTGGGATCTATAACACCCCCAACCTATAGGTACAGACATTACAGAAAAGTTTCCAGATTCATTTTTCTCTGATGTGCTCAGGGTCAGGATTGGGTTGTGGAGGACTTCTTAAGTTATGACTTTTGTGAGTGTTTATGGTTGAAATCCTAGGCATTTGGGTTGTTTTCTTACACCTCCTTTGGAGCCTAGAAGCTCCATGTACTTGACTAGAGTAGTAGCTCACAGGTAGACATATGAACGGAGAAGGCAATGGCAACCCACTCCAGTACTCTTGCCTGGAAAATCCCATGGACGGAGGGGCCTGGTGGGCTGCAGTCCATGGAGTCGCTAGGAGTCAGACAGGACTGAGCGACTTCACTTTCACTTTTCACTTTCATGCATTGCAGAAGGAAATGGCAACCCACTCCAGTGTTCTTGCCTGGAGAATCCCAGGGACGGGGGAGCCTGGTGGGCTGCCGTCTATGGGGTCGCACAGAGTCGGACACGACTGAAGCAACCTAGCAGCAGCAGCAGCAGCAGCAGCAGACATATGAAATACTTTCTAGTCCCCATGCTGTGCTGTGCCTGGGCTTGACTAAAATGTGTCATGTTCTATCACTCAAGCAGCAAAAGCTGGTGACATTGTTGGATGTTCTTTCATGGTTTGGACAAAAACTAAGTAATCTTCCTGCGGGGTCTGGATTTCCATCTCTCTTAGGTATTTCCATCTCTTTTAGTATTATTCCCACAATGATATGCTTATTTGTTTTGTAACAAATATTTATTGTGTTCTGGGCTAGCGTTGAGGCAGGAAGACCATTTGGGAAGTCATTTCATTAGTTCTTCCTCCAAGGAAAGATAACGGTGACTTGGACTAGGATGGTAACAGTGGAAGCAGGGGAGAGATTTAAGATATATTTTGGAGGTAGAATTGTCAGCTAAAGCTGCATGCTAGGCATTGGGCTTTGCCCTGAGGCTACAGTGGCAAATAAAACAAGGTTTTTCACAGAGGTTATACTGCAATAGGGACTAAAGACAGTAAATAGCTATATACATTTAAGATTTGCATAGAGATTGTGATAATCTCTAAGGAAGAAATGTACAGTGATGTAACAGAGAATAATCAGGGGGATGTAGGTGGCTACTTAAATTGAGTTGTCATGGAACAGCTTCCCATGAGAATGAAACAAGGAGTCAGACATGCAAGGAGCTGAGGATGCATAATCCAGGCATATGGAAGGCTGTGTGCTGGTCTTGAGGTAGGAGACACTTGGCACATTCTAAGAATTGTCAGAAGACTGATGTGCCTGGGGTTGTCAATGATGGGGAGAGAGAATGATCTTGGTAGACTTGCCAAGATCATGCAGAGCCTGAGCTTGAAGTTTCCATTTTACTCTGAAACTAGAAACCAGTGAAGAAAAGGTGGTGGTACGGGGAACAAGATATAATTTTTGCATAAAAAGATTACTCTGGTCAGTCTGTGAAGTATGGACTTTAGGTGGGCTAGTGTTGAAGCAAGGGCACCAATTTTAAAGCTTTTGCAATAGTCTTGTTGTTATTCCGTCTCTCAGTCCTGTCCAAGTCTTTGTGACCCCATACTGCAGCACACCAAGCTTCCCTGTCCTACACCATCTCCCAGAGCTTGCTCAAACTCATGTCCATTGAGTCGATGATGCTATCCAACCATTTCATCCTCTGTCATCCCCTTCTCCTCCTGCCTTCAATCTTTCCCAGCATCAGGGGTTTTTCCAATGAGTTGACTCTTCACATCAGGTGGCCAAAGTATTGGAGCTTCAGCCTCAGTATCAGTCCCTCCAATGAATATTCAGGATTAACTTCCTATAGGACTGATCTCCTTGCAGTTCAAAGGAATACAGGGAAGAAAGAATGTATTCAAGGTCTATTTTGGACATAGTGACAGGACTTAGTGATTTATTGGATATTGTTACTAGGCAGATGTAAGCAAAGGGAAATGTTTCTGGCTTAAATAATTGAGTGGAGAGTGGTCCATTTAATAGAACAAAGACTGTAGTGGATCAGAAGTTAAAATATTTCTTTCCTTCCACTCTTCTTGTTCCATCTTCTGACGCCACATTACTTATTCAATAGTGAAATACTGGGAAGAGTACTTACTCTGCTGAGAGTTAGGAGATATGGAATTTTGTCCAGCGGATGTGCGTAAGCAGTGGAATGACTTCAACTCATTCAACTAACTCACAATGCCTTGGTTTTTCTCATGGCTACTTCAGATTTCAGAAGACCGACTATGCTTTGAATTGGATTGATTCATTCTGCTGGGACCTGAGATTTCTTCCCACTTCCAACACTACCTCTAGGGTACCACATTCAGAGGAAGGGACATGGGTCTTTACAGCCTAATATCAATTTCTGTGGTAACAATGGCTTCTGGAGAGGCAAATTCCTTGGCCTCCAAATTAATGATAGCTATTGCTCACCTGCAGAAGAGTCATCAACAGTACAGAACTAAGGAGGTTGACAGATTTTATCATTTTAAGTACACAACAGACAGTGTGTGTTATAGGGCATTGTTGAGACATTGTCATCACATAATTTGTTATTAATTCATTTGCATGAAATAAGGCTATAAAGTATCTGCATTTGTAGAATACATTTATACATGCCCTTCTGTCTCTGGAACTCCTTTAGAATAATATTTTAGAGAAGCATTTGAAAAGTTTAAAGTGCTATGCAAATACAAGGTGTTATTAATATTGACCTATGTACTAATTAGACATTGGCATAAAGAGAACTTATCTTTCCTTGTAGGTACTATTTAAAATTCCAGGAGTCAGCTAGAGTTTGAATCCTTACATTTTGACACAGCGTGTTACTGTGGACATCGTACTTTTGGTGCTGACATGGCACTTTTGGTGCTGGCCTCACGCCAGTTCCTGCTGAACACTAATGCTGGGCACCAGTGCCACCTGTTAAAGACAGTTGGATCAGGAGAGGTGACTCAGGGGTACTCATCCATGGTTTGGCCAGCAACTTGTGGCCAAATTCTGAGGAAATAAGGAAGCAGTTATCTGATGGAGCTGAAAAATTGCATAGAGAGAAACCAGGAGATCGAATCAAAGCCATTACAAACTCCAGTTTTGACATATCAGAGATAATGAATAAACATGGACAGTGAGGTAAGGAAAACACCCCATGCTCTTGCAGCTCTCATAAAAGCCCCCAGTGGCTGCTAATTACCAATGCGAGTAACATCTCAGTCCTCATCCTCTTGGTCTTCCTTTGAGCTTTGCATATGTTTGTGTTTCCTTTGGAAGCTCTCCTCCTCTAATGCTTTAATCCTTCCTCCCTTCTGCTTCTATCCTTATTTATTTAATTTTGGTTTTGTAGGATCTCATCCACTGTCTTGTGAGTCATCGTTTGGAGATGATCTGAGCTAAATTCCTTCTGAGGGTGAGCTCAAGACACCGTTCTTCCAATTTCATGAGTATCAGTTATCTGTACCTGAATTGATTTCCTAGCACCTCAAACTTTTCCCTTCCAAAGCAAAACTTACTATTTTACAGCTATCTTTGCCTTACTTTCCTGGTGGCATTCCATTCTCTCACAAATACAGACTTTAAACCATGACATTATCTGTGATTTGTCTTTCTCCCCCATTCTCTGTGGATATTTTAATATATGTCTTTTGCCTTTTCAATCAGTCCTGAATATCTTCTCTTTCCATTCTAACTGATGGCCAGCATTCTCCACATCCAGATGACCCACTTCTTACTTAAATAACTTAAATAGCTATCTCAAAGAACTTCTATCTTTTTTCATTTATCTGAATTCTTTATTTTTAAATTATGTTTTCACTTTTATACATTTTACTTTTAGTATATTTTACTTGTAAAATGTCCATGACATTGTGTTTGGTTTTTAAGTTTTCCTAATTTTTTAATTGGAGTGTAACTGTTTTACAATGTTGTATTAGTTTCTGCTGTACAATAAAGTGAGACACAAACAGATGGAGAAATATACCATGTTCTTGGATTGGAAGAATCAATACTGTGAAAAGAACCTCTATCTTAAATAACTTTGTACTGCGTTACAGTTCACTGACTAATCCTTCTGGTGACATGGTCATTTTCTTGGAAAAGGAAATTATCTTACTTATCTTTCTATTCACATCCCCACCTTCCCCCATAACTGAGCTCAACATAATTTTCTTTCACATAGGAGGCTGTGGATAAGTATTAGTTGATTTGTCTTAAGGAACTTCATTGAATGCCTTTCTAAAATAATGGCATCTGAATCTAACTCCATTGTTAGTTTTGAGTTAGTGAACTCTTATTCCTCTGCCAAATACCTTTGTACTTGGCTCATTTTGGAGGCCTGCCCTATTAACACCTATTTGCAATCCTCACTCCTCTAGTAAAACTTTTAATGCGTGCAAGTTTATTCAAGCAGGGAGAATCGCCAAATGCAGTGCAGTAAAAACAGATCTTGTGAGAGCTATGCTATCTTGGGCATGTCAGATGGCTAAGAAATAAATAGGTTTAAGGGGGAAAAAAACTTACCCTCAGATTAGAAGAAAGACATTTGGTAAACAAAACAAAACAAAAAAAAACTCGAAGAGGGATGGAGGGAAGGAGACAAGGATATTCTTCAGGAAGTAGCTTGATGAGATGAGGTCATTAGTATAAACTGGAGCCTGACCTGACATTTACCCTTCCTTCACAGACCTTAATTGGGCTATAAGCTTTCTCAAAAATGGTAAGATGTCAATACTCATGAAAATAGAACCATTTATCCTGTAAACTTCCATATTAGGTATTTTTAAATGGTGTTCTTGCCAAGGTTCACAGAGAGACAAAAGAAGTTACATGTTCCTGTTGAAAGGAACAGTTGAACTTGAGTTATCACTGAGTATTCCCAGAACTGATAAAAAAAAAGACAGAATAGGACTGGATGTTGTCTGAAGTCTCTCACAATGTAACCATTAACATTTGGCAATTCCACTGTTTAAGTAGTAAAGTTAATTGATGCAAGCCCAGTCTGAGTCAGACTCCTTGGACAAGATCTTGAACTTCTCTGGACCAGAAGGCTGCTTCTGTCCTCTGTACCTTCAACTTTGTTGTTGTTGTTTAGTCACTAAGTCATGTCCAACCCTTGTGACCTCATGGACTGTAGCTGAATATTGGAGTGTGTTGCCATTTCTTCCTCCAGCGTATCTTCCTGACCTGGGGATCGAACCTGTGTCTCCTGCGTTGCAACTGCTCATGCAGCTGCTCAGAAATTGTTGCTTAGAAGTGCTCAGGAGCTACCAGAGGAGGGGACTGCTGGGGAGAGACCGCAGGGGATGGGGAAGCAGGCTGGGAGGAAGGGTGCATTTTTTTGTCCCCATCTCCCACCTTAACTCTGGCAGCTCCACTTGTATCTATTTGATATAAACTTTTGTTTGAGGAGAGAGCTCTGCTGCTTCTTAAAAAAAGAAAGACAAAGATAAAGGGGAAAAATGAACTTTAAAAATCACAGCTCTAGCAGCTTGTGAAGTAACCTGTGCTTTTTCACTCCCCCAGCCAGCCTTCCGGGATGGAGTGGAACTGTTGAGCGTTGCCCTGGAAATGTGAACTAGAGGCTTGACGTTTGAGCAATGTCTGATCCCACCAATAAACGAAAAATTTCTAACATGTTTTTTAGAACCTTGTGATACAGACAAACACTCTGCCACCAAGCTACTGAAGAGCCTGGAGAGGCTCGGCGTATTTCTCAGTGACTACTGTGTTCAGTCCTGTGGCCATTTCAGGCATCATTCATGGAAAAAAAAAAAAAAAAGTTTGGGTTTACTGGAATTGAGGTTTTGTTTAAAGCTTTATTTATGGGGAATTGGAGAGAAAATAGAAAGGAATGTAGAGTTGGATCATAAGAATATATCTGGATGTTCAACAACAACTAATTACTAGAGAAATGCAAATGAAAACTACAGCAAGGTACCACCTCACTCCAGTCAGTATGGCATCATGAAAATGTCTACAAATAATAAATGCTGGAGAGAGTGTGGAGAAAAGGGAGACTTCCTACATAGATGGTGGCAATGTGAAGCTACTGTGGAGGACAGTATGGAAATCCCTAAAAAAAAACTAAGAGTGATCATATGATCCAGCAGTCCCACTCCTGTGCGTATGTCTAGTGAAAACTCTGATTAAAAAAGATGCATACACCACAAAAAGATACAAGTTCATAGCTGCTGCTGCTGCTGCTAAGTCGCTTCAGTCGTGTCCAACTCTGTGCGACCCCATAGACTGCAGCCCACCAGGCTCCCCCGTCCCTGGGATTCTCCAGGCAAGAACACTGGAGTGGGTTGCCATTTCCTTCTCCAGTGCATGAAAAGTGAAAAGTGAAAGTGAAGTCGCTCAGTCGTGTCTGACTCCTAGCGACCCCATGGACTGCAGCCCACAGGCTCCTCCATCCATGGGATTTTCTAGGCAAGAGAATTGGAGTGGGGTGCCATCGCCTTCTCTGCAAGTTCATAGCAGCACTATTTAAATAGTCAAGACATGAAAACACCTAAATGCCCATCAACAGAAAAATGGGTAAAGATGTGGTACATACATAATGGAATATTACTCAACCATAAAAATGAAATAATGCCACATGCAGCAACATGCATGGACCTAGAGATTATCAAACTGAGTGAGGTCAGAAAGATAAAGACAAGTACCATGTAATACTACTTACATATGGAGTCTAAAAGACGACACAAATGAAATTATCTACAAAATAGAAACAGATTCAGACAGAACAAATTCGTGGTTGCCAAGGGAGGGGAAGAGGTGGGTTAGAAGTTTGGGGTTAGCAGATGCAAACTATTTTACAGAGAATGGATAAAAAAGATCCTACTGTATAGTACAAGGAATGATATTCAAAACCCTGTGATAAACCATAATGGAAAAAACACGTGAAAAGGAATGCATGTATGTGTATAACCAAATCATTTTGCTGTATAGTACAAAGCAACAAAACATTGTAAATCGACTATACTTAAACAAAAATAAAAACAAAAGAATATGTCTGGGAGATAAGAATTAGGCATAGGGAGGAGTGATGAGTACAAATAAAAATCATACCTCCTTATTTTATTAAATGCTTTCCAGTTTACAAGATGATTTAACATATACTTGCTTACTTGCCAAGTCACTTCAGTCATGTCCGACTCTTTGTGACCATGTGGACTGTAGCCTGCCAGGCTCTTCTGTTCATGGGATTTCCCAGGAAAGAATACTGGAATGGGTTGCCATGCCTTCCTCCTAACATATACTATTTCACTCCAATAAACAGACACCACATATTCTGCGGTTGGAAGAAAGAAAGGGAAGATCTTTCATCTCCTTAACCCTCTGTTAATCCCACCTATAAACACCATATTCCAAGTTACCTCTCTGTCTGCTTGCTCTGTTCCTGCTTCCCGGCTGCCAAAACTGCTGGAGAATCATGCAGTCTTGACCTATGATAATCACGTGTCCAAATCCAACTTGGCCACTTCCACACTCAGATTTGTTCTTCTCTTCCATGCCCCAAGGCTGCCTTTCTGTATCAGTTAATCCAGACCTTTTCCACTCCCCATATAATGGGTTGAATGGTTGTTGTTGTTATTGTTCAGTCACAAAGTCGTGCTCGACTCTGCAACGTCATGGACTGCAACACATCAGGCTTCCCTATTCTTCAGTACCTCCCTGAGTTTGCTCAAACTTATGTCCACTGAGTCAGTGATGCCATCCAACCATCTTATCCTCAGTCTTTCCCAGCATCAGGGTCTTTTCCAATGAGTCATTTCTTCACATCAGGTGGCCAAAGTATTGGAGCTTCAGCTTCAACATCAGTCCTTCCAATGAATATTCAGGACTGATTTCCTTTAGGATTGACTTGGTTTGATCTCCTCGCAGTCTGAGGGACTCTCAAGAGTCTTCTCCAACACCACGGTTCAAAAGCATCAATTCTTGGGCACTCAGCCTTCCTTATGGTTCAACTCTCACATCTATCCATGACTATAGGAATAGTGGTCTTCAAAAAAATATATACATCTCACCCCCAGTCTGTGATTGTTACCTTGCTTGGAGAAAGGTGATTAATTTAAGGACCCCGAGATGGGGTCATCCTGGTATATCTGGTGGGCCCTAAATCCAATGACAGAGGGAGATCACACATACACAGCAGAAGGCCTTATGAACAGGACCAGAGCTTCGACAAATGCAGTCACAAGCAAGGAATGCTAGCAGTATCAGCTAAAAGAGATGGGGATAAATTCTCCCCTGGAGGCTTCAGACGGAATGCAGTCCTGACAACATTTTGATTTTGGACTTCCAGCCTCTAGAAACATGAGAGAATAAATTTATGTTGTTTTGAGCTACCTGGCTTGTAGTCATTAGCACAGGCCTAGGGAAATAACACAGGCTTCCCTGGTGGCTCAGATGGTAAGGAATCCACTTGCAGTTTAGGATACCTGGGTTCGATCCCTGTGTCAGGAAGATCCGCTGGAGAAGCAAATGGTTACTCATTCCACTCGTATTCTTGCCTGGAAAATCCCATGGATAGAGGAGCCTGGCAGGCTACAATCCTTGGGGGTCACAAAGAGTCAAACACAACTGAGCGACTAAACATACACACACACAGGGAACTAACACACTCATAACGCCTCTGTTCTTTCCATCCTTCTTAGCAGTTGATGGTTCAGACTTCTGCTTTTCTGAAGAGATTGACATCATCTTCCCTAAATCTCTCATTAACCCTTTCTTTTAGTCTAACCTATTTCTTTATCTCCCCAAATATGTCTCTGTAGAAGTATATCCACCGTTTTTTCCTTTTAGTTTGTCTATGAGAAGGATTCCCACTCTGCCCTCTTTGCAAATGCTGAATTCTCTATCTGTGCTCCTGATTCTGTCCCTTCCTGGGACCTGAGAGACCCAGTGTTCTCCTGCCCAGCCTTCTTAGTGCCCAGCTGGGAAGGAGATCACATCCAAGGTGCGTGGCACTACCCAGTTCTGCAGATCCATCGTGGAAGGAGAAGTCTGAATCAAGGGCTGGATCAGAAGGGAGGAAGATAAACTCTGAACTAAAGAGTGGACCTGGTGGACTAGCCAATGGGATCATCCAGCTAGAGGAGTAAGAGATGGAGAAATCAAGGAAGGACTAAGTAGAGAAGAGGACTCCTCCAACCCCTCTGCATGTAGAACCCCCATTCCGGTTCATTTCTCAACTAGTGGGCATTGGCTTGGTATCCCAACCTATCTCCTTTTTCTTCATTTTTATCTTTTCTCCTTCTCAATGTGATCTTGCCTTATGCCTTTAGACACGTTCTTCTTTTGTTCAGTTTTAAAGGCGTATACATTTCCCAACTGCTTGCCGGGGACATAATGGGGCAGATTCACCCATTGCCTGTGTTTGTCGCATGCTCTTCTGTGTTCTGGGAGCCAGCAATCTCCTTTCTTTCAGAGACTGCCTTGTTTTCTTGTACCTTCTCATATGGTCTGTCCCACTGGCAATAGCGATTGTCCAGTCATTCCTGCAAGATTTTTCACATTGGATATAAGGAAATTTGGTGGCAAAGCTAGGGGTGTAAGAGCTACCAGCCACAATTCTCTGTGCCAAATATAGAAAGTTAGTCTACAGTAAGAGAAAATGAAGCCTAAACTAAAAGAGAAGCAGAGATGGAGTAAGGAAAGTCCTGGCAGTCCCAGGCCTTGCAGTCCCTGGTTATATCCATTCCTGAAGCTACCACCCCCAGGCCCCACCTGGGGTTTGAACAGGTGAGGTGGTGAATTCACCCCATTGCCTGTGTTTCCTCCAGTTCAGGTACTGTCACCAAGAAACCAACAAGCTCTGACCAAGAGATCTCTCCTTCAAGCTCCTAGTACTCTTGTGTCCTCAAAGATCACCTCCTCTTATGGTGTCCCAAGACTTCTATTTTAAAGTTGGTCATCTAGGCGTATTCTAGAACCTTCTTTTTGTTTTTGAAATTTCCTCCCAACAGTATCAGATTGTCTGCTTTCAAAGATACTCAACTCTTCACCCCTCACGTTATACCAGCCTTGTCTCTGGTTTACTTGCTCCTGTCTGCTTCTTTTCCAGGGCTTTGTCATCTTTCCATACCCAAACGTTGGTGGTCACTAAAGGTTAGCCCATGATAGCCTGTTACCCACTATTTCTGTTCCATTCTCAGTAATACACATGTTCTTTTTGTCAGCTCCCTGGAGTTGACTTTAGTCTAAATCTGTCACTCAAATTCTTATTGAATATGTCTAAGACCCTGAGTGACTTTTCCAAGGCTGGTCAGCTGGTTATTGGCTGCCCTGTTTTCTGAGACTCCCCTGATGATTTATGATGATATTGTTTTATTCTTAGCATATTACACACTGTGAATTGTGATTCACAATTTACTGGTGTATTATTATATTGGTCTAAAGCTGTGTAAATAGCCAGATTGTAGGGAGATGTTATCCCACCATTTCAACCATAAGAATACATTGACTCCATATTTATGAACGCAATCATTTTAACCAGAATTATATCACCATTGCCAAGAAAGACTTTTTTGAATCAAACTACATTAAGGCAATTTCATTATTTGATCAATTCTTCTATATAAACCATTTAAACAGTTTCCATTTTTTCTATTTTCATTTAACTGAAATTATTTTTCTCAAAATCAATTCCTTCTCATGAATTTTATGATGAGAATTTGATTTATCCATCAGGTTTTTTTTTCCCCAAACATATAAAATGTTACCTATTATATCTTCTGCTACTACAGGTTTTCTTTTAGGACCCTTACTTCCACAAGCATAATTGTCCAGGGTCAGATTTTGTGGATATAAATTTTCTTTAGAAGATTTGTTTCTTCTGCCACTTTTTAGTCAACGGTGAAATTTCATAAATGCAGTTTTAGCTATTGTCTGTTTTATTTGTGTCAATTATTTCAGGAAAGTGTATTTTCTCTGAGATCAATTTTTAAATTTTCAATGTTACCAACAAGATTGATTCTTTCAGTCAATTTTTCATTTGTAGTAATTTTTTCTATGTGCAAGTTTTCAGTTCAGTTCAGTTCAGTTGCTCAGTTGTGTCCAACTCTTTGTGACCCCATGAATTGCAGCACACCAGGCCTCCCTGTCCATCACCAACTTCCGGAGTTCACTCAA
>NW_011495032.1:26644882-26668043 GCF_000754665.1 Bison bison bison | reverse complement strand
CCCATTGAGTCAATGATGCCATCCAGCCATCTCATCCTCTGTCATCCCCTTTTCCTCCTGCCCCAAATCCCTCCCAGCATCAGAGTCTTTTCGAATGAGTCAACTCTTCGCATGAAGTGGCCAAAGTACTGGAGTTTCAGCTTTAGCATCATTCCTTCCAAAGACATCCCAGAGCTGATCTCCTTCAGAATGGACTGGTTGGATCTCCTTGCAGTCCAAGGGACTCTCAAGAGTCTTCTCCAACACCACAGTTCAAAAGCATCAATTCTTCGGCGCTCAGCTTTCTTCACAGTCCAACTCTCACATCCATACATGACCACTGGAAAAACCATAGCCTTGACTAGTCATTGTCAATTTTGGTTTGTGTTTTCTTCTATGAGTAATATTAATTATGAATTAGACAAAAGACTGACAGTTTGTATTTCATTAATTCAGTCCCAAGTATGGGGTGGGGGATCCCACAATACCATGGGTGCTATTCTAGGCACTTGAAATGTAACTGTGACAGCAGAGAATGTAGTTTTCTTTCTAATGTGGGCTAGGAGAGAACACACAGGCAAACACATAAATGGGAAAAAGGGATTTTATATTGAAAAAAGGACTGTGAAGAAAATTAAATAGAATAATGTGACCGTGACAGGTTAGAGCAGTACATTAGACTGGGCTGTCAACAAAGGTCTTCCTGAAGAGGCAACATTTGAGCTGAGACCTGAGTGACAAAGTGACAAGCATGGAAAGGTAGGAAAATGAGTTTCTTAACTGCTATGCTGTGAAAATTCTAAAAATGTGTTCTTAAAACTTCCCAACATATTGTGTACCACTTTCCCATACCACATGAGGAACAAAAAACAAACTGTGGGTGATCATGGTGAAGCTAAAACATATTGTTACTGCATATTGCTTTTGTGCTTATGGCCACATATGGCAAGGAAGAAATATGCAAATGAAAATGGTTGGGCCAGAGCAGTAGGAGAGTAAGTGCATTTTTGTTCCCCAGACTATTTGTTTTGGTGTATCTTTTCAATAAAAACATATAGGGACTTTCCTGGCAGTCTCCTAGTTAAGACTTCACCTTCCAATGCATGGGGTATGGGTTCAATGCCTGGTCAGGAAGCTAAGATCCCACTTGCCTTTTGGCTAATAAACCAAAACATAAAATAGAAATGATATTGTAACAAATTCAATAAAGGCTTTAAAATGGTCCACATTAAAAAAAAAAAAAACTACAAAAAAATATATAGTACATGTGCCGTGGACACTAATTTTTCACTGGTGTGGGCGATTTCCTATCTCCTCAGCGACACTGAAAGTTCAATTGTGACAACACACTGTGTCTTATTCTTCTTTTGTCTCACCTTTGAGGACTAGGCATTCAAAAAGTACTTGTGGATTGATGGTTCCTAAATTCTCTAGTTGCAAATATAAATGAAAATTTAAATGTGGATTTTCTGATGAAAAGCAGAATTTGAACTTCTACAATAAAATAAAATAGTGAGTTATTCATGGCAGGTTTGAACCATTTGAATGAAGGTGCATCGCTAGCATGAACATTTGTAGACTTTTCTCTCCCAGGGAGACTTGCTTGAAAATAGTTAAACTCTTCTTACAAAATGTCGTTAGGCCAACTCCTCTCCTCGTCAAATAGGAATAACTTCTGGGCAAAGAAACTTGCCAAACAACAGAACAAACTCTCCTTGAAGGGTGAGAGGACAACAAGCAGCTGTTCACACAAAGATTGAGACAACACTGACCATCTGCAGTTTAAATGGCAGTCACGTTTGCTCTTTCTTCCAAGGACTCCTGCTCAAAAATGTTCCCCTCATGGCCTGGATAGAGCCATAATGAGAAGCCAGGGGGAGTTCAGCTGTCCTTTTACTCAGAAAGTGATGGGGGTGGTCTTTTCTTTCTTCCCTTCCCCTATCCAATCCCTTTCCCATTCTGTGATGTGTAAATATACACATTCACATCCACTGACACTGGTAACTTTCAGCTAAGTGTAGGTTTTGTTTAGAAAGCCCATTTTAAACAAACAGATGAAGTGCACATAATATTTTTACTACTCAAAATCTGGACTACTTAGCATTAGATCGAATCATTGAAAGAGCTCCAAGGAAAACTGTATACTACAATACACTCTGCCAATGCTTGAATCTTTTTTATTTTTCCTATAGAATCACAAGAATTATTCCTGAAATAAATAAATAAAAGCCAGTCTCTACCCAGGAATCTAGATTTGTATAACTTGGTTTCATATAAAGTGACAATACTTAAACCTTTCTGGTAGTGTACTCTCAGTGAAAACATTAGCCACAAAAATACCACATCCCAGAGTAAGCACAGCATTTGGGCAGCATTACTGTGAAGCCATGAGCAAGTCACTTATCCTTTAAATTTTGACATTATTTTGTAAAACAAAATTTATTCATCTATTCATTCATTTTACAAATATCTTTTGAGTATCAACTATATGCCACGGACTAGTCTAAGAACTGAGAATATAAAAATCAAAATAAAATTGGTACTTGCCCTCAAGAAGTTCATTGACCAGCAAGAAGAAAAGCAGTCACATAAATAGTTAAAATATGGTATGCTATATCATAGTCTCTGTGCTAGCTTTCAATTGCTGCTATAACAAATTACCACAAACTTAATGGCTTAAAATAACATGTGTTTATTCTCCTACATTTCTGAACCTCAGAAGTCTAAAGCTAAGCATTAACAACTGAGCAGTTGTGTTCTTTCTGGGAGTAACAAAGAAGAATCTGTTTTCTTTTTTCTTTCTGCCATTTTTGTTTTTACCTTTCCCACCTCTTCTAGAAGCCTATAGTCTTTGGCTTATGGCTCCTTCTACACCTTCAGATTGCATCATTCCAATATTACATAAGGTTTCCCAGGTGGCTCAGTGGTAAAGAATCTGCCTGTCAATGCAGGGGACATAAGAGATATGGGTTTGATCCTTGGGTCAGGAAGATTCCCTGGAGGGGGAAATGGCAACCCACTCCAGTATTCTTGCCTGGAAAATCCCATGGACAGAAAAGCCTGGCGGGCTATAGTCTATAGAGTCACAAAAAGTCAGACACAATTGAAGCAACTTAGCACATACACAGTGTTATATCTCCTTTTTCTAACTTTGACCTTCTTGCCTCCCTCTTATAAAACCTTTGTGATTACCTAGGCTCCACCACCATCACCTAAATCATTCAAGATAATATATATTCCTATCTAAAGATCTTTAACTTACTCATATCTACAAAGTCCCTTTTGCCATGGAAAATAACATAGTCACAGGTTCTAGGATTAGAGCATGGATGTTTTAGAAAGATGTATTCTGTCTACCATAGTATGTGTAGTTCAAGAATACAAGGGAGTGACCTCTTTATAATGTAAAATGTAAGGTTAGGAGAAGGCATCTTAAGTCTAATGAGAACCAAAGAAAGGGCAATGTTTGAGCTGAGATCTGAAGGCTGAATAAGAGTTTGCCTGAAAGAGACGTGGGAAGAAACCTTTGCAGTGAGAACAATGATACGCTGTTTGAAGAAAGGGAATTATTGTAGAGGAACAGAATGTCACAAAATAGGAGGGTACTTTAGAGAAACTCTGGCTCCAACCACCATGTTTAACAATGGAGGAAACCAGAAGGCTGAAAGGTGTGATACCTTGACCAAAGCCTGACAGGTAGAGAGGGACAGGCCACGAAGAAACTAGACACCTGGTTCCCTTCCTCCCACCCAGTCCCTTATGAAGCCCCAATGTTAAGCTATACCCTTAGGTCCAGATGTCAGGGACCTCTGCCTACTCTCAAATTTCAATAAAATTCAGTTCAGTTCAGTCGCTCAGCCATGTCCGACTCTTTGCGACCCCATGAATCGCAGCACGCCAGGCCTCCCTGTCCATCACCAACTCCTGGAGTTCACTCAGACTCACGTCCATCGAGTCAGTGATGCCATCCAGCCATCTCATCCTCTGTCGTCCCTTATTGCAAAAATCAACACATTGTTAATGGGCAAAGTGTAGTGTTTCATTTTGACTGAGAAACACTTTTTTCCCCAAAAAAGCTTCAGAGGTCTTCTGGATTGATAGTTTAGAGCCATCTGAAAGATATAAACAAAGATAATAAGCCATATTCATTTTTTAAATGACAACTCTATAAGTTCAGTAATTTCTTCTTAGACAATGAATTGGCAGATGTCAGAGGCAAAAACTGACTACAAAATGGATGTTTGTTGAATAAAACCTATGAAAGTGAAAGTGAAGCTGCTCAGTAGTGTTCGACTCTTTGCAACCCCATGGACTGTAGCCTGCCAGGCTTCTCTGCTCTTGGGATTCTCCAGGCAAGAATACTGGAGTGGGTTGCCATTTCCTTCTCCAGGGTATCTTCCCCACCCAGGGATTGAACCCGGGTCTCCTGTTCTGCAGGCAGACGCTTTACCCTCTGAGCCACCAGGAATTCACTGTCTCAGAAATGAGTTCATGACAATGCGATGTTCACAGAGATGTACTATATGCACTTTGGTACATTATTTTAGTCAGTGGTGGGAAAAAGGCCAGAATTGGCTGGTTAATCTGCAGCCTGAGGGGCTTCCCAGGTGGCTCAGTGGTAAAGAGACACAGGAGATATGGTTCAATTGCTGAGTTAGGAAGATCCCCTGGAGGAGGAAATAGCAACCCACTCCAGTATTCTTGCCTGGAAAATCCTATGGACAAAGGAGTCTAGCAGGCTACAGTCCATGCGGTCACAGAGAGTCAGACACGACAGAGGGACAGAGGGACAAGCACTGCCATCTGAGCTTTCATAAATACTGACTTCAGTGATGGGCCATAAGGAACCCTAATGGTGGTGCTGGAGAAGACTCTTGAGCGTCCCTTGGACAGCATGGAGATCAAACCAGTCAATCCTAAAGGAAATCAACCCTGAATATTCACTGGAAGAACTGATGCTGAAGCCAAAGCTCCAATACTTTTGTTGCCTGATGCAAAGAGCCAACTCATTAGAAAAGACCCTGGTGCTGGGAAAGACAGAAGACAAAAGGAGAACTGTGTGACAGAGGATGAGATAGTTGGATGGCATCATTGACTTAATGGGACATGAGTTTGAGCAAAGTGCAGGAGATAGTGAAGGATAGGGAAGCCTGGCAAGTTGCAGTCCATGGGGTCGCAGAGTCTACTGAGCAACTGAACAAGTCACTGTGTCCCAGCACAGTGACAGCCCTTGAGTGTGACTGCGTGGATGCCTTGTGCACACATCATAATCACACATCATAAACTCCTTTCATGGGAGTTCAGAGAATTAATCCTGGTCTCCTTTCCAGATGTACCTTTGGGAAAGTTGCACATTTTTCTACATTTTTGTTTGGTTTTTAACTTATGGCAAGGAAGCAATAGATAGTTTTGCCTGATTCTGTATTATTGAAGGCCCAAGACTCCCCTTCAAACTGCTGGGTGTACTCCTGTGTTTGGTGTCTACTTTGGGGGAACCCCACAATGACCAATTTCTTAGCAATGTCTATTTGGCACAAAATACATGAGGATTTAGAGTAAGATATCCCTATGGAGTCAAAGATAAGTTAGACCTTTAAGAAGAAATAGTCTTCTTCACCAAATACCATTAAATGAAATGTGAACTCCGGGAGTTGGTGATGGACAGGGAGGCCTGGCGTGCTGCGATTCATGGGGTTGCAAAGAGTTGGAGATGACTGAGTGACTGAACTGAACTGAAGTCCTATTTGACCAGAGACCCAGAAGATGGTCACCGATATTTTTTGAGATGCGAATACTGCAAAGATATAGGAATGATGGGGCAGCCTTTGATAAGTGCAGAAAATTATTAGATCTGGATTGGGAAACCTGTATGTTAGCCTGAAAGAAGCACCTTGGCTGACAAATTAGTTAGAAATGGGTACGAACAGTTAGGAGGTTTGTCAGGGCAAATAGAAATTGGTTAGAGAAGATGAAGAGCTGGGAATGAGGGACCTCAGTTGACTGTGAACCCAATAGGAAAACTGATTAAGGTAAGAAGGGCAATATCCCAGACAGGGTGTTGAAGAAAAAGACGGTCATAGTCAATGGTGGACAGACAAGGAATATAAGAATCCAGGGACAGGGAAATTAAGTTGTCAGGGGACTGGGAGGCGTGAGTTTTGCAACCCTGACATGGTTGAACCCAAGAACCCAAACCAGACGTGATAGAATCTTGCTTTCTCTGTGTTGAAAGATGGATCAGGGAGACTGGTATTTTGAGTGCATCTGGAAAGGATTATCTCTAAGTAACATTTATATTACATTTAGCAGTAATAACAGACTAATTTAGGCTACATTGTGCAGTTGGACAAATAGAGTTCAAAGCTTTTCTAGCCAGTAATCTGTGGCTCTACTTAATCTCTCTGGAATTCAGTTTCATTGTCAATACAATGGCATTTATATCATCTCCTGGTTTATTGGTGACAATGGAATGAAATAACATAGGTAAAGTGCTTGATCCCATAGTTGGACTTGGTGAATGTTGGTTTCCTTTGAGGCCATGATCTCTATGACTCTCTGGGCACAACACCAAGGATGGCTCCTATGCTCATGATCTCCCTATTCTTGGTTCTTTTGTGTTTTCTTAGATATCTCCTACCTCCACTTCTTATGTTATGAAGAAGCCTTACATAAAGCTAATCGATGAACATGGATCTTAGCCACAAATTCAGCAAAACAAAGAAAAAAATAAAGTGCTTAATTTTTCCATAACTAAGTCTAATTTCTATCACAAGCCCCTATGTGCCTATAAAAAAATATTCCTTAAATTTTGGTGATATAACACAGCAAAGGTTGGCAGGGGGCTCTGTTCTGCATGGTGTAAGTGATCCGTGCAGATATGGGCTCTGTTATCTTCTAGCTACATGATCTAATAGACATGGCCTTTAAGTCTCTGAAAAAATGAAAAGGAGAGCTGGACAAGGTATACTATTTCTTGAATGCTTCCACTTTTGATCACATCTGCTCACAGTCTTTTGGCAGGAACTAGTCATATGGTCCTAACCTAGGCTACAGAGAAGGCTGGCAAATATAAATGAAATACATTGTCTTCTTGTAAACTTTATTAGGGCTTTTGGGGGGTGGTAAATAATAGAAGAGACCTAACTAAAACTCCATTAAGCAAAAGAGGAAGTTTATTAGCTCACAAAACTGGAAAAGGGGATTGTTACTGGAATCAAGCATGGCTGGATCCAGAGACTCAAATTAGGTAACAAGTTTTGGTTTCTCTCCATCTCTGAACTCAGCTTGGCTTGGCTCAGTCTTTAGGATATTTTTCTCTGTGTGGTATTTAATAAAAATGGCTGCCAGCAACCTCTAGCCCATATCCCCTCAGCTTAGTAAGACTATTGGAATAAACCAGTCCTCCCTTAAAGTACAGGAAAAATTCTGCGGACTCTGATTGGCCCAGCTTTGGTTCATGACATCTCTGTGATAGAGATTGGAGGGAGAACAGATTAATCTCCATTCAAACCACATGACACAAATTTCCACCTGGAATGTCGAGTTCTGTTAGGGCCCCTCTGAAGGGGAGGACAACCAACAACACCAGCTGCCCATCACAGCAAGAAACACTCTTTAAAGCTCCCTATTTCCCGCATATCACTTGGGGCCCATGAGTGGTTTCTATCATGCTAGGAGTTATATTGGGCACGATAGGTGCCCATGGGCAAATAACCAGTCAATATTCCAATGTTTTGTGGAAACAATGGTTATATCTTTTGTAAATTTGACACAAGAACACAGCTGGGAGATATTTGAAATAGAAAACTATGATCAATGATCTGTGTCAAATCATAAAAAATTTTTTTTTTCATTTTTCTTTTAAAAGTAAAAAAAAATAAGGATGCATCACAAGGAAAGGAGGAATTTCTCACAGTGGCTTTGTGGCATGCATTCTGGCCAGCCTGGATTACCATGTTGCTGTATCTCAATCTTTTCTGGGAAGCCGTCACTCCATCTCCCATGCCCATCAGCCCGAATTCAATCCTGTGCCTGCCAGGCTTCCATCTGAGCAGCCATCTAGCGAAATAACCAATGATGTTAGTGACTGTGGCCTCCTGACGACTTCCCCAGTTCTGCTTCGAAAGCCCATTTAAAATACATTTCTCATTTTACTACACATTCAAATTTTATTCCTCTGGTTATAGAACTATAAATGTCTGCATTTCACATAGACTCAAAATGAAGTGTATATAAGCATATATAAATCACACTGCAAAAGTTGCATTTTCTTCACAGTGCTCGATATTTGCCTGGGTGAAAATTATATTATCTGGCGACTGCTCACATTCTTCCACATCTAAATATTCAAAAGAGGCCCACACACAATGCATTTTTCACAATTAGGCTACTATAGGTCGTATTTTAAGGTGAAATAAAATTTTCTTCCTGAAATCTTAACAATGCTCCGGTGGGTATGCGTATTTTTATGCCCATATGATCGGAGTTAAGTTTCATTGTATAAAATTTTGGGAAGTTCACTTGTTGGGAATTGGAAATTGATCTACTGTGTAAAATGTGCAAAATGGGAATAATAAGACTGGCCCTTCCTCAGGAGGTAACTTACAAAAACATGACACAGCCTCTGATGAACATACCTGAAGGTCCTTCAAACTGGGGGTTTGATAGCTCTATAGAGGGGAAAGGCCTCTGGAGCTTCATGAAAATAGGAAAGGAATGTCTTTCCCCACTGCCTGGGAGTAGAGAGCCTGTTTCTTCATTCCTTTAAAAAAAAATAAACAAATAATGACCAGGTGTGGTGGCTACATCAGAGAATAGAGTGATATGAGCCATTGAGGGCTCCATCCTCTACGGCTGAGGATACTACATAACAGAGGTGCCCTAACGGTCTATTTATTCTGCAAAGAAAACAAATCTCCTCAGTATTTTAGAAGAAGTGGACTTAGGGTCCCTGAATTTAACCTTCTGCTCACCCAACCACTACATCTGTTTGAGAGGTCCTTAAATCACGCCCATATCCATAGTTTCCCAATAGCATGTCAATGCACCAAGGTTCTTGCACACACTAGCAGGGATCATCTCAAATAAAGGTGTATAAACACCCACACACAGTGAGTACCTGAAAAGAAAAGACATCATCTTTAAAATTCTCTCTCTTTTCTGGCAATCTTTTCCATGATCTTCAGCTTCTGGAAATGATAGAACTTTCCAACCCACAGGAGCACAGTTTCTGGCAGAAACCAGAAGGCCAGACCGGGACTCTCTAACTCCCCATTTCCTGAATGAGCTACATCTTTAAGGATCCCACTTTTTATGTGTTTTATTCAATACCATCACTACAGTTGAGTACTCAAGAAATATGATGAACACACATGAAGAAACAAATTAAGGCATGATTGTAATATCTCTTCAGTTGTCCCGCAGCTGGCAAGACTGTATGAGTTTCTAATTCTTGCTTCCTCTCCTCAAACTTTGAAAGCCAAATAAGAGATTTCCAGCAAATTATAGAGTTTTAATTGTTTAAAGAGGGGTTTTATGTTTCCGAGAAAAGAAATAGTCTGAAGTTAAGCACTTCCAAAATCGACATTGCAAAATGTTCCATAAACAATGGATAAACATAGATTATATAGACAGAATATGCACTTGGCAATTCAACACAACTGGTACTTGAGAATGGGTAAGACTTGGTCATATGCCCATACCTTAGTTTGGTGTTAAAGTTCCCCAATGAGAAATCAGAGGAATTGATGCTGGATATGGGAAACCCAGAGACACAGCATCACACATCCATACTAGTCACACAATAGCTGAATAGGTACCATGGGGTCATAGAAAGAATAAACTCCAGTCTTACAAAGTCTTAGGTTGGAATCCTGAGTTTCACATTTTTGTTTGCATGTCTAGGCAAATTACTTACATTCTCTAAAGTCCAGTTTTCTCTCCTGTAAAGTAGGCATAAAAACGCCTAACTGCTTTGCTCACACATCAAGACAGCAAGTAGAAAGGTGCACTCCTGTTAGGGGATCTCTAAATTTAATTATAAATCTTTAAAAATAAGCAAGCCAGTGTACAGCATGTGTACCTGCTCAGTCACGTCCAACTCTTTGTGACCCCATGGACTGTAGCCCACCAGGCCTCTCTGTCCATGGAGTTTTCCAGGCAAGAAGTGGGTTGCCAGTTCCTCCTCCAGTGGATTTCCCCAATCCAGGGATTGAACTCTGGTCTTCTGAATCTCCTGCACTAACAGGCGGATTCTTTACCATTGAGCCACCTGGGAAGCAGTGTACAGCACCAGTGAAGAAATCACAAACTAGAATTGGATTTGGACTAAAATACATCACCAAGATCCTGAATGAATTACCAATTCCTGGTTGTTTCTCTCTCTTTTTGAATAATTAGGAGTATTGCAGACTTGAACCTCTATCCCTCTTAAACCCTGTACCCCACATTGAAAATGCCCGGTTTTTCCTCCCCTGAGAATTCCCCAATCTCTATATCATTGGCAGTGCTCTAATCCCATGTAATTGTATTAGTCTCAATAGCAGATTAGCTCTAAATGCCCCACAGAAAGGGAGCTGTCAGCCTCACTATTGTTTTCCACTTAATGTGATTCTGGGCAGCAAAGAAGAAAGGCAGCCAGAGCCCTCCGTCTCACATTACAGACCACAGTTTCTAAACCAATTAAGGAAAAGGGATTTACAGTCCTCAGGATTAGAGACTCTGTTTATATTATCCTATATTTCTTCTCATAATACCCTCCATTTTATGTCTCCTAACAGCCTTCTCTCCAACTCTGGAAAGCTCCTGTTCACTTACCCATACGTTTCCCCATTTACTTCTCTGGGTTTGCTATTTGAGTGCAGTCACCGAGCTAGCTAATTCTTACTGATTGTTTTAATTATGTTTCAGAATCCTCGTGTGTTTGCTGTCAGGAGAATGGCAGCATGAAAATGCTGGGGCTCAGCCTGAGCCTGATATTCAAGCAGACCTTGATAAAGCGGTACATTTCTGTGCAAGCCACCATTTCAATTAATGGAATAAAAACATCCTGCAGGATGTTTATCAGAGAAATAAAATTTGGCTCTCAGGAGGCAAATTGGTCAGTATCCTGATATTGCAGCAAAAGGTGCCAATTTTTTTTTTTTTTTTTTTAAGAATCACATCTGATGTGGAAGGTGAAATGAGGTTTTACTGAAGCAAAGGAGCAAATACAAAGATGCTCTTTAAGAAAGCTCTCCAGACCATTTTAAACAAATCCTGGCCTAATTTGAGTGTTGGTCTGAGTTCCCTCTTTTCTCTTACTTTTCTAAGGGAAGCTCATGCCACAGGAAGTCCCACTGATATTCTTCTACCCAAACGTATGTATAATTTTTCCCTTGGCTGGTGCCTGAACAATGAAACCCTCACTCGATGGGTTTCTATTAGAGCCAAATGGGTTTGGAGAAGCATTTTTACTCTTAATGGAGCTTTTCTATTGAATTCCATTTTTCAGAATTTTATTTTAGTTTCAGTTGAATATTTAAACAGGTTTAAATTTTAAATATCTCTGCTGAACAAGCCCCGATATATATCTTTTAAATTGCTGTAATACTTCACTGGGTTTCCTTTTTAACCCGATACAATATGCATAATCCATTATGTTAGCATTACATAAGTTGAGTATGCTCAGACACTGGGCTAAGGCACCCTTTTTGCACAGTGAAGTCACACCATTGCAATGGACTGTCTTATCAAATTATTTTTATAACAGCTTTGTTACTAACAAAGCATAAAGAGGGTTCTAAAATTCAACTCAGGGCTCAATATTGTAGGAATACTCATTCGGACTAATGAAACTTTTATTTAAAGTTGTCCTTAAACTGGATTTTCCTATTCTAGACTTTTTAACATCATCAGGAATAAAAGCAGGGTCTCCTTTGGGGGAATCATATTTCTAGGTCTACTAGTTTTATAAGTTCTGGTTGTTATCCTGGCTTTTCCTAGGCTCTTTGAAATGAACAAATATTTGAGTGTTCTAGGCACAAGGAGAAAAACAAAGACACGCAACTAACACCTCCCTCTTTGAGAGCTTTGTCCAGTGTGAGAAGCAAGATATTAACATCAAAGTTCTGAACAGCTTAGTTTGTCTGATCAGATCTCAGCTCTGGCACTTACTAATTCTAAGACTTTGGACAAATTTCACTTCAGCTTTAGTTTCCTTATCTGTAAAATGGGGATAATAATTGTGCCTATTTCATAGAAATATAAATATTAAACAAGATGGTCCATGTAAAGAAGCACTTAACATAGTGCTTAGCATGTGAAAGAGCTCAATACTTACTATGGTCGATGGAGAATCTCACAGAAACAAAATATTTCTAAATACAGGACATGAGACACGGCTAAATGTGCAGCCAAAAATATGTTGCGCTGAAGGCTAGGTAGTGCATTTGAAGATGGAAAGGGCGTTTCAAGAAGCAGAGAGATAAGGGGAAAGTCCTTGCCCTGGTATTTGGAGACAAGCTCTGGCCAACACACCCATCAGTATGAAGCTGAATCCAGGTGCAAGATTGCAAGGCAGCCTTTGTCCAAGAAGATTGAAACTGACACATGTAAGGAGGGCAGTGAGTGAAACAGCTGTGACTTTTTACTCCCTCATGATATTTAAACTGAAGACTCAGCGTACATTAACAGAGCTTTATAGAAACAACCCCTGCTGAATCTATCCAGCACAAAACCCACACTCACAATTCATTCGCTAGGCTTATAAAGTTCTCGGGCTATAGCAAATTGGAGAAATTGATGTTTACTCTGAAAGCTTGCACCATCCGTGATTTGTAGTTGCTGTTGCCTCAGTGCACGTCTGCCAGCATGCCTGGACTTAAATCCCTCCGTGATCACCTTTAACTCTTTGCTAGAAGGCAAAATCAATCCAAGGTAGAACTAAGTGGGAGGATGGAGGAGATGGAAGGTGCTGCAGAGACTCAAGGGACACACACACCATCTATCTATAGACTTGAACATATTCTGGGCACAGATGGGAGAAATCAGTTGTGTTAAATAGCTACAGTCTCAAAAGTTCTTCCTGTGCTGACACTTCTAAAGAGTTTCTGGTCAGTGTAAGAGAAAAAGCATTTCTGGGAAATGAGACTGATTACCTTGGGAAGGGATGAAAAAGCTGAAGTAAGTGTATTTCTGACAAATGCAGAAAGCACTATTCCTGTGTGAACACTGCAGGATACACAAGTGTGGTTATAAGAGGCCACCGTCGCTGTCATGCTCTTTCTCTCTCTCTCCCTTAGAGAGGCTCCATTGATTAATGCCTCTGAGAGCTTGGAAGCTCTCAGCTTCCTCCTGTCTGCTGCAGGTGCTTCAGAGGCTGTAAGGACACTGTGAGACGGTTTGATATATGTAAATTATGTTCCTACTTTGAACCTAATCATTATTATAAAATTTATAGATGATAAAACACAGCCAGCCATAAAAATAGAATTTTTACTTTGATCATGCAAAGTTATAGATTCCCTTGGTGATTCATCTTTTATGGGTCTTAAAGATCATTGCCAATGTGAAGACTTAACAGTTTTCCTAGTTGTATGCAAAGCTCCTCAAACAATAGCAGAGTAAACAAAAATAACCCAGAATAACAGAGATGGGAACAAACCTATCTGCTGAGTGGTTTCAGCCCAACATTAAAGCAGGAATAAATCAAGTATACTTTTCACGTATGTGTATGCTTAGTCACTAAATCATGTCCAACTCTTTGTGATACCATGGACTGTATCTTGCCAGGCTCCTCTGTCCATGGGATTTCCCAGGCAAGAATATTGGACTGGGTTGCCATTTCCTTCTCCGGGGGATCTTTCTGACCCAGGAATTGAACCCACATCTCCTGCATTGGCAGGCAGATTTTACAAGTGAGCCACCAGGGAAGCCCAACAGTGATAAAATTAAAAATTGGAGGTGATTTGCAGAGTGGATGGTGGACAATAGACAGTGGAAATGATTTCTTATAACTCTACTGTAAGCTCTCTGGGGACCTTGGGCATATCGTTGGACCTCTTTGTACCTGTTTATTCACTCAGGAAATGGCGAGGTTGGTTTAAAAAATTGCCAAGGTCCATTCCATTTCCAACCTTCTACATGATATTGTTATAGATTTTCCATCATTTTAGATGTGTATATGAAGAAATGAAATCTACCATGCTGAAAAGTTGAGAATTACACAGAATCACATAGTTGATATTAGTTGGGGAGAACAGACCCCGAGTTGAGGGAAACCTGAAAATAAATTCTCCAAATGGATGACTGGCCATGTAGCTGAGAATTCACTTGTCTCCTGAGGTTTACATCTTCATCTTGTGTAGATATCTGCTTGGGATACCTGCTGCCTCAACTTAATCAGGAAGCAAGTGAGATACAAGCTATGAATGCACTTTGCGGGGAAAAGGTTTTATACAGCAAGGCTATGCAGTCACTGTCATTGTTTTTGTTACTTTCCTCAGTAGTGATGTTATAAGAGCAGGGACATTTTCATGGTTTCCGGTATCACATAGTATATGGCACAAGGCAAAGCACATCCTACATTTTTATCAAATTATCGTTGAATCAAATGAGTGTTATGTTTTCATCACTGAAACCTAGTTACTAGACTTAAACCTTCAAGGATCAGAAATGATCACATTTTGAAGGTAGAGGGAGGTAGGCAACCTCGGCAGAAGGATGAGCAGGGCTGTGGCTATGTTCCCCAAGAAAGCTCTGGAGAGATAGGGCTCTTTGCTCAAGTGAGCTGGGGAAGCATGCATACTTTCTCATCTTGGACAGTCCCAATTACCATTAGCATATTAAAAGCTTTGAGCATCTCTGCAGCAAAAAGGCAATAACCCGCAACAGTCACTTCTATTTAATCCTGTGGTCCCCAAACTTATTTATGCCTCCAATTCTTTCACTAAAATTTATTAACATACTTCAGCACCAGAGTTTTAGAGAACACAGCTAGAGAGGGATAAGCTCAGAGTTTGAACAGCTTCATTTTGCCTCTTACTTTGGACTACAGACCAGTCATATAAACCTTCTGCTACTCAGCTTCCTCTTCAATAGAGCCATTGTCTTCATAGGGCCATTAGGATTAAGATCATTTAAGTTCCCCTTCTCATGATGTTGCTGTTGAAGATTGTCCCTGGAAAACTGAGCCAGCACCACCCTAAACAACCACCTCTCTCAACATGAGAGTCGTTTACACTTTTCCACTATCTTTTTAAACTTTGGGGAAATCACCTTAGATGTGGTAGGTCTACGACTAAGTAGGTAGTCTGTCTTAGTTTAGACTACTCTCTCCCTGTTCCTTCCATTTATCTATACAACAAATATTTATTGAGTCCCTGCCATGCGACAATGAACACAATGCTGGAGATACAGTTGTGAATAAGATAGACAAGATGGCAGCCCTCCTTGAACTTTCTGTCCAGATGGGGAGACAGACAATTAAATAAGCCATTATAATTTGGGATGATATATACAACATTAATAATTAATATTTATTGTGTGCTTACTAAGTGCTGATGGACATTGTTATCATATTCAATTTATAATTGTTGAAACTGAGACCAAGGGTGATTACAAGAAGTATACGGTACTAGGAAAACATGAAACAGAGGACTCAAAGGTGTGTCTTCTGAGACCTGAAGGTGCAATAAGAGTCAGCAGGAGAAGAAGTGCAGAATGAGTGTTCCAGTCTGGGAAGAGAGGGGGTGATGGTGGCAGGGAGAGAAAGAGGGGCATTGTAGGACCCAAGAGTCTTGGTGAAAGCAAGAGACGTCTACAGCAAAAGCAGAGTGTTTGAGGTCTGTGCGTGGGTGTATGGGACTTGGAGTGGGTGGTGGAGACAGATTATGAGGAAGAGAGGTGAATACAATAGTTCAATCAAGAAGAGCATTTCAACCACTTTAAAAACTTAATTTTACACTTAAACAGAAATCAACAAAGGACTCTGAAAAACAGTGTTTAGATCAGTTGCTCTTGCTGCATTTTAGAGAGATCTCCTGGCTTCAGTGTGGAGAAGGGATTAGGGAGTGACAACACGGGAGAATTAGCTTGAGGACTGCCATGGTAATCAAGGTAAGAGAAGGTGGCCCCCAGAAACAGAATAGAGGTGGTAATGATAAAAGGGACTTAGATTGAAAAAACATTTGAAAGGAGAAAGACAATGAGTCTTGGTGAAATCAAAGCATCAAGGATGATGCCTGGCTTCTGGCTTGGATGGCTAGGTAAGTAGTAGTGCCATTCACATACCAGTGAAGAGAGAGCAGGTTCGAGGGGAAGGTGGTAGCTTCATTTCAGGGCATGATGGATTTGAAGAATCGATAGGACATCATCCAACTGGATATACCTAGTAGAATACTTGGAAGCATGGATGAGAAGCTCAGGGAGCAATCTAAGCTCAATATAGCCTTGCACTTGGTACAGAAGAACATGGACACCTTTTAGGATGCAGAAGAAGCAAGAGAAAGTACCCACTTGAACACTTCTGGATCCAGATGCAGTTGGCATTCAAAGTGTAGAGACCATGGGTCAAGAAACAAGAAAAGGAACAGAACATTTATAGTCAAGGAGCCACCAGCTTGACTTTCCCACTGTAGTAAATGCTCTCAATTCCTTGCCCCCATCTCCGTGGCTCATCTGTAACCTTAGCCCACTGATAACTTCCTGCCTGAAACATATGAGTCCTGCCTCTCCACTCAGGGCTTTCTCCAGCTCCAGAGTTAATGCTCCTCAACCAAGGAGAAAATGAAATTGATAACTCAGCTTCCTTTTCCTCAGTGGACTGTTCTGAGGAAATGACTGTCCATTCTACAAGGCAAGCGCCTGTGGGGTCGAGGATGTTGCCTACAGTGCTAGCTAGGTCACTAACACACATGCCTTTTACTTCTTTCCCTTTTATGTCTCAGTTTCCCCATCCCTTTATTTTGGCTTCCTGGGATCAATTCCCAAATGATTTACCTATATTGCAATCACTGACTTGGGATTTGCTTTTGGAAAATGCCAAGCTAAAATCAAGACACTAGCTTACAGTCACATATTTGCTTCTCTATTTCACATTTCTTGGATAATATAAAGATGAAAAAGGGTTGAAGGAAAATTTAATAACCAAACTGATGTTAAATGGGTGAAGCTGGAACATCTTATTGTGGAGCAACAAGGAAACAGGAAAAGAATAATGAGGTCATATCAAAAGAATAATGAGCTTGAAAGGGCTCCCACTGGCCGTATCTGTGAAAATTTAAGAATAAAAAAGAAAGAAAATTGAAATAAAATGTATGTGTCTATGATGATACCAAATATTGGGGAAAATAATGGCATTCACCACCAATGGAAGTGACTTGCATTAACTTCTTGATATAAAAGTGGTTGCCAAAAGACAGAGAATAGAGCATACATTTGGGCATTTTTTAATAATGGACTAATGAGAGAAAGTTCTATACACAGAATTTTGAGCCAATAAATGCAGAATCAACTAAAATTTTAGAAATTGCATTCTGCATCCCCTAATGAAATAGGCTAATTCAATCAAATCATCACTGGAAATTGAGCACATTAGGTGAAAAGTTCACTTAGCAACTAGTCATTCACATGACACCAACGAATCAGGTCCCAAATTACCTGCTAATTGTAAAAGGACTTTAGCAATACAGCAATCAAAGGCAATGCCTGGTATTTGATTGGATCTAGGTTTAAAGAAAACAGCTATAAAGAGTATTTTGGGGAAAATTATAGAAATTTGAATATGATATCAGGGGACTGCAGCTAATTTTGTTAAGGTGTGATAATGCTTTAGTAGTGTATTTAGGAGAGAATTCTTATTTGGGAAGACGCATACAGTAGTATCCAGCAATGAAGAAGAAACAGTCACATTACTGAGAGAAAATGATGTATATGGATATGGTTAAAGCAAATATACATATCTATGTTGTGGGTGTATAAAAGTATTCATTCTAGAACCTTTTCTCCTTCTCTGTATGCTTGAATATGTTCATAGTAAGGATTTTAAATTGTGTTACTTTACCATCAAAAAATTAGTTGACTTTTGTGAAGTATGAATTTTCAGTTTTCATTTTCTCTTTCAATTTTGGTTTGCTTATTTTTTTTTCTTTAGTATTTTTTCACCTACAGGTGTGGGATATTGGGCTGACTCTTTGTTTACATGCTTATTTTAATTTTTGCCATCTAAATTTCAAATTCCTCTTCTTTTTTGGCCTGCTATGGTCCAGGTGCTTTCTGTGATTGTATTTTCATTTCAGTTGCTGAGGTCTACACCAGTAAATAGGATACTGACTGATATAAATCTTCTCACTGGTGTTGGGTAGGCCAACATGTGTTTTTCCCAACTTGTCCTCTTGTGATATTACTTTTCAATAATATCACATAATAATATTTTTCCCAACTTGCCCTTTTGTGTATATTGGGGGAAGGGAAGTGAAGGTAAGCTGGAGAGTAACCAGGCTTTAGAAATATCTAAAATGATTGTATTTCTTTCAACAAATTGAAAATAAAATAAGTCTTATATGGCTAATGGACATGTAAATTGGTATAACCTTTCTGGAGGGCAATTTAGCAATATGTCTCAAAAGTCTTAATATTCTACATAAACTTTGATATTTCAGTTTATATGAATTTACACTGAGGAAATACTAATGGATAGTGTTCATTGAGGCATGAATATCTTTGTGGTAAGAACCAGAAATCAGTCTAAATGTCTAACAGTAACTAAATTAGCATACATCTCTGCCATAGACTAAGTTGTGTCCCCTCAAAACTTATAAATGGAAGCCCTCACCCTCAATGGGACTATATTTGGAAAGAGGGCCTTTCAAAAGATAATGAAGGTTAAGTGAGGTCCTAAGAATGGAGCCCTAATCTGATAGGACTGATGTCATTACAAGAAGTAGTAATACCAGGAGTATACACACCAGAGAAAGGCCCAAGTGAAGACAAAACAAGAAGGCAGGTGTCTGCAAGCCAAGGAGAAAGTCCTTACTAGAAACCAACCTTGATCTTGGACGTCTGCATTGTGAACTGCAAGAAAATAAATTCTGTTGTTTAAACCATTCAGTCTGTGGTATTCTGTTGTTTAAACCATTCAGTCTGTGGTATTCTAGCAGCCCAATGCACCCCCAAAGGGAATAGTAATGATGGTGATACAAAGAGATGCTTAGATAGTACTGACTATGTATCAGGCAGAGTTCTATGTTCTACACAAATGTTAATTGACTTAATCTACTCAAGAAGATTATCTGGGGGTTCTCTTATTATTTCTATTTTATAAATGAGAAAATTGAATCACATAGAGGTTATGTAATTAACCCCCTGGCCATACATCTAGTAGGTAGAATTGAGCCTAGGCAGTCTGGCTCTAGAGACCACGCTCTAAACCACAAATGCTACATCTTTAAGAAAACATTGAAAATTATGGTATAAATGGGTACTTCTCAATGGCTTAGCAGGAAAGAGTTCACCTGAAATGCAGGAGCTGCAGGAGAAGAGTTTGATCCCTTGGTTCGGAAGATCTCCTGGAGGAGAGCATGGCAACCCACTCCAGTATTCTTGCCTAGAGAATCCCATGGACAGAAGAGCCCAGAAGGTTATAGTCCATAGGGTTGCAAAGAGTTGGACATGACTGAAGCAAGTT
Source organism: Bison bison bison (assembly GCF_000754665.1). Classification (NCBI taxonomy): domain Eukaryota; kingdom Metazoa; phylum Chordata; class Mammalia; order Artiodactyla; family Bovidae; genus Bison; species Bison bison. Next base: position 26,648,401 of record NW_011495032.1, on the reverse strand, counting down.
AGCACACACAACTGAATATAAAGATGATAGTAGATACTTTTGAAAGTTATAATATATACAGTGATGTGTATAATTTCATATTAGTACATATATGTAACTAATGTTCCATATATATGTATATCTTCCAAAAATTATCTGTGGCTATCTCTGAGTGATAGAAATAACAACTCTTTTTTTCCCTTTCTTGGCTATTATATATTTTACACAGTAAATCTTTGCTTAATTTCATTTGAAATTTATTATAACATATTTGCTTAGAATGGGATATTTAAGTAGTCAAGTAAAAAGTAAGGTGAGGAATGAAGTGGAAGAAATTCATCCCTCTAGATGGAAAGGAGTAAAAATCAAAAGCTATGTTTTGGGGAGTGGGGTAGAGTCTGAATGATGGCCAAGAAGGTTTAGTCAGAGACATCAAATTTGGGGTTGTTGAGGATCCAGAGTGGAAATTGAAAGCAGCAGTTTGCAGATCTTAAACCCATATGATCAATTTATTAATTTGTCACCATTTCTGTTGACTAGGATTTATGATTTGGCTAAATCCCTTCAATAAAATCACAAATCTGTGTGAATTGGTAACAAAGGAAACAATAAGAATATCGTAGCTGTTACAATTGTTGCTACATGCTTGTGCTCCCAGATATGGAAAATAGAGTGACATTTATAGGTGACCTGGATAAGACACCATTTAGAAATGTTTTTTTCATCGCTCAGGAGCTGACAAACAAATGGAGGGCACAGGGAGCCCTGGGACCCAGGGAACATTTATGGGAGGGTTGGGGGAGCTTGGTAGTGGGAGGGGAGATTGACTTGCCTGGGGGCACTTGAGTATTAGAAAATGAAAGTAATTTCAACTGTCAAGGATCTGATAATCAGAGAAAACTAGTCCTGCTGTGCAAGTCACGTGTCCCCTTGGTGCTCAATTATGGCTATCTGTAAAAATATTATAGGTCAAATCCCATCATGTTGAACTTGAAGGAAAGTACGAGATCTTTTACTGGACTGGAATGTACTGTAATCAGCATCATTCGAAATCTCATTGCCAGTACTTCTAGGTCATTCCCCTAAGGTTAAGGGCTGGACATAAAGCAAAGCAGGAGCCAAATTCCCTCAAAGATGAGGTGGTTCATTAAAGTTGCCCAAGCATGCAGACTAAGGCAGAAATGTGCTCTTGCAGAAGCCAATCCTCTTTCCTCTTTGACATTTCCCTTTTGGTTTTTCTTACTCTCCAAAGAATTGGGCCAATTACAATCCATTGTTATTTTTTTTTTTAGAAGAATCATATTTTACTCCTTATTTGTGCTATACTAGCTAGCGCCCCTGTGTTATATTTCTTTTCCAGTTCATGTTATGTCACACAGCCAGGTGTTAGATGTTTTCATTATCACAAAACTGGTAAAAGAACGCTGATTGTACTGATATTACATATACATATTGCACACACAAATATACATGAGAAAATTTCAGTATAACAAGACCAAAAAGTACTATTACCATGGGCCATTGGTCAGAGCATACAGATATTTTCATTGGACTAAATTTTGGGTTTCAGTGTGATTCATAATAATAGTATTTGTCTTATAATAATAATGTATAAACTCCCTACAGTATAATAAAAAGCAACATTTCCCAGTGAAGGAATTGAATTAAAAATATAAATGTGAACCACCCTTATAGCAGAAAGTGAAGAGGAACTAAAAAGCCTCTTGATGAAAGTGAAAGTGGAGAGTTAAAAAGTAGGCTTAAAGCTCAACATTCAGAAAACAAAGATCATGGCATCCGGTCCCATCACTTCATGGGAAATAGATGGGGAAACAGTGGAAACAGTTTCAGACTTTATTTTTCTGGGCTCCAAAATCACTACAGATGGTGACTGCAGCCATGAAATTAAAAGATGCTTCCTCCTTGGAAGGAAAGTTATGACCAACCTAGATAGCATATTCAAAAACAGAGACATTACTTTGCCAACAAAGGTTTGTCTAGTCAAGGCTATGGTTTTTCACGTGGTCATGTATGGGTGTGAGAGTTGGACTGTAAAGAAGGCTGAGCGCCGAAGAATTGATGCTTTTGAACTGTGGTGTTGGAGAAGACTCTTGAGAGTCCCTTGGACTGCAAGGAGATCCAACCAGTCCATTCTGAAGGAGATCAGCCCTGGGATTTCTTTGGAAGGAATGATGCTAAAGCTGAAACTCCAGTACTTTGGCCACCTCATGCGAAGAGTTGACTCATTGGAAAAGACTCTGATGCTGGGAGAGGTTGGGGGCAAGAGGGGAAGGGGACGACAGAGGATGAGATGGCTGGATGGCATCACTGACTCAATGGATGTGAGTCTCAGTGAACTCTGGGAGTTGGTGATGGACAGGGAGGCCTGGCATGCCACAATTCATGGGGTCGTAAAGAGTCGGACACGACTGAGCGACTGATCTGGTCTGAAAGCTTCTATAATACCAAAAGCTGCTTGTGTATATGTGACTCAACTATGAAAGTTCTTGATGGTGAATGTTTAACAGGATTCCAAAGAATATCAAGGGAGTTTCATATATTTATTCATTCAACACATTTTTTAGCACTTATTATATGCAGGCTATCATTCTAGGTACCATAAGAATGAACAAAAAATAAACAAATTTCTGCCTTTATGAAGATAACATTCTAGTGACTAGTAAATAAATCTAGAAAATAAATAAGATAAATAAGAAAGTTATTCTATATTAAAGAGAGACATATAATAAGGGACATAGTACTAAATGGGTTTTCTTAGAGGGGGAGGGTGTTGTAATTTTAGAGAATGTAAGGCAGTAAAGAGTCTTTACAGGAGGTCCCTTTGTCATGTCACTATCCTTAAAGCAGCCCCTACCCCATGCTCTACTCATCTCTAACCTATGCATACCCTACAAGTCTATTTTCTTTTACTTTTTTTTTTAATTTTGGCACACTGCATGACATGTGGGATCTTAGCTCCCTGACTAAGGATCAAACCCTCACTCCTGGCATTGGAAACTCATAGTCTTAACCACTGGACCACCAGGGAAGTCCTTCACATCTTTTGATCACATAATACCTTGCCTAATCTGTTGCTTCTTTCCAAAGATCAAAGAAGTAAACATGAAGAATAAGTAATTAACAAATGACCAGATCTCTTCTCTAGCTTCCCCTTCGGTAATCTCACGAACAAGCTGTGTGAATAAGATAGCATTTAAAAAAAAAAAATCTCGCAGTCAACAAGCCTGCACTTGGTGGGGAATGACAACACTGACCCCCATCTCAATGACTAACTGAGATTACTTTCCCTTTTTCCCTTTGAATCTTTCATGGCTGAGACGAATCTTCAGGGGTGGTTTTGGGGGACTCTGAGTCATCATCTCCCTAGATTGCCATCATTCTGATTAAAAGCAATTTTCTTGTCTACCAACATTTGCTCTCATGAGTGTTGGTCTTTGAGTGGCGAGCAGCAGGACCAGAGTTTAGTAAAAAGAAGTGAAGTTGGAAGACTGCTCTAAGAATGTCACTTCTGAACAAATA
>NW_011495032.1:26619649-26644782 GCF_000754665.1 Bison bison bison | reverse complement strand
TAAAAAAAAACCAAAAAAAAAAAAAAAAAAAAAAGGAACTAATGATGAGATTATCTGCGGAGAAGGATTCCAGGCAGAGGGAAAAGCGCTGAGGTATACCTGGCGTGTTTCAAGAAAAGTCAGGAGACCAACATGGCTGGAGTAGAGTGACCAAAGGAGAGACTTGTGGAAGGGAAGTCAGAGACATAATCAGGGGCCAGGTCAGGGGGGGTCTTGTAGGTCATGGTTAGAGCTTGAAGCCTCTGAAGGGCTTTGAGCAAAAGAAGCATGAGGAGTCAGAAGCTCTCCCAAGTAGTGTGATGGGCAATGTCACATATGAATAGTGCAACACTAGCCAAGTGTTCACTTTTCTGATAATAGTGTGATGAGGTATATAAAACTTACTTTTAAATAATTAAATATCAAGCACTTATTCCTTGTGGCTCAGCTGGTAAAGAATCCACCTGCAATGTAGGAGACCTGGGTTCTATCCCTGGTTGCGAAGATCCCCTGGAGAGGGGAAAGGCTACCCACTCCAGTATTTGGGCCTAGAGAATTCCATGGACAGTAGAGTCTGTGGGGTCACAAAGAGTTGGACACTACTGAATGACTTTAACTTTCACTATTATATAATTGAGGAGAATGTTATGTCCTCTTTCTATCTGAGGCTAAGAAAATAATCTACTTTAAGCTGCAAGTTTCTTTAAATTGTTTTTAAGCCCAGATTGGTCAGATGATCAGAATTCAAACTAGCTAATCCCAGATATTAAATGGAAACCATAGGCTGCATACTAAGCATTTATAGTGCATTTACGTTGCTGTTTTTTTCCTTTCAAGAATATATCTTATTTTCAAATTACAAGCAAGTGACAGGTGATGGTGGACTTATATGGTCAAACTAACTCTCTCACAGAAAGAGTCTTAAAATCTGGGAAACAATAAACACAAACACACAATTATTTGAAGGTTCAGAGAACTGAATGGCCAACAGCAAACAGAAACTAGAGGGAGTCTTCCCTTAAAAGAGGAACTGTGAAGCAACAGTTAGAACTGGACATGGAACAATAGACTGGTTCCAAATAGGGAAAGGAGTATGTCAAGGCTGTATATTGTCACCCTGCTTATTTAACTTTTATGCAGAGTACATCATGAGAAACGCTGGGCTGGAAGAAGCACAGGCTGGAATCAAGATTGCCGGGAGAAATATCAATAACCTCAGACACGCAGTTGACACCACCCTTATGGCAGAAAGTGAAGAGGAACTAAAGAGCCTCTTGATGAAAGTGAAAGAGGAGAGTGAAAAAGTTGTCTTAAAACTCAACATTCAGAAAACCAAGATCATGGCATCTGATCTCGTCACTTCATGGCAAATAGATGAGGAAACAGTGGAAACAGTGAGACTTAATTTTGGGGGCTCAAAAATCACTGCAGATGGTGATTGCAACCATGAAATTAAAAGATGCTTGCTCCTTGGAAGAAAAGCTATGATCAACCCAGACAGCATATTAAAAAGCTGAGACATTATTTTGCCAACAAAGGTCCATGTAGTCAAAGCTATGGTTTTTCCAGTAGTCATGTATGGATGTGAGAGTTGGACTATAAAGAAAGCTGAGCACCGAAGAATTGGTGCTTTTGAACTGTGGTGCTGGAGAAGACTCTTGAGAGTTCCTTGGACTGCAAGGAGATCCAACCAGTCCATCCTAAAGGAAATTAGCTCTGAATATTCATTGGAAGGACTGATGCTGAAGCTGAAACTCCAATACTTTGGCCACCTGATGTGAAGAACCGACTCAACTGGAAAAGACCCTGATGCTGGGAAAGATTGAAGGCCAAAGAAGGCAGGAGGAGAAGGGGACAACAGAGGATAAGATGGTTGGATGGCATCACCAACTCAATGGACATGAATTTGAGTAAGCTCTAGGGGTTGGTGATGGACAGAGAAGCCTGGCATGCTGCAGTCCATGAAGTTGCAAAGAGTCGGACACGACTGAGTGACTGAACTGACTGACTGTGAAGCATAGGATTTGAAGTTTAGTGAGCCAAAGCCTTACAGGTTTGTGGCCAGCAGAATAAACCAATGGAGGAAGTCATGGAAGGGAGGGAGCCATACACTGATTTATACCTCAAGTTTACATGAAAAATCTAAACTACCCCTAAGCTGTAGACCAAGGCTCTTATTTTTAGGGGAACCCTCAGAGAGACCAGAAACCCTCAGGGAAACCCTCAGGGAGTCCAGATGCTAATGCAATCAGCATTTAGAGGATGAGAAAGTCAGTAGAGATTTCACCTGCTGTTCCACACAGAGAAGATAGAATTGGAGTTTGAATCTGGACAAAATAACTGCCTTATAGGACAAACTTTGCCCTTAAGAGGAGCAAAATAGAAGTCAGGGTTTCTACAAACATACCACTTATAGTGTGTGGTGTCACTAAACATGTGAAGAAACAGGAAAATGTGAATCTTGGGTTCTTTCAGACACAGCTTCTAAACCGAATGAGGGTTTTTTCCCTCCCAACACCACATGTGTGGTGTCTTCTCCAACACCAACTCTCCAATTCTTAGATACTGACTCTTCATAATTAAAGGAGATGCCATAAGTTAAGGGGCTTAGTTTCTCAAACCTGCCCCAATTTCAGATGCTAGTCACAAGTCCCAGGGGGCACTCATAATTCTGACTGACCAGCTATAAATGAATTTGATAATTCACCAGAATGACTCACAGAACTCAGGGAAGTGCTTTTCTTACCAATACCAGTTTATTATAAAGGATACAATCAGGGCTTCAAAGGTGGCAGTAGTGGTAAAGATCTGCCTGCCAATGAAGGAGACACAAGAGATGAGGGTTTGATCCCTGGATCAGAAATATCCCCTAGAGGAGGAAATGGCACCCCACTCCAGTATTCTGACTGGGAGAATCCCATGGACAGAGGAGCCTAGCAGACTACAGTCCATAGGATCGCAAAGAGTTGGATACAACTGAGTGTCTGAGCACATGCAATAACAGCCAAATGGAAGAGATACAAAGGACAAGTTATTGGGTGGGGAGACACAGTTTCCATGGTCTCCTTGGGTATGTCACCCTCTCAGCACTTCGTGGGCTCACCAACCTGGGAATTTTCCAAACCCTGCTGTTTAGGAGTTTTTATGAAGTTATAATTAGAAGTCCAGTTCAGATCAGTCACTTAGTCATGTCTGACTCTGACTGCAGCATGCCAGGCTTCCCTGTCTATCACCAACTCCCGGAGTTTGCTCAAACTCACATCCTTTAAGTCAGTGATGTCATCCAACCATCTCATCCTTTGCTGTCCCCTTCTCCTCCTGCCTTCAATATTCCCCAGCATCAGGGTCTTTTCCAATGAGTCAGTCTTTGAATCAGGTGGCCAAAGTATTGGAGCTTGAGCTTCAGCATCAGCCTTTCCAATACTATTCAGAGTTGATTTCCTTTAGGATTGACTCCAAGGGACTCTCAAGAGTCTTTGCCAGCACCACAATTCGAAAGCGTTAATCAGTTCTTCAGTCCTCAGCCTTCTTCTATCTTCTCTATCTCATTAGCATATCAGACACTTATTACTCAGGGGATTTTTAGGGCTTTAGGAGCTCTATGCCAGGAACTGGGGCCAAAGATCAAATATTTTTTATTATATCACAGTGATCTAACATACACCGCAGTGTTCACTGCAGCATTATTTACAATAACCAGACAAGGAAGCAAGTTAAATGTCCATTGACCAATGACTGGATAAAGAAGAGATGGTACATATACACAATGGAATATTACTCAGTGATAACAAGGAACAAAATTGGGTCATTTGTCATGATGTAGATGAACCTAGAGCCTGTCATACAGAGTAAAGCAAGTCAGGAAGAGAAAAACAAATATATATGAACACATGTATATGAAATCTAGAAAATGGTACTGATGAACATATTTTAAGGGAAGGAACAGAGAGGCAGACGCACAAGAGATGGACTTGCGGACACAGTGAGGGAAGGAGAGGGTGGGATGAGTTGAGAGAGTAGCATTGACATGTATCTACTACCATATGTAAAATAGACAGTGGAAATCTGCTGTATAGCACAGGGAGATCAGCTCAGTGCTCTGTGATGACCTAAAGGAATGAAATGGGGGGAGGAAGGAGAGAGAATTAAGAGGGAGGGGATATATGTACACATCCAGCTCGTTCACGATACTGTACAGGAGAAAGTAACACGACATTGGAAAGCAATTATACTTCAGTAAAAAATAAATTTAAAAAGTGATCCACATCAAGGCAAAAATGATCTTTAGAAACCAACCTTAAAATGATGCAAGTTTTGTAATTAAACAGATAAAAGCTTGATATAGACAATAATAAATATGTTCTAGGACTTAAAGGGAGATATACACAAATTAAATGAACAAATGGGAGTGTCAGAAGAGAAGTAGAAACTATTATAAAGAGCCAAAGGGAAAATTCAGTGTAAGAAAGAACAATAACTGAAAAATTTAAAATATGGGATGGGTCTATTGAAGATAGACCTATCTATCTCCACTTGATGAAAGTAAAAGAGGAGAGTAAAAGAGTGGCTTAAAACTCAACATTCAGAAAACTAAAAGATCATGGCATCTGGTCCCATCACTTCACGGCAAATAGATGGGGAAACAGTGGAAATAGTGAGAGACTTTATTTTGGGGGGCTCCTAAATCACTACTGCGGAGAAGGCAATGGCAACCCACTCCAATACTCTTGCCTGGAAAATCCCATGGGCAGAGGAGCCTGGTAGGCTGCAGTCCATGCGATTGTGAAGAGTTGGACATGACTGAGCGACTTCACTTTTCACTTTCATGCATTGGAGAAGGAAATGGTAACCCACTCCAGTGTTCTTGCCTGGAGAATCCCAGGGACTGGGGAGCCTGGTGGGCTGCTGTCTGTGGGGTCGCACAGAGTCGGACATGACTGAAGCGACTTAGCAGCAGCAGCAGCAGCAGCAAATCACTACTGATGGTGACTTCAGCCATGAAATTAGCAGACATTTACTCCTTGGAAGAAAAGTTATGACCAGCCTAGATAGCATATTAAAAAACACAGACATGACTTTGCCAACAGAGGTCCATCTAGTCAAAGCTATGGTTTTTCCAGTAGTCATATATGGATGTGAGATTTGGACTATAAAGAAAGCTGAGTGCTGAAGAATTGATGCTTTTGAACTGTAGTTTTGGAGAAGACTCTTGAGCATCCCTTGGACTGCAGGGAGATCCAATCAGTCATTCCAAAAAGAAATCAGTCCTGAATATTCACTGGAAGGACTGATGTTGAAGCTGAAACTCCAATAGTTTGGCCACCTGATTCGAATAACTGACTCATTCGAAAAGACCCTGATGCTGTGAAAGATTGAAGGAGGGAGGCAAAGGGGGGATGACAGAGGTGAAATGGTTGGTTGGCATCACTGACACAATGGACATGAATTTGAGTAAACACTGGGAACTGGTGATGGACAGCAAGGCCTGGCATGCTGCAGTCCATGGGGTCGCAAAGAGTTGGACATGACTGAGCAACTGAACTGAACTGAACTGAAATTCAGTATTAGGACAGAGACACCAAACTCCAGGCATTGGACTCCATTTGAAACACTAAGTACCTAAAAAAAAAAAACAGTCTCCAAGCTGAAACATGCTTTGTGGTTTTAGGGTTAGCATTCCGACAACAAATATCTGAGTGCCTACCATGCCCAGGTTCTCTGCTGCATGTCTCTTAGCAAAACCTTCAAGAATGAGGGTGTACCTGGGAATGGGTAGCTGGGTGAGTTTTCTTGGAGAGACATTAAAGTTGTTGACTTATAAAAAATGCACAGTGTGAGAGTTTTACCTGAGACAAAATGAAGACTATAGCATAGGAAATAGCATTTCAGATAGCTCTGAGAAACTGCTCCAAAGAGTTGGGGGAAGGTTAGTATATCTGTGATTTGGTGAAGGGGGAATAGATGCCATCAAACACATAGGTTTTGCAGAGGGTTTCTGCTAGTCACAAGGAGCAGTTGGCAAGTGCCAATTTGTATTTGACAAAGTGTTGGGAGATGGTCACGTAGGGGATGGGTTACCCCGAACCTGACTGGCCCCAGCTGTGGCCTTCCTTGGGGCTGTGGCTGTCACCACAACCTAGGCAGACTCTCTGGTTGTTTGTTGCTGTTCTTCTTCTTGTTGGACCCATACAGACTCCTGTACTCTTTACCAAAATCCTGTGAGGATAGAAAAGGATTTTTGTCTTATCAAAGCAACTTTTTAATATTCTTAGGGCTTTCCCTAAGAGAGTTTTCTGGGAATATAAGGGATGGGGCCTCTTCTGTTGACAGGACATAAGCGTATGTTTAGCAGATGGTTCTGAGCTCATGGTTTTTTCCTGTCTCTCATCCCCAGACATGGCCTTCTCAGCAATGGGATGCAATTGGCAAGACCCACCCTTCCAGCTTTGTGCAGAGCGATCATGTGAATGGATAAGTAGATAAGGGGACATAGATGACTAATGTCACATTGTGTGATGCATAGTTTGAGGACCCAATCAACTATTGCCAAAGCTCCTTCCTCTAAGGTCACTGGAGGTAGTGAGGGAGAGTGGGAGGATCTCTCTCTCTTGAGAGACTTGATCCAGCAGTCTGGGAGATGAACCTTAATCACGTTCCTTCACAGTACAAAGGACTTGTCCACACACTCAGATGTGAGAGAGCAGGAAAACTCACCCTCACTCCCCAGTAAGAAATACAGTTAGCTTTCCAGGGGCCTCTGCCTCTCCCTGAAACAATATAGTGAGAGCAGTCTGAGATGGAGAAGAGGGGAGGTGAAAAGCATTTCTTCCACTGACACATTCCTAGCAATGTCCAGGAATCCCAGCCTCCTCCCCTAAGAGAAAAAGAACAAGGAAGCCTCATCAGTTACGAGGCCAGAGTTGCCTTTCTCTTAACATGCATCACCGACTCGATGGACATGAGTTTGAGCAAGCTCTGGGAGCTGGTGATGGACAGGGAAGCCTGACATGCTGCAGTCTATGGGGTTGCAAAGAGTTGGACATGACTGAGCAACTGAACTGAACTAACATGTTTCATATTTTTCACATTGTATCAGAGATTATGTCTTGTGTAGTTTCATTTGTTTTGAAACAATCATTAGCTTTTTACAGTAAGATGTCTTTGATTTTGTCCTTTTTCTATCTCTGCTCCTCTCCTTCCCCCATGACAGCCGCAAATACTTTAGTTAAAATTAACTCCCTTTTATAAGAAGGTTGAGGGAATAAGAAGAGAAGAATCTGGCAGGAGGGTTTAGACAGCAGAGAGCAAAGAAAATTGTTTTAAAACCAGATCGAAAACTGTCTCTCTGGCTTCCCCTTTCTCTGTTCTTCACTTGGCCAAGTAAACCTTTGTCTGATTACAGTAAACATCTTCTTAACAGATCAAAAGGAGCGATTTTTAAAGGGAGTTGCTTACTCACAGAATTCATTATGGTAATGCCTAGTCTTATTCAGCGGAGCCTGTTCCCTCCCAGCCTCACTTTGATCTGCCACTGTGGCCTCGTGTCTGTTCCCGCAGCTCATCTACATTTTGTTGGCGTCAGACTTTTTCAGTAAATACGCCTCAGGTTGTGAACAGCCCAGCAGTATTAGAAGAGCTAGCCTAGAGACAGATTTTCCTTCCCATACCTTAAATATATGTGTTTTTTGAAACAACAGTGCATTTTAGACGTTTAACTCCTCCTGGTGTGAGTGTAGAAATATATTACCACTTTGGAAAACTGTCTGGTGGTTTTTCATGAAGCTCAATGTGTACCTATTCTTTAATTCTCCAATTTCATTCTCTCTTATTTGCACAACTGAAATTAAATCAAATGTCCCCCAAAAGACATGTATAAGAATGATTATTGCAGCATTTTTTTTCACAATAGCTGATATCTGGAAATAGTCCAAGGGTCCATCAAGAGAAAAATCGATAAACCAACTGTGATATATTCATACAATGAAATAATACTCAGTGGAAAAAAAGTAGTGAACTACATATGCACACAAGAATACAGATATATCCTATAAACATTATGCAAAGTGAAAAAAAAGATACACAAAATGCATATTGTATTATTCCATTTATATGATGTTTTAAAACACACAAAAATCATTGAAGATGTCTTAGAAGTGTCACAAGGGAACTTTCAGGAGAGATCAAAATATTAGACTTATAATAGGGGTAAGGGTTGCATGAATATATCCAGTCACTAAAAATGTACACCTAAGATTCGTGCATTTCAACATACACACATCTCAGCAAAATGACAATAATAATAATCAAATGAGAGATAGGGAGTAGGTAGATATATAGATCAGAGAAGGCAATGGCACCCCACTCCAGTACTCTTGCCTAGCAAATCCCATGGACGGAGGAGCCTGGTAGGTTGCAGTCCATGGGGTCGCTAGGAGTCGGACACAACTGAGTGACTTCACTTTCACTTTTCTCTTTCATGCATTGGAGAAGGAAATGGCAACCCACTCCAGTGTTCTTGCCTGGAGAATCCCAGGGATGGGGGAGCCTGGTGGGCTTCAGTCTCGGGGGTCGCACAGAGTCGGACACGACTGAAGCGACTTAGCAGCAGCAGCAGCAGATATATAGATGGTACAAAAATAGCAGAATGCTGATCGCTTAAGCAGGGTGATGGGTATAGAGAGGTTTAATATTGGATTCTATTTATTTTTAATACATTTGAAATTTTCTGTGAAATTGTTTCTGAAATAATTAAAAGCCAACAAATTCAGTATTAGGGCAGAGACACCAAATTCCAGGCACTGGACTCCATTTGAAACACTATTTCTAATTTTTTTTAAAATTTAAATATTTTAAAAAAAATTTCAAGTGCTTTTAAGGAAAACAGTCTCCAAACTAAAACATGCTTTGTGGTCTTATTATTAGCACTCCAGCAACAAATACCTGAGTGCCTACCATGCCCAGGTTCTCTGCTGGATACCTCTTAGGAAAACCCTCTAGAATGTGGATGTCTCTGGGAATGGGAATCTTGGTTAGTTTTTTGGGGAGAGACATTTAAGTTGTTGACTTGAACATAAAATGCACAACATGAGTTTTATTTGGGACAAAATGAGGACTATAGCATAGGAAACAGCATTTCAGATAAACTGCCTCCCTGAATTCATCTCTTCACTACCTTCTAGGAAATTCAGCCTGTGGTTGATAGCTTTTTCACTGGACCTCTCATGTCTGCAATACAGGTTTCTTGCAGAGCATGTTTTGTTATTAATGATAAAACAAATTATAGTGTGCCAGCCTCCTAAACCTCAAAGTACCTTACAGATGCATAATGAAGAATCAGGCCACCCGGACTCTGCACCCAACAAAGCCACCTGAACCTGTAAGAAGCCACCTTCCAAAAGAGTCGTTTTGCCTGCACGGTCTCCCAGGACAGCTCAGGCTGGCATCAGTCCTTGGAGAAGGCAGGCAAGTAACTGGGACTCTAATTTATAATGAAAGAACTTGACCTTTGGGAAGTGGAGTGTTTTAATCTGATTTCTGCCAATGACTTATCTGGAGGGATCTCTCTATTGCTCAGTGTCCTGCTCAATAAAACTGATAGAAAATTATCTGTTTTGTTTTACCATCTGCCTGCAGCCACCAAGAGACCAGTGGCCCAACTCAGCCTCCTAAATGCCTTTTCTCAATCCTCACTCTCCTTGGTCTCTCTGCAGCATCTAGAACATATGACCAACCTCTCCTGAAATTTTTAGAAACTCTTTCCTCTCCCAGCTTTTATCATGCTAGACTCTGTGTCTCCTCACCTATTATATATTCATTTTTTCGTCAACACTTTCAAATTAGGCTGTCCATTTCTTGGTCCCTCTTTCTTTTTTTCCTCCTTGATCATTAATGGAATTGTCTTCCCTGCTAATAACAAGGAGGGTGGTGAACAAGTAAACTCCTCTATGCTGGCTGTGCTTTACGTTTTCTATCTCCTCAAACCTCACCAATTCCCATGAACAAGGCAGGGCACCTCACCACATTTCACTGATATCACTTCTTTCACATTCTGCTTGCCTAGATTGTTGCTCTATGAGGGTAGGGACCATATCCATCTTAGTGCACTTTGGTAACCACCTAGCCATGGGAGGAGCTACAGGTAGAGATGGGTATTATTTGCCTTCTTTTACAGATAGTAGTGTGTTTTATAGCTGTTCCTGATGTTTGGAGTGATTTTCCCACAGTCACAGAGCTAAGAGTGTCAAATATCATCTAGTTTTCTGACTCCCCTCCCATTTATCTTCTAACTACCATTAAGTTGCAAAATATGCGGAAACCAATACTTCTCTCTGTTATACTGGATAACTGGCAGCCACGCTTCATAAGATCATGGGAGGGAAACTAGAGTTTATCTACTATTGTGTCTCGGATGTACCTGGTCATAAGCATCTCTTGAAGTACTTGAGACTAATGCTGGTTTCTGGACTCCACTCTAGTTCCACTGCATACAAATATCCAGAGGAAGGGCCTAGGAAATCGGATGTTTAATCAGCTTCTTCCTCTCTGTCATTCTAAACGCACTGCTTCTCTAGGGCTGTTGGACCTGACTTCAGTTCCAAAGGAGGAGATCCAAGCGGTAAACCAAGAGGGACCCCACTTTGCCTACAGAGGTGAAGGAAGAGTGTCCCAGCTCCACATTTGTAGGTGCTTCTTGGTTGTGTGCGTGTTTCCGTGTGTGCTCAATCATTTTTTTTTGTATCCAACTCCTTGCAACCCCATAGATTGTAGCCTGCCAGGCTCCTCTTTCCATGGAATTTTTTAGGCAAGAATACTGGAGCCAGTTGCCATTTCCTATACCAAGGGGATCTTTCTGACCCAGAGATAGAACCTGTGTCTCTTGAGCCTCCTGCATTGGCAGGTGGATTCTTTACCATTGTGCCCTTGGGAAGCCCTCAATAGGGAAATCGAGCAAACAAATTCAAACCAGTGGCTCTTCAAACGTGACCTCAAGTCCATCAGCATCAACTGGGAACTTGTTAGAAATGTGAATTCTCAGGCCCAGCCCCAGATCTATAGAATCCAAAACTGAATCAACATTGACACTGATTTCTCTTCTGCAACTCTTTCCGGTGTTAATCAGCCACTGTTATAAAGAACTTAAATCTCTGCTGTTCTTGAAGCTCATTTTTTTTCTTATTCTGAACACAGCGCTTCATAGATTTGGGTTTTATGTCTCTTGGTGAACCAGATAGTTGATGTTAACATTTCTTTAAAGGTATATTTAATAGTTGGTTATTTTAGTGCTTTAGTGAGAACCTTTTGCACAGTGTAACATCCAGTCAAGCAAATATGCAAATGTTTTAGCTGTTCGGTCACCATTTTGTACAAATATTGCTCTGCACTCAGCTTGGCACAAAGAACTCAATAAATAATTGCTATTTTTAAATAATTCTTTTGTTGTGGTCGCAGTATGCTGATCAGAGGTCCTCAGTAGGGAGTGGCAATCTCTCCTTTCTCCGCTTCAGTCAGTGTTACTGCCTGGTTCCCCTCAAGTCCTGTGAGCCTTCTTCATCCGTATCGGCCTCGCATGTATTGATACCTTTTGTCTGCCTTACTCACCTGCTGCCCAGATTTTGAGACACTGCCCTTCCTGTCTTTCATTTCATTTGGTTCCAATCCCTTCAACTCATTCAGATTTCTGATTCTCGGTTTCACAAAGTGTTGGTGACCCCATTTTCTCCAGTTCACTGTCACTGACAGGTGCATGGAGTTGGGTGTCTCGTCCTTCAGCTCCGTTCCAAAGTAGAGTTCTTTGGGTCATCATTCTCCATCTCCCAGATAAAAGCTGAAGTCAGGTTCAGCAGACCCAGAGAACTCATGTGGATAAAACGCCAGAGGAGGAGAAAGGGCGTAGAAGCCAAATTGAATCACATGTGTGGGGGGTAGTCTGTTATTAACATGCATTAAGCACTTGGGCATGCTAAGTGCTTAATACATGTCAATAACTGTAATAATAAGACACATCTTGAGGAAATGGCATTGTGTTTATACCCTCCCTGTCTAGGTAGCTATTTAACATGGTCAGTGGGACATTTGGACTCAGGCCAGTTGGTACCCAGTCTGATCTTTGCTAAGAGATGACTGCAGCTGCTACAGCTCAGGAAACTCTTGTAATGCTGCCCAGTGCCCAGCAGGGAGATGCAATTGTCCAGCAAATAGATTGAAGGAAACAACTAGGAATAGAGTTTCCCAGGCAGCATTTGAAAAGCTAATCCTTCCATTTCTAACAACAACTACAAAAGAAAATGAAGAAAAATGCAGTGCACTGTGAGAATCAATTGAGATGGGAAATACTCAATAATTTATAACACTTCTACAATGTGTTTCCTATAAAATTTAACCAAATTGAAATTTCATTTTTCTATCAGAGAATCTTCCTACCTCATAACTGCATGGCTATTAGGTATGTGCTTAGTTAGCTGGAAGACTGAAAGAGAAAACGATTATTGATGGCTTAGAGGTTTTCCATAGAGAGGGGCATTATTGAGGCAGCATATGAGATAGAAAAAGAAACTTCTCGTGGCATCAGGTCATCTGGGTTTAACCATGGCCTCTCAAAATGATTAGTTTCATAATATTTGATGAGTCTCAAAATCTTCTGAAGCTTCAGTTGCATCCTATGCAAAGTAGGAATAATGATCCCTTTCCTACTCACTTTTAGAGTTAGTTTGAGAAAAATGAGATAATACAGACATATAGAAACGGATGTTCAGATTTTGCAATAATAATGCTATATAACAAACCCACAATTTTAGTGGTTTATAACAATACTATGTCTCCCTTGGGGATTTTCAGGTCAGCTGTGGCTCAGCTGAACTTGGCTAGGTTTGGCTTTCAGTCTCCTTCAGTGCCTTTCTTTCCACGACCCAGGCTGCAGGTGTCATAGTCATTTAGGTTATACTGTTCTCATGGCCACTGGCTGTGATGCAAGAGAGCCAGTGGAACCTAACTTTGGCTGTTAAAGCTAAACTTGGCAATGACACTCACTTTAGCTCACATTCCACTGATCAAAGCAAGTCACATATTCAGGCCCAGTGTTGATGGAATAATGAAGTAGTCTCAGGTAATAGAAAAGCCATCACCTGGATGGGAGGGAAGGAAGAATTTTGAACAGTCTACCACAGTGCATAGAATTATTCTGAAAACCATAAGGTAACATTTAGATGCTGGGGTGGCAATGATGATTACATTAGCCTTGCTGGGTCCACAGTCAGAAACTGTCTACAAAAGATAGATTTGGAGATTTGTAGAAAAAAAAAAAGCATTTGAGCACACACTTCCTCCTATAAACATTTCAGTTCTTGACCATAACCTCAAAGGATGCATCTCCAGCTAACGGAGCATGCATTTAATAGCCAAACAGATACAGGTTGAAAGATACTAAGACAGGGTCTTATCAGGGAGCACAGCTTCTTGATTCTTCTCAGTCACTCACAGGAGGGGTGTTGGAGTTAGGGAATTTTGCCGGGTCAGAAGGGTTTGTCAGGACACAGGCAGTTCAGAGGGAGGGCTCACCAAGCCTCTTCTGCTACAAGCAGTATCACTTGGAAAGCCTGCATGGGTTCCTCATATAGTTTCATAAGCCATGTTACTGGCTGTTCTAGTTCCACAGCAGGTAACATTACGACTAGCCATCCCACCTCATACATCGCACCATGTACTCCTGGATATTTACTGTATCACCACGTACTCCTGTGTGTTTATGATATCACCATTAAAATGGCTCCTTTTTATTTCCAGCCACTTCCCTTATTTGCCAAGCTGATGTATAATTTTGATCCTCAATATCATCATTTCTTCCCGAAGCCCTTGCAAGTTTAAGCACTTATGGAGAGGGTGTGAGCTCTGGCCTGGCCCTTTCTTCTCTGTCCTTCCTGCACTTGGTAACCTAAGAGGTGGCTGGTCACATGCACCCTTCAGCTGGCCAATGTTATGTATCAGCAGTGACTAGTACATTAGACAAAATGTATTTTGATAACTGATGTCTATACTGCAGAATGCTCATTTTTAATCTCTTTTTTCTTCTGTGCTCTGCCTTCCTAAGTAACAGCGCATTCTCTCCATGCTTATTGTTGTTGGTCTGGGTTGGGATGTGTATTCTGTTTTAGAAAGGCTGGGATCATGGCCATTTGGAAAAGTCACAATAAGCGTTTGCCTCACTGTGGGGATTCCCCGTCTTTTCCAATCACATTTGTACATAGTTGGCCCACCCTTGTGTATGAAATGTTCATTTGTGTTTTGCACTCCTGTATGTTTACTATATCACCATCAAAATGGCTCCTTTTATTTCCAGCCACTTCCCTTATTTGCCAAGTTGATGTATAACTTGGCAAATAAGGGAAGCATCTATAACGTATAGCATCTATACGTTTTTGCACTGTGCTTGTGCTGAAGACACATGCCTGAAGGTCAAGGTCCCTACTCACAGGAGTGAATAGTCCAGTCTGCGTGTATAACCTCTGTGTGTGCATGAAATCTCAGAGATGGGCATGAAAACAGCAATTGCAAAACACAGTGGTAAGTGCTTAAATCAAGTTTATCAAAGTCATATCTGTTTTCTCTTTCAGTCGTCATTAGCCCAAAGAAAACTGGAAAATGGGGAAAGGACCAGCTAGAGCTGATTCAGATAACTCTCAGATTAGATTGGGTCTTAGACCAAACTGGACTACTCAGAGTAGACCCAGAAGTCCAAAGGAGATCAAAGTGAGCCAAATGGCTAGAAGAGCCAAGGGGAGAATAATTGTCAACACAAAAGTCTTTCTGAATTTTGGGTAGGGGGGATGGTCTTTCCAAGCATCAGTTCAGTTCAGTTCAGTTGCTCAGTCGTGTCTGACTCTTTGTGACCCCATGAACTGCAGCATGCCAGGCCTCCCTGTCCATCACCAACAGGATGTGAAGATGAGGATGACAAGCTCCTGTTCTCAAGATATATGTGGTCCATGAGAGTTCTTGTGTGCATCTCATCTCCCTAACAATCTGTATCAAGCTCTGAGAGCCTGTGCTATGTTTCCATCCTTTTTGTACTATTCCCAGCCTCTCATAGAGTACGTACCCTGGAAAGAAACAACTAACATGAGAGACATATGAATATAAAGAATTGGGAATGAAAAGGATATAGATGGATCCCAATCCTGGACCATGATTGGTTTCCAGAGCATAAGCTCCTTGGCCTTTGTTTCTTGTCCTTACCTTCAGTATCTCTGTTACCTACTGAAAGCATGGCTTGGCCACCATACTCTCTAAAGGGCCAGAAATGGAAAGGCATTGAAATGGTATCATGCTGTTGTTGTTCAGTCATCCAGTCGTGTCCAACTCTTTGCAACCTCATGGACTCAGCATGTTCAGTTCAGTTCAGTCACTTAGTCATGTCCAACTCTTTGCAACCTCATGGACTGTAGCATGTTACTGTTGACTTAATCCTCTGTTTATCATTATAATTTCTGTTAATCACTCTGGGTGTGGGATCAAGGAAGAGATGATGGTGGTTTACTGGTTTAGTTGCTAAGTCATGTCCAACTCTTACAACCCCATGGTCTGTAGCCCGCCAGGCTCCTCAGTCCGTGGGATTTTCCAGGCAAGAATACTGGAGTGGACTGCCATTTCCTTCTCCAGGGAATCTTCGTGACCCAGGAATCGAACCCAGGTCTCCTGTGTTGCAGGAATATCTTCACCAACTAAGCTATGAGGGAAGCCCCAAGGAAGAGGAGAGGAGATGAAAGAGGAAAAGTATGTCAGAGCAAAGGAGAAATTGTCTGGCAGGATTTGACTCTGCTAAAGAGAAGAAAGTAAAAACCGTATCATGGAGAAAAGCATGAAGCTTAGATTTAAACAGAGCTGGACCTAACTCCTGACTCAGGATCTTACCATTGAGTCATCTTTGCCAAGATAATTAATCTCGCTGAACCTCCACTAGCTTAGCTATAAAATGAATGGGAGGATATCTGTTTTGTAGAATTTTTGAGAGAATTTAATGAGATGTGTATGAAAGTATTTAGCACTGTGTCTGGGTAGTAAAGGACTGACTAATCGACACTTTCTTTCACCATAATAGGGTTGTTCTTCAAGTTGTTTTTTTTTTGTTTTAAAGATGGAGAAATAAAGTTGGTCAAATATAATGTGTTCCATAAGAAACCTTCCTCTTAGAAAAATTCAACATTAGTTACCATGGTCTATTTCTGCCCAAACCTACAAAGGCACATGCCATAAATCTCAGCCAGAGAGGGGTGTCTTTGTACCTATAAACCATTAAGAGGATTGCATGAGTTAATGCACAGAAGTGGTTTGAATGCTGCCTGGTACAGAGTAAGAGCTCAATTAACGTTGTTGCTGTTATTATTATTATCATTTGTAATAGTATCCTTATTATCCAGTAAATTGGCCACACATATTTCTTCCAAATAGCTAACCAGTCTCATTATAGATGATGGATCCCAAGCTTTATAATTCAAAGGCTCAGGTGGAGTGAGGGTACCCAGAAGGGAGGAACAGAGAAATGCATGGTTTGGCTCTAACGCCATTGTTTCTGATACTGGGACACTGATCCTCTTTATGGCTACCGGGAAAGTGCAGCTAATGTGACAGTCATTTGTGGACTGCATTTGCCTTACAAGGAGGCACTCTGGCCAGTTTCCAGGAGGACTGACAGAAAATCCCAGTGAGTGATTCAGGTTTGGGATTTAATCCACCAACCTTTCTGGGAAGGAGGCCTCACCATCCCAACTTCTAAAATATAGAGGCAGGAGATACAAAGAGCCAACTCATTGGAAAAGACCCTGAAACTGGGAAAGACTGAAGGCAGGAGAAGGGGGTGACAGAGGATGAAATGGTTGGATGGCATCACTGACTCAATGGACGTGAGTTTGAGCCAGCTCCGGGAGATTGTGAAGAACAGGGAAGCCTGGTGTGTTGCAGTCCATGGGGTCGCAAAGAGTCAGACATGAATGACTGACCGAACAATGACAGGAGAGTTGTAAGAAATAAGGCACAGAAGAATATTACAAAGCATTATAATATCAGTGCTTCAAAACACAATTGTTACTACACAGTGGTTTCATGACTGCCACTCTCACTATCAAATGTGGAACCCCTGTTTCTTCACATGCATAACATGTGGGAGAAAATCACTACAAGACTCATTTCTTCTCAGCTGGAGGTAGAAGAGGGTGGATTTCCCATGTCTTTATGGATGCTAGACTCTGCCTTAGAGGCACACCTCTGGGTAACACACAAGCCCAGCAGCTTTTCTCTTTGATAATAATGGCTCATGAACTCAGACATGATTCTGAAGGAATTTTAGCTGGAAGGAAAAACGAAAGGAAATAGGCTGAGAGAATAAATGTTGGTGACCAGTTCTCCACAGCTACGGCAAAAATAAAGCGGATTCTCACCACCTGGGAAGACAGTGAGGAATACGGATCATGGATCTTGCCCATCCATCCTCCCATCCTACCCAGTCTCTTCCTTCTCCAGCAGAGAGTCTGTAGCTAGAATGCTTTACCAGGCCTCCCAAGTCTCCTTGAGGTAAGAACTTGAAATCAGAGCTTCCTTTGCATGCTTCGTGTGAGAACAAAAGACTCAGACAGACACCCAAACCCAAAAGCCTTCTCAAAATACATCATGGTGTGAGACCTCATGGCAGTTTAAGTTTAGAGAAAACTCTGGTTGGATATCAAAAAAAGGTTTATGGTTTGAGTCAATAAAAAGGAGTCCTCAAAGCTCTAAGGAGGTCACCCCATCTTTGGAGAGCATAGTTCTGAGGCCCTATATAGTCCATGAATGGGAGCTGTCTCAGCCCTTAGTAGAAACGTACTTTTTGCTGTGGGATTAACAGTGCCTCA
Organism: Bison bison bison; assembly: GCF_000754665.1. Classification (NCBI taxonomy): domain Eukaryota; kingdom Metazoa; phylum Chordata; class Mammalia; order Artiodactyla; family Bovidae; genus Bison; species Bison bison. The sequence goes on along the minus strand of NW_011495032.1, from coordinate 26,626,927 downwards.
GCCAAGGCCATATGGAACCCCAGGCAGGAATTATTGGATATGACTCCATTTCCACTGAAACAAATTTTCCTCTCTGCTTCTTCCGCTATTCATTCTCTGTCAGCAGCTTCACAGGTGGCCTTGGCTCCTAAAAGTCAGTCATCAAAATATCATGATCAAAGAGAACCCATAGCACAGAGTAGAGACCACCTGCCTAGGAAACGCCTCCATCAGCATCCTCCTGCTTCTATTTTTCTAGTCTAGGGTTTCACGTGATTTTCTGTTCTTTTCCCTGATGCCAGCTCCAGGTATCAGTCGGTGTTCCTAGATTTAAGTATCCAGGTCAAGAGAGTAAGTACATGGCCCGCCCATCTCACAGCTGGGAGGGTTGTTGCAGACACTCTTCTACACTTGATGTTTTCATTTCCACTCATCTTCCTCCCTCCAATGGCAGGTGCAATAAGCATCATTACGGTAAGGCAGCTCTAGACATGAAGAAGGGTTTATCCTGAAACCAAAGGCTAAATCTTCATGCTCACCAGACCTGGCACAGACTTGGCTACTTCTGGGTCTCTATGTGCCTGCAAAATATGATTCCTGCTTTAAAGCAGTTGTTCCCCAGTGGCAAAGGCTAGGGGGTTGCTAAGATCAGATGTGCCCTGGTGTTAATGTTTTGAATTTACAAAATGTTTGTAAAATGCACTGCGGTGTTATTTCTCTCTCTTGGACCTATGAAATCCTGGATGGTCTAAGGATGGGGCTGGTACTGACAGAAAGAAACCTCAATTAATTTCAGAGCATGCCTTACAATATCCTCTCTGATACGGAAACCATGTGAGCAGAAGTAGAAGTCACAGAGAGACGCATGGAGGCATTTAGGATGTCAGAAAGAGGGAGCTTTAACAATAAATTAGCTAAGCTAGCAACAAATGAGCTGGAAATGTAAAACATACATCTGAATCTCTTGGGTCAAAGGTAGGGAAGGGAAGAGGATTGATTCAAGTTGGGAGAGGGGAGTGCTCAGCATGGTAAGAAAAGGAGAAGGGAAATGACTGGAGGACTTGGAAAGCAGAGACCTCACCAAAGGGGAGGAAACGCTTGAGAGCAGAAAGGCCAGAGCTAGATTGTGCCAGCGGGCATCAAACAGACATGTGTGCAAGCCCGACAGCTGGAAAGAGGCTTCCAGCAGCTACGACTCACCCAAACACCGACCCATCCTACCCAGGGAGGCAGGAAGAGCAGGTGAAATGCATTCTGAGCTCTGTGCAAAGGATAGAATTAGCTTGACCCTCAGGGTCAGCTTTGCTGACTGACAAGGGCTCTCTCTCTCTTCCTCTGCTGCTCCCATCCCTATTTTCCAAGGTTTAAATGACAGACACTCATGTGCATGCACACAGACAATGCCCAATTCCCCCTTCAAAAAAGTAATTTGGGGGAGGGGTAAGACAGTTTACTGGGATGTATGACAGTAGTAGGTCTTTGTTAAGAAGAGAGGCTCCCCTGGGTAGTCTTCCCATCCTGAAAAAAAGAAACACGTGATTTAATTTTTTAATGTTGAAATATTTTTGACTGTACTAAAACAATTGTACTTTGGGGTTATTATTTCTGTAGTTGAATTGATTTACTTTTTGTGGTACATCAGTAGTGATGGATCCCATTGTTTAGAAGTTTTCTACCACAATGGAAAATTCACGGGGGAGGGTCTGATTTACCCCAACACTCTCCCTAAGCTTTTGCCTCCCTCCCCCTCCTGCTTGCTGAGATCTGAGCTTACTTTCTGGAGCTTTTGTGCCACAATTGTAGAGGAAGACAGGCCTGGCTAAGTGACACAGTGACTGAACGTCGTTCACCCTGATTAGTCTCTCCGTCAGCAAGGTTAAGTGATGGAGAGAAAATTCTTTTCAGTTTGGGGGAAGCTTGTTTGGAACATAAGGGTTTTGAGTAGAATCCCTAGAGAAAGGAATGGGAGATGATGTCAAGTAAGGGGAAAAAAGGTCAAGAAAGATAAGTGGAAGAAACTAAGATTTTTATCATTTTTGCTCCTTTTCTAAGAAGCAGACAAATACAAACTGTGGCGAGGAGCATCTAATTCACATACTCCAATATTGCATTACTCATAAAGCTCAGTGTTTCATTCTCAACTGTTTGGTATTACAAGCCAAGTTCATTCATTCAACAAATACTAGTTGATCATCTATGTACGAGTCATGGGGACAAGGTAGGTCTTAGATTCTGGACTTCTTGACAAATAAGTCTATTATTCAGTGATTTTGTTGGTAAGAGCAATACTGTGATTGAAAGTAGATGTTTAGATAATACAGACAGAGGATAATTCTCCAGGCCCATGTATGTAAACTCAGAAAATCCCTGATATATCAAGGATATCAACAGTCATCGTCCTATTTTCCTGATACACAATCTCATACTTATCACCCCCGTTAAACATGCTCTGTGAATGCTTTCAGTGCAAAGAGACCACTATGTCTGAAGACCACCAAACTCTTCTTTACTCTGGCTCTGCTTATTACAGAATTCTTTCTTATATTGGGCTAGAAGTTCTCTCTCTATGACTCCCTTCACTGGTCTCATTTTGCCCACCAGGGTTACCTTGAATGTTTTTTCCACTTGGCAGTTGGTCCTTTACTGCAAGATAATCCCTATGTATATACTCCCCACTACTGACTCTCTTCTCTAGACTCAACATGTCATATCCATTCACACATTCCTGCATATCATGGTTTTCAACTCCCTTCACCAACCTTGATGACCTATAGTTTACCAACAATCTTCTGAAAGTGTGGCAAAAAAATATACCAAGTGTAATTTCTGACCAGCCTAGACTGGTCAGAGGCTCAGTGCCCCTTTGTTGAAATATCCCTCCTTTATTAATGAAGACTAAGTGTGTACTAGAGTTTGTGGATTGCCTTCTTACATGGTTGGTTTGTACTAAGCTTATAAGAAATGATGGCTCCCAAGTTGGTCATGTCCATACCTGCTGTCCTTCCAGCCACATTTCTGCCATTTGCACACATTCACTTAATCTTTGGACTCAAATCTTTGGACTCTTTTTGCTATTACATTTCATTCTTTTATAACAAACCCATTATTATAGATGGTTGAGCTTGGACTCAAATCTTTGGACTCTTTTTGCTATTACATTTCATTCTTTTATAACAAACCCATTATTATAGATGGTTGAGCTTTGGACTCAAATCTTTGGACTCTTTTTGCTATTACATTTCATTCTTTTATAACAAACCCATTATTATAGATGGTTGAGCTTGTGTGGGAGCCTTTTTTCTGTCATTGAGCACAATAAATATCTTTCCTAGATTTATCTGTTGGTCTGCCATGACCAGTATGTCACCTACATCCTTGACTAATTTATGATAACTCTTGAATAGCTTGGGGGAGAATGGATACCTGGATATGTAGAGCTGAATCATTTGTTGTCCACCTGAAAATATCACCACATTGTTAATTGGCTATACCCTGATATAAAATAAAAAGTTAAAGAAAAATCAAAGATTTCAAGAGAGGCTTTTCTATAAGGAATCCAAACCATCAATGAAATTAACCTAATGACCTCTCTCCAGTCTGGGGCTTGACCAGTGCTGGGGTAAACATTAAGCATATAAATCAGTGTTGACTTGATGACCAAGTAATCTGACAGTTTAAGACCAATGCAACTATTTTATTTTGACAACGCAGTTTCTGGGCAATTGTACCTTAACCTAATCCTCATAGTTTGCATTAGATTTTTTAAAAAAATAGATTAGAGTTCCTTGTTTCTTGAAAAATATTGGTGAAAGATCCAATATTTTTTCACTAATATTCTAGATGAGAAAAAAAAAAGCACAAAAGGTAAAATAGTACTTAAACATTGTTTAAGTAGCATTTGCCCCCAGTAAAAGACATTGGGAGACACAGAGCATCTCATAGACAGACTTGGTGAACCCTTAGGAATTTTGTGCTTGAGAAAAACAAAAGTAAACTCAACAAGGATTTACAGTTTGACTAAGATCAGATCAGATCAGATCAGTCACTCAGTCGTGTCCGACTCTTTGCGACCCCATGAATCACAGCACGCCCAGGCTTCCCTGTCCATCACCAACTCCCAGAGTTTGACTAAAGCTTGATCTAATTTCCATCCTCTTCACCAGTCAACAGGAGAGGTGTATTTTCTTGGTGCTGGTTTTCTAAAAATCTTTCCAAAAATATTGGAAAAAATATCCAAAAATATTGGTGAAATCCAAGATTTCCAGTAAAATAGTTGGTTCAATGATTCCAAAGTTATTTTCAGGCATGACCCTTTCCAAATTTTAACTTAACATTTCTAACCAACTTTCAGACATAAATATAATACAAACCAGAAAATTCTATGATAAGACCTCCCTTATGGTGGTGTAAGCTACTTGAAGGCAGGCACTGTATGCAGTTGATCTTTGCATTGCATGTAGAATCTAATACAGTACCTTAAACTGAATCACTGAGCTGGGATAAGTAGAGAATAAAACTACTGTCTTCCAAGAAGAAATTTAGGACCATAAAGTACATTGAGGTTGTGAGACAAAACACAATCTCACGAGTATAATTTTTCTTCCACATTTAAAGCAAGTGTGTGTCCCTCAGCTTCGTGATCTCTGAATAAGAAGTATGTGCCTTTAAAAGAGCCTGAGGCTTCTCATTCAACGCTGCAAACTTTTTTCTTAGTCTACTCTCCCCAGAATCAGTAAGTTTTCCATCTAACCTGCCAGAGAATCGGTGTCTCCCACTCTGCAGTGATTGTCCTGACAAGGTCAATTAGTGTGTTAAAAAATGATGCAGTCATTTGGCTGCTGCTTTTTCTTTTACTCCTGTTTCTCAGCAGAATGCTCCCGGCATCAATTCATGTGGAAGCTGCATTGCACCAGGGGGAAAAAAAATTGTCTATGTTGATGCCAAAGGGAAGTGTCCCTCAAGCAGAGAGAAAGAGAGAGAGAGAGAGCTTACAGGTGCTCCGGGAGGTAGGGCTGCTCCAGGCAGATCAGGGTGACTACACGATGTGCTCGATGCCTGGGACTTTCCCCTTTGCAGTTTAAATGCCTGAGGAGATTGCTCGGGTTCCGAGCTGCAAGTCTAGAGTCAAGAGAAATCAGTGCAAATGGGGGGAAAAAATCCTCTCAGGGAAAGACTTTTAGAAAACCAGCACCAAGAAAACACACCTCTCCTGTTGACTAGTGAAGAGGATGCAAATCAGATCAAGCTTCAGTCAAACTCTAAATCCTTGTTGAGTTTACTTTTGTTTTTGTCAAGCACAAAATTCCTAAGGGTTTACCAAGTCTGTCTATGAGATGCTCTGTGTCTCCCAATGTCTTTTACTGGGGGCAAATGCTACTTAAACAATGTTTAAGTACTATTTTACCTTTTGTGCTTTTCTTTCCTCATCTAGAATAGAAGTTGCGATTTTTAAAACCAGGTTTCAATTACGGTTAGTGGCGCATTTTTCATTCCTGTGAAATGGTCAAGGTTGTCCTTCAAGTCTGCATTTAAGGATATGAATCAAAGAGAAGAAGGGTTATTCAGGACGATCAAACTGGCCATTGTAAGATGGGGGTGGGTGCTTATGAGAGAGAATTAAAGAGACGGAAAATAAAATCAGATTGAGACTCTCTTTCCTAGAGCACTTCTGTTCCAAGTGGTCTATTCTCATCACGTAGATCTCTTCTTTAAGACATAGCTGGTCCAGAGGGAGTGTGGGGAAAGAGGATTATCAGGGAATCTTGTCTCTGCTATAGGAGTCCCACTATGGATGGCCTGTAAGCCAGCTCTGCTCTGAGCACTGCGGGCAAGCCTGCCTACTCCTTCCTGGGCGTGGAGATCCAGATGGTCAATGGACAGAAGGACAGTCAGCATCACCTGTCTCTAGGTCGGGCTTCAAGCTTAAGGGCCAATGGGGCTTTCGTGCCACAGGACTTAGCCGAGGTGGAAGCAGCCATATGAAGCAGATTTCACAGGATATAGGCCTGGGACACCAGCCACATAATAACAACACATATTAGAGGCCTATGAGGAGAAAGATTAAACTTCTCTTAACTCTGGGAAACAGCACAAGGAAAAAATTAGGTCCTCCAAATAGCTTTCAATATTGATCGAAAGGCTGACCTGACAAAGAACTGCCTAAAATCTTGTTTGCTGTTGCTTCTCTCCAGGGTCCTGGGGTAATTTGTAATTCAAACTTGGAAAGAATCCTAAGCTATTTCCTTTAGATTTATTCTTTCCACATGTGAAACGAAATAATTAAAACACCTCATCAACTTTTAGAGCTTGCGTGTAAAAAAAAAAAGACAAGGAATTGCTGATTGAATCCATATTCCACCCAATCTTCTACTAATTTAATTTAATGTCAAAAAATTATTTACTATAATGAACAATAATTTTGCATACAAATGGATATTTGTGAGTGGATTTTTAAGTTATATTTGTTAGTAAATCGTAATAAACCTATCACCCCCATTCTTATTACTCAAGATCAATTTCACAATACTTGAGGGTAAGAGATCTCATGCATATTTGAGTTCACTTAAGGGATAATATTTCTGTTAGGCTGTAGGATGCTGGAAATACTGTGTACAGTATTCAAATACTTTCATGTGCACACTTGCAATGGTCATTAGGCTAAATTAACAAATTCCTTCTGATTATGGCAATTGGGGCAATTCCAGTTAACTTGTTTCTTATATGGCATATGCCACATTTATCAAAGTAAAATAGTTGAATCATATGAAATTCCATGCTAGGATGTATCTAATGGTCTATTTAAAGAATCCTGTCTCTGATATGGGCAATAGGCGATGTCTTCTAGGAGATTATGGTTGACCTGCATGATACCAATTATAAAAAGTTTTTGTTTTTTTTAAGTGTACCAAATGTCTTTAACTTCTCTTTAAAAATCCAAGAATAGCCTCACATTCAGTTCAGTTCATTTCAGTTCAGTCGCTCAGTCGTGTCTGACTCTTTGTGACCCCATGAATCGCAGTATGCCAGGCCTGCCTGTCCATCACCAATTCCTGGAGTTCACCCAAACTCATGTGCATCGAGTCAGTGATGCCATCCAGCCATCTCATCCTCTGTCATCCCCTTCTCCTCCTGGCCCCAATCCCTCCCAGCATCAGGGTCTTTTCCAATGAGTCAACTCTTCACATGAGGTGGCCAGAGGATTGGAGTTTCAGCCTCAGTATCAGTCCTTCCAATGAACACCCAGGACTGATCTCCTTTAGGATGGACTGGTTGGATCTCCTTGCAGTCCAAGGGACTCTC
>NW_011495032.1:26593578-26619549 GCF_000754665.1 Bison bison bison | reverse complement strand
TACATGACTACTGGAAAAACCATAGCCTTGACTAGATGGACCTTTGTTGATAAAGTAATGTCTCTGCTTTTTATTTAATATCCTATCTAGGTTGGTCATAACTTTCCTTCCAAGGAGTAAGCGTCTTTTAATTTCATGGCTGCAATCACCATCTGCAGTGATTTTGGAGCCCAAAGAAATAAAGTCTGACACAGTTTCCACTGTTTCCCCATATATTTCCCATGAAGTGGTGGGACTGGATGCCATGATCTTCGTTTTCTGAATGTTGAGCTTTAAGCCAACTTTTTCACTCTCCACTTTCACTTTCATCAAGAGGCTTTTGAGTTCCTCTTCACTTTCTGCCATAAGGGTGGTGTTATCTGCATATCTGAGGTTATTGATATTTCTCCCGGCAATCTTGATTCCAGCTTGTGCTTCTTCCAGACCAGTGTTTCTCATGATGTACTCTGCATATACGTTAAATAAGCAGGGTGACAATATACACTTATCCAAATCCTCTTGAGTTTATGTATATTTTCAACCTGCTTCACTTGCTAAAATTTTTCCTTCAAAAATGTCTTTAGAAAATCCACCACCTATAATCTTAACTCTAGCCAGTTAAAAAACAAGATAGCAGGGTCTGTATGTCTTATTCACCTCTGTTTCTCCAGTGCCTCACTCAATATCTGTATGTTCTCAAAAAAAAAAAAAAAAACCACACACAAAAAAACACAAATGCTTGTTTTAATAAATTGCAATTTCTGGCCAGTAATCCCAAGGAAACAAACAAACAAAAGATTATGTATTATTGGGTTGGCCAAAAAGTTGGTTTGGGTTTTTCTATACAATGTTATGGAAAAACCCCAATACAAACTTTTTGGCCAACTCAAATATTTGTTTTTATCTTCGTCTTATTTAAGATCTTACCAGAAGTATGGTGAAAATCTACTCTCGGGTTTCTTTCTGTGTATCACCAGGCTCACTCACTTCAGGGACCTTCTCTGCTAACCCTCCCCCCACCTCCCCCACACACCCCACACTGCAACTGGAATTTGTGTGAAACTGTTGATGGACACTTATCACCTCTAGAATAGAGTTTTATCTCCTCATCATGGCATGCAATCCTTTTCTCCTGATCCCTCCCTGCACCATCCCCTCCATCTGCCCACTTCAGCATTTTAACCTCATCTTTCACCAAGAGCTCTGACCCACTCAGTGTTCCAGCCACTCCCCAAGTCACCTTCCCTGTTGTGTGCTGAAGTCTGATCTGTGCTCTTCCATTTTCCCACCACACACTTCCACAACTCTGTCCTGGAATGCCTCATACCTTTCATCCATACTTCTAAATCTAACTTGGATGTTAACTCCTGAGAAGCTTTGAGATCACCTCCCCAGGATGTCCTTTTACATGCCTCAATTCCAGGGATTGTGAATCCTGGCTGTGCCTTAGAATCATTTGGAAAGCTTGTAAAAATGACTGGGTCCCCCCAAGATCAATTAAACCAGTCATGGTATTTTTAGAAATTTCTCCATATGACTCTAATAGGCAGTCAGAGCCCCTACTTTCTCATAATCTTTGAATTTCTCCTCACTTCTCACAGGCAAGGACAATGCCTTATCCATCTTATCCAGTCTTCCCAGCAACTACAGTAGTTCCTGGCATATAGTGGATGTTCAAGCATTCTTTGTAGATTCAAAATGAAATACTCATGAAAGTAGAGCTACCTTGACAGAGCTTAGTGAGTCCATAAATTCAATTTATAGTGAGTCCTATAAGTAAAAACTTTTCATAGACATATTCTTCAAGGTTCCAATCTAGAGCTCAGGAAGTGTTTGATTTTATTTCTAACCTGGGTCATAATTCTAACTGAAAGCTGAAACAGTGGTGAAGGGAGCAATCGTTTCCTTTACATATGTTCTCTAAAGATAATTGTTAATTTTAAATACAAATTGGAAACCTGGTATGTCAACATGACAATGTTAAGGCTATGACTAAAGGAAAAAAAAAAAAGAAACTTAGGGAAAACAGTGGTGATCAGCCCTCACAGATGTATAGAGAAGGAATCTAAGGGTAGAGCCTTTATAATGATTCCTCCCTATTCAAGTCACAATGCAGGCCCCGCCATCTCCTTATTCCTGTCCCCATCCCATGTTTGAATCCAACTAATGCTCTCCCTACCTTGTCCCCAGTTGGTGAGGGTTACAGATGGATGGTGTGGATGTTGAGTCACTGCCTCTGTAGTATGATTCTGTAGACCCATTAGGTGACCTCACTAAACCTCAGCTTGCTCCTTGGTTAAACATCAACAGCTTTCTTGAAGGGTTGTTAAAAGGATGAAACTGCTTTATACATACAAAGGCTTTAACTCACGCCTGAGCTGTAATCAATGCTTGCTGCTGCTAAGTCGCTTCAGTCGTGTCCGACTCTGTGCGACCCCATAGACGGCAGCCCAGCCAGGGTCCCCCGTCCCTGGGATTCTCCAGGCAAGAACACTGGAGTGGGTTGCCATTTCCTTCTCCAGTAATCAATGCTTAGACAGTAGTAACTGCTACTATTGTTTGCTTGTTCACAGCAAACGCTATTTCATCACATGGCAAAATGAGCTCATGCCTCAGACTGAAGCAGAAAGAAACTACTGGCATGTCTTTTGACCAAAAAACATTTCCTTATATAAAAACACAATTTTGCTTAAGTCCAGACATTATGACCTTTTGAAATGCATTATTGACAATCTACTTAACACACAAATTTAATTTCTGATCTCCAGACATAAGAAAGGAAGCCATGTTCATTTCCATTGTAAAGATTTTAGGCATAGTATTCGAATAATTTAATCAGTTAGAAAAATAGAAATGATTTATGGGAAAAAAAAGTTTTTAAAATTGTTTTTCAAAGCAACAAAGATACTTAATATTTAAACACTATTTCCTTTGTAAAATACCTGTCAAGGCCAAGGTAGCCAATGACTGATTTAACCATTTTCTCCTGAGGATGGTCTCTCCTTGTGTATCTTACCAGCTTTTCCAATCAGGTTCGTCTACTCTTGGAAAAGACTGATTTGTCTTCCTTTCCTAGGCATGAAGCAAAAGTTGGTGCTCCCGCCCTTCTTGAGTCTCTGCCTCTTTACTCACTGAGGGAAAGCCTTCCTGTGGGATGCCATCATAGTGCCAGTGCATTGGCAGGCAGGTTATCTACCACTGGTGATGGCAGGTTATTCAGAGTCCTCCTGTCTAGTTTTCCATGCAGCTTCTAGTATCTCTACAAATCCCTCTTCCTGGATTGCCTTTATCTTGACTACAACATGGAGTGATGCTTTTACCTTCTGCTATCGTTCACTTGGATCCAATGTGAAGTTTCCCTGGATTGGTTTTGTGATTCTTTATGCTCATCAGTTCCTATTGAAGAACTCGCCCCCAAATGAGCACCCCAACACTGACACCATTATTTAGCCTGTGGGGTTTGCTGTCCACTGGAGTTTCTGAGGTCAGTAGGTCTGGAAAGTATGTACATGTTTTCGTTTACCCTGAACTTCCTTGGTTTAGGTATCACTTGTCCATTCACAGCTTCTTCCTCACCTTAGTATCACCAGTATTAATATACAGCAAAAGCCTTATAGTCACAGCATACTATCGATGTACCAACTATATGTCTAGGGATTTATTGTAAGAAAATAATTAAGGACATTGTCCAAGATTTCCTTTAGATGAAAGTTAGACTATCATGAAAAGTTTTATAGCAACACTGGAAATAACATAAAAATCTGCCTTTTGTTAAATACTAATTATGCTAAATTAACATAATTTAACTAATTTAGCATAGTAACAGTTAAATATTGGCCCAAATACATAAGGTCTACTTTGTAGTGTACACAGTGGTATAGAATAGAATTTTATGGCTTAAAAGTTGTTTGTTAAATTAAGTGATAAACTAGGCAATAAAACAGTGTGAGTTAAAATAGCAAAACATAGACGATTGGCCACATTCAGCCTGATGTGACACAGATAGATAGGGAGATAGACAGAGAGATGCTACATCAAGGCAATAATAAACACAAAACTCAACATAGCTTTTTTCTGGGGAAAAAAGTCCAGAATTGAGAGAGTGAAGACCATAGTGGGAAAGTCAATGGAACTGGTAATGATTCTATTCTTCAGTTGCTTAATAGGTCCATTTTTCAAATGTTTATAACCTTCATTTTTATAAGATGCATGTATTATTTTATAGGTATCAAATATCACATAATAAAACACTAAAAACTGTATATGCCATATACCTTCATTTTCAGGGCCACCGCATGCAGGTGTACCAGTTGTCCCCGGATAGGGTGGTACATCCCAGTAAGAGAATGCCTTAGGCCAAAAGAAAGGATGTCCTTTTTCTAATTTGTATAAGAGTACTCTCTACTTGCCGAAACAGGCATCTAAAGGGGCTGCACCTGCCCAGTTGGGGCCATGTTTTTAAAATTCGATTCCCAAAGAGGAATGTCTTTTTCTATTTCACACACAGGCACTGCATATGTTGATGGGGACATGCACGTATGCACATGTGTGTGTTCGTTCTATATTTTTTTTAATTTGCTATCTACCGCTTTCAACATAAAAAGAAAATTTTAATACATATTTCCTGGTAAGTCATTTCCTTTCTCAAAGAGCACCTACCTTAAAAATGGACATTCAAATATGACACAAACATCAGAAAATTTCAGATCTGACCTAAACCTTTGGGTTTTGACCTTGCTGTCTCCCTCCCTCCGCCAAATCCTACTTCTGACAGAACTCCTGCATCACTGTGTTGAGACAGCAAATCTTTGCACACAAGCAGCTCATCTTTCGAAGGATGCCATGCATCACGCTTTGCACTGTGGACATTTAAGAAATGCTGCTTTTCTTAAGTGTTTGTCAGCATATTGTGGCTCTGGCACTGAAAAATGTCAGGGAAGCCAACACAAATTCTGCACATGGAAAAATGTGGAGGGAGGAAGGAGAGCACTAAGAGAAATTTTTTTTAATGAGTTGTGTGGATAATTTAATTTACAGTGTCTGGCTTATTCATATGTGAGTTTAAGTATCAAGGGGATGCAGAATCTAATAAGCCTTGTTGTTCTTTCCCCAAATAGAAATGACTTTGTTTCTTTTCCTGATTTAAAAGTAATATTTATGTGGTTAGAATTTTTATAAAATATACAAATAAATTTAAAAGCAAGTAAAACCTACCTTTGATAATTAATCCCCATAAGAAATTACTACTGTTAATATTCTGGGATGTATCCTTCCTGAACTCCTATTTATTTACATCATAATTACTGCTTATGAAGAACTTTCTATGAGTCAGCTTAAGCACTTCTTGTATGCTGTATCTTAAAATTTCTTACAATAACTCTATAATTGTATACAAAATTTATATAAATTTTATAAATTATATAAATTTTATAAAATTTATAAAATATATAAATAACTCAATAATTGTATACAAAATTTTGTTATACAAAATCTCTTACAATAACCTACAGTATAAATAAGAATTGTATCTCATAAAAACTGAAGCCCCAAGGGTTACAGTAATGTGCTTGTGGCCATATGGTCAGACAGAGAAGAAACCAAGATCAAAAGCCCATTTGTCTGACTCCAAAATCCAATATAACTTTAATAAACTGGTATGTGTGTGCATGCCTGCTAAGTTGCTTCAGTTGTGTCCAACTCTTTGTGACCCTACGAACTATAGCCTTCCAGGTTCCTCTGTCCATGGGATTCTCTAGGCAGGAATACTGGAGTGGGTTGCCATGCCCTCCTCCAGGGGATCTTCCTGGCCCAGGGATTGAATGCGTGCTCTCTCCTGCATTGGCAGGAAGGTTCTTTAGCACTAGCGTAGCTGAGAAGCCCTATACAGTATGTATTGTTGTTTAGTCACTAAGTCGTGGCCGACTCTTTGTGACCACATGGGCTATAGCCTGCCAAGCTTCTCTGTCCATGAAATTCTCCAGGCGGGTAGCCATTCCCTTCTCCAGGGGATCTTCCTGACCCAGGGATAGACCCAGGTCTCCTGCATTGCAGGTAGATTCTTTATCATCTGAGCCAGAGAAGCTCTATTACACACACACACATATATATATACTTATTTTTAAATAAAACAAAAATATAGCCGTATATAAGGTGTTGGACCGTAACTCCGAAGCTCTGTATACCTGGAGCTTCAGAATATGACCTTGTCTGGAATAAGAATCTTTGGAGATATAATTAAAGTTATCAAGATGAGATCATGCGGAAACAGGCTGGGCCCTAAACCCAATGACGAAAGGGAAAAGACACAGAGACACGGGGGAGAAGGCCATGGGAGGATGGAAGCAGACATTGGAGTGATGTGGCTATAAACCAAGGAAGGCCAAGGATTGCTGGCATCCACCAGAAGCTAGGAGACAGGCATGGAACCCATCCTCCTGAGCAACCAACCCTGATTTCAATACTTCTGGCCTCCAAAACTATGAGAAAATCACGTTGTTTTAGGCCACCCAGTATGAGGTACTTCATTACAGCAGTGCTGGGAAATCAGTATACCATACTGTCCAGATTATTTATTTGATGATTACTTTTTTTCACTTATCAATACATTACAAATATCTTGAATTTACCAGCATATCACAAACATAAATGTAGATCTACCTCTCTGTTTGAAATGGCTAAGTAGAATTCTATAGTAAGGGTTTAGCAAAATACATTTAATCAATCCCATATTGATAGACTTTAGGGTATTTTCAACTTTTCACTTTTACACACAATAGTGTGACTAAATTCTTGCCTGATCCCATCATTGCATGTTTTCCCCAACCTTTTTTCCTTTGGATAAGTTTGCCAAAGTGAATTCCAGGGCCAAGTGTGTATCCCCTGTTAAGACTTTTGAGACATTATTACCAAGCCATCTTCCAGATAATTTATAATCCTACTAGTTGTGTGTACATAATGCAGCAATGATTGAATATCTGCTCTTCAGAAACCAAGATTTTCATAAAATACTCCTCGAGAATATTGGTCAGAGTGGGCCTGGTTGGTGTCCCCCTTTCCCTCCTGGGGCTGCCATTAACCAGCACCAAAGGTGGGATTCTGAGACAGTACAAACAATAATACCACAACTTACAAGTTCAACAATTCTAAGCTGGATGAGTAGAGTCTTATATTGAAAATCTGAAGGCTCCCACTATCTGGCTAATTTATTAGTATGGCACAGCTTCTCTGTCTCTGTAGCCTTGTCCAAATTATGGAGAATCTTATAGGAATGGTTTTAACTCTAGAATCATATTGCCTGGGCTTGACTCTTATTTTCACTGCTTCTTAGCTTTATGCCCTTAGAAAATTTATATATACTCTTTAAGCTTCTATCCCCTCACATGTAAAATGGAAATGATGACAAGCATCCTTACTGCATAAGGAATTGAGAGACACCTAGGAGATAATCCCCGTAAAGACATTTAATAAGAGTCTACACTTAGTAAGTACTCTACAGATGCAAGTATGTATCATTATTATTACTAACAGTCTTGCCATAATTTTGGCCAGTTAGTACAACTGATTTAGAGTTGATTCCCAGGAGGCCAAGGTCATGGTTTCAACCCTGGTTTACTTGGCTTGGTTCCATAGTCACAGATTGCATCCTAGCCCTAGCCAGCTGTCTCCCAGGCAGCCTGAAAAACACATGATTAAATCATCAAGCTCTATTGTCACAGCCATCCAGGAGGAGGGCTTGGAGACTCTGCTCCCACTGAGGACATTGTCTGTAAAGATGGAAGCTGGGAGTAAAAGGAGTATGAATGGAGACCAGAGTCCTCTGAACCAAGCAGAATTAGGGCAGAGCTGAGCCTATGGTTTTGTGGAAATAAGGTTGTTGTAGTTCAGTCACTAAGTCATGTCTGGCTCTTTGAAACCCATGAATTGCACCCCACCAGTCTCCCCTGTCCTTCACTATCTTCCTGAGTTTGCATAAACTCATGTCCATTAAGTCAGTGTTGCCATCCAACCATCTCATCCTCCGTCATCCCCTTCTCCTCCTTCCCTCAATCTTTCCCAGCATCAGGGTTTTTTCCAGTGAGTTATCTCTTTGCATCAGGTGGCCGAAGTATTGGAGCTTCAGCACCAACATCAGTCTTTCCAATGAATATTCAGGGTTGATTTCCTCAGGACTGACTGGTTTGATCTCCCTGCTGTCCAAGGGACTCTGAAGAGTCTTCTCTGGCACCACAATTTGAAAGCATCGATTCTTCACCACTCAGCTTCTATATGGTCCAACTCTCACATCCATACATGACTACTGGAAAAACCTTAGCTTTGTTTATACGGACATTTGTCAGCAAAGTGATGTCTCTGCTTTTTAATATGTTGTCTAGGTTTGTCATAGCTTTTCTTCCAAGGAGCAAGCATCTTTTAATTTAATGGCTGCAACACCATCCATAGTGATTTTGGAGCCCAAGAAAATAAAATCTGTCACTGTTTCCAATTTTTCCTTGTCTATTTGCTATGAAGTGACAGGACCAGATGGCATGATCTTAGTTTTTTAAATGTTGAATTTTAAGCCAGGTTTCTCCACTGTCTTCTTTCACCCTCATCAAGAGGCTTTTTAGTTCCTCTTTGCTTTCTGCCATTAAAGTGGTATTATCTACATATCTGAGGTTGTTGATATTTCTCCCAGCAATCTTGATTCCAACTTATAACTCATCTAGCCTGACAATTCACATGATGTACTCTTCATATAAGTTAAATAAGCTGGTAGAAGGGGTCTTAGTTCTGAGAGGGAAAAGCAACAGTAATAACATGGTGGATCTTCTTCTTTTCCCTGTTATCTTCTCTGGTAGCTTTTTGAACAAGTGTAGGCTCCCTTTCTGGACAGGCCAAGACCCATCAAACTGACTTATTCCACATAAAGCTTGAGAAAAAAAAAATTATGTATCAAATGTTGCAGCTGTAGCCAAGAGATAGTTTTGTGAAGGAAAGTTGTCTGCACTCTTTCTGACAGAACTTGCAATGGAAACTTGTCTTAATAAAACGTGTTGTCTTCATCTTTCCAGGTAAAGTGGTTAATGGCAGAGCATAGATTTCTTTGGTATTGAGTTTTGCCTTATGTACACACCCCAAGAGGGAGTTAGTCAAGGCCAGCTTTGAAAGATTGAAGCCAAGTTTCCACAGATTTTTTCCGAGGAGAGAAACTTCACTGACCTCCTATATACGGACTGCAGTAGGCAGAAATTTTCCTTTTTCCAAAACAATCTTATGAGATCATTTTCTTACCTATTCATCTTTGAAAAACAACATCAGCATACCTATTGCTGTAAAAAATGTTGCAAATGAGCAAGATTATGAAAAACAGGGTTAGTCTTTATTTTTCATGTTCATTGAGAGCATCTATAAGAAATCACCATGCAGCCCTATTTTTGCCCTCTTGCGGGGAGTGTTTTTGAAAAATTTATAAACCATATCACTCAATATCTTCAACATGAAGGACCTACAAGATAAAGTTATCTCTTATCTGAGTACCAAAAGAGTTTTTCTTTCTTCAAGATACAGCATGTCTTTTCCTTACAGGCAACATAAATCTTATTTTCCTTTTTGCTTAGGTGGCCTGGAAGCTAAGACCTCAATTTGTAGACTAGTTTTAGTTACTATGTAGAAATCTACAGCTATTTAGCATATTAACTTTTCTTATATCTATTTTCTATTTATTCCCTTGTCTTTTGTAGTTTTTTTTCTATTGAAATTGAAAGCAATTTTAAAGAAAGCCTTAAGTCCAAAGCAGAATGAATTAGAATATAAATAAACAGTTTTATAGACAGCATTCTCTACTGTTGTGATGGTTAATTTAATGCCTCAACTTGTCTGGTCTATGGGATTCCCAGATAGCTGGTAAAACATTATTTCTGGGTGCATCTGCAAAGGTGTTTCCAGAAGAGATTAGCATTTGATTTAGTAGACTGAGTGAAGATCTGCTCTCACCAGTGAGGGTGAACCTTAGCCATTTTGTGGATTTGAGGACTGGAACATAACAAATAAGCTAGGGAAGGACTAATTTTCTCTCCTTGATTTGAGACGTGCGTCTTCTCCTCCCCTTGAACATCAGAACTCCTGGTTTTGGGGCATTCACACTCAGGCTGAAATATATCCCCAGCTTTCCTGGTTCTTCAGCTTGCAGATGGCAGATCATGGCTTCCATAACCATATGAACCAATTCCTATAATAACTGTCCTGTTAAATATGTCTTTATATGTCCTATTGTTTCTGTTTCCCTGGAAAACCCTGACTAACTTATATGGCAAAACATTTAGAATTAAAAGACCTATTTTCAAGTTTCTGTTTGAAACTAGTTCTTTTACTAACCTCTAACCTTGGGACATTACTTTGCCAACAAAAGTCTGTCTAGTCAAAGCTGTGGTTTTCCCAGTAGTCATGTATGGATGTGAGAGTTGGACTATAAAGAAAGCTGAGCACCGAAGAATTGATGGTTTTGAACTGTGGTGTTGGAGAAGACTCTTGAGAGTTCCTTGGACTGCAAGGAGATCCAACCAGTCCATCCTAAAGGAGATCAGTCCTGAATATTTATTGAAGGACTGATGCTGAAGCTGAAACTCCAATACTTTGGCCACCTGATGCGAAGAACTGACTCATTTGAAAAGACCTTGAGGCTAGGAAAGACTGAAGTCAGGAGGAGAAGGGGACAACAGAGGATGAGATGGCTGGATGGCATCACCGACTCAGTGGATATGAGTTTGAGTAAATTCCAGGAGTTGGTGATGGACAAGGAGGCCTGGCGTGCTGCAGTCCCTGGTGTTGCAAAGAGTCAGGCAAGACTGAGTGACTGAACTAAACTGAACCTTGGGACAGAATATTTAACTTATTTTTCTTGGTTTCTTTATCAAATGGGATAAAGCTTCCCAAGCTTATATTTCTGTCAAATGGGAGTATATAATATTAACTACTCCTAGAGTGGTATCTTTTGAACTGTGGTGTTGGAGAAGACTCTTGAGAGTCCCTTGGACTGCAAGGAAATCCAACCAGTCAATCCTAAAGGAAATCAGTCCTGAATATTCACTGGAAGGACTGATGCTGAAGGTGAAACTCCGGTGCTTTGGCCACCCAATGCAAAGAACTGACTCATTGGAAAAGACCCTGATGCTGGGAAAGATTGAAGGCAGGAGGAGAAGGGGACAACAGAGGATGAGATGGTTGGATGGCATCACTGACTAGATGGACATGAGTTTGAGCAAGCTCTGGGGGTTGGTGATGGACAGGGAAGCTTGGCATGCTGCAGTCCATGGGGTCCCAGAGAGTTGGACATCACTGAGTGAACTGAGAGTCACAGCACAGTGGTACAGTAGTTACTAATATAGCATTAGCTAATATTATCACAATATAATTATAGGGATTATATTCTATTCAGATATAATAAAAATCTATGCAAATTAAAGTCATCTTGGTCTGACATCATATAGATGGACAAGGCTTTTTTGAAACTGAGAGATTCAATGGGCGTCATTTAAAGCCAATCAGAGTAAAAGGTGACTTTTAGCAATGGCTCCAACATTACTTGCATTCAGGTTATAAACAACCTACAGATCTGCTCTATGAAAAGTTGAGATATTCAGGAACAGGCATTCTTTCTTCAGGTTTGAGACTGTCAGGCTTCTACCCTTTTTCCAGCCTGACAAACTTTTCTCCCTAGGCATGCTAGGGAGACCAGGTGGTCCAAGTAGCAAAGGATTCAGCCAAAGACGATGAAGCAGAGCTGTCTTTCCTGCACAGTTTTGACATACTCTTTCCCTGCTTAGAGGCCTTCAATGACCACCCAGCACCCCTAGAATAAGGTCCAAATTCCTTATCAAATCCCTTCAGGATCTTGCTCCTTTCTCTCCACATCTCCAGCTTTATCTTCCATTTCCCTTGCTTCCTGAGTTTCTACCCACACAGCTTTGTGTATCTCTGAGTCTTTACACATGATATTCTCCCAAGGATGATCTTTCTCAATTCCTCACCTAATTTTCCATATTCATCTTTCACTGGGACCTCCCATGACTCCCTTGGGCACAATGACATCATCCCTTCTCTTTACCACCTGTGCAAGCAGACCTCTGATACAGCAGATCTCGCACTAGACTGAGCTCTTGAGAGCAAGGTCGGAATTTTCTTCACCTCTATATTTCCAGCACCTGGTTATTGCTCAATTAAAACCTGTTAAATTAAGATATTGCAAATGTGCTCATGGACAAGCAGAAGAGGCCAGTCATTAGCCAGCCAGGAGGCAGAGACAGGACTGAAGAGTTGGGGGTTGGGAGAGGGGAGCCCAGATGGCTGCAAAGCACGAAGGAAACAGGCTTCATCTGCTGGGAGAACCAGAGGGTGGGATGCTCAGGCACATAGAGCAGCTTACCATGGGCACTCTGACCCTGAAAGTTCCCAGGATTCATTTCCATGTTAAGAGTCTGGGGGTTTCTATTTTCTTCCAAGCCTGACAGATCACAGGGCGCTAAGCGGGGCTGCTATGTATAGTTAATCCCTACATATCTTGGTGCAGGGGATACATAGAAGTTGAAACTGAGCCTGGCCTCTGCTTACACAAGCCATTCACCTTGTAGCTACTGTATCTGCACATTCCTCCCCCACCCCAGGGTGGGGGGTGCCTTTATCCATTTCACATGGCACAGACTGGATTATGCCCACCTGCTTCATTTGAGTTAAAGAACTAATCTACATTTCTGCTGAAGCTTTTCACTATCTAGTGTTTAAAGACCAAGGAATTTATTTTAGGAAAGATTCAGGGTGCAATGGGAGCCTAGAGAGGACATGAGATTGAGCCAAAGGCTTAGGGCTTAGCCTTGTGACTATGGGTTTGTCTCCAAAATCTGCTTGTGTGAAGGACAAACTCCTCTGTGAAGCATTCCCGCCCTCACTTGCCATTTCAGGGGCCTTGGTTTCTCCATCAGTAGACAGCCCGAGTCCTCTGGTCATTTTTATATGACATCTGCAAACTAATCACTATGTGCTCCCAATACACTCAGAAGGCAGTAAGTGGACTGACTAGTTTACAGACAGGCTCTGCACTCAATTTCATCTAAGCCATATATCAGCTATCACATCTTGTTGCAAATCTTAACCTTGCTGTGCTTAAAAAAAGCGGTGGGGGGGGGCAGGGGGAGGAAAAAAACAGTGTCTCATGGCAGACTCAGACGGTAAAGCATCTGTCTAGAATGCGGGAGACCCAGGTTCAATCCCTGGGTCGGGAAGATCCCCTGGAGAAGGAAATGGCAACCCACTCCAGTACTCTTGCCTGAAAAATCCCAAGGACCGAGGAGCCTGGTAGGCTACAGTCCATGGGGTCACAAAGAGTCAGACATGACTGAGCAACTTCACTTTACTTTACTTCATGGCAGACACAAAAAATGTGCCTTTCAGATCTCAGGGACTAAAACTGACCCATGGCCCCAGCTCCACCTCTCTGAAGTCACCACCTTCAATCAAAGCCACACTTTACACGGGCTTCTCCCAACCAGTGACTGAGTAGAGCAAGACGTGGTTGTATGCTGTGCTTAGTCGCTCAGTCATGTCCGACTCTTTGTGACCCCATGGACTGTAACCCTCCAGGCTCCCTGTCCATTGGATTCTCCAGGCAAGAATACTGGAGTTGGTTGCTATGCCCTCCTCCATGGGTTCTTCCCGACCCAGGGATTGAACCAGGGTCTTCCGCATTGAAGGTGGATGCTTTACCATTTGAGCCATCAGGGAAGCCCAAGACATGGTTGCTGCTTCTGCTGCTGCTGCTGCTGCTAAGTCGCTTCAGTCGTGTCCAACTCTGTGCGAACCCATAGATGGCAGCCCACCAGGCTCCCCTATCCCTGGGATTCTCCAGGCAAGAACACTGGAGTGGGTTGCCATTTCCTTCTCCAGTGCATGAAAGTGAGAAGTGAAAGTGAAGTCACTTAGTCATGTCTGACTCTTAGTGACCCCATGGACTGCAGCCTCCCAGGCTCCTCTGTCCATGGGATTTGCCAGGCAAGAGTACTGGAGTGGGTTGCCATTGCCTTCTCCGAGATGTGGTTGACGTAGGTCTAAAACAAGACAAGGAAGACATGGATCTCCTTTGATGAGCAAATCTGACACAAGAACTCGACCAACTTTCTAAACTTTCCTTACAACTGTACTGCAGTTCAAAGGTGTCAACCTAACCATCTTTTCTTTCTTCTCTCCTTTGCTCAGTATCAGATATGCTCTCTTACCCTCCCCTCTTTTCTCATTTTCTCTCAAGCACATTTCCCCTAATAAATGTCTTGCATGTTTAATTTTGTCTTGGTATCTTCTTCTTGGAGGCTCTAGGCCAACACACTATTTCATAGAGTTGCTGTGACACTTAAATGATCTGATGTACACAAAGAAACTTGCAATTGTTAGAACATAGTATAACTTCTGTCCTCCTCATATTCACTGGCCAGACACCACCCTTTCTTAGCTGTGGGCTTCCTCATAGTTCTTTCCTCCTTATAATGGTAGTTGTCCAATACTTATCAATGGATTTTGTATCTTCTAGAACAAAGCCATCTTTAGAAGAGTCTACAGCTTCAGTATCCATTCTTCTATTTTTCATTTTTGAAGTAAAACTTTCCACCCCACTGAGTTTTTGCAGAACCCAGGGCCATCCAGTTGAGGACTACATTTTCCAGTCTTCCTTACAATGGGTGGTGATGAAAGAGCTAAGTTCATAACAGTGGAATTATAAACAGAAATGATGTATGCATTTTCACCATTAATTTCTTCAGACAAAATTGCTTGCTCCCTCTTTTTCTCTTTTCCCCACATAGCTGCACTGAAATGTAGTTGCATCAGTGAGATAGGTTCAACCATGTAGGTAAGGAAAATGCCATAATAGATGTCAGAAAAATGAGATAGAAGAAATATGGGTCTCTAGATGATCTTAAGAGAAGGCAATGGCACCCCACTCCAGTACTGTTGCCTGGAAAATCCCATGGACAGAGGAGCCTGGTAGGCTGCAGTCCATGGGGTCACTAAGAGTTGGACACAACTGAGCGACTTCACTTTCACTTTTCACTTTCATGCATTGGAGAAGGAAATGGCAACCCACTCCAGTGTCCTTGCCTGGAGAATCCCAGGGATGGAGGAGCCTGGTGGGCTGCTGTCTACGGGGTTGCACAGAGTTGGACACGACTGAAGCGACTTAGCAGCAGCAGCATGTCTTAGACCACCCACCTACCTCTAACTTTTGCTTCAAAAGAAACAGATTATCTTTTTTGAGTCATTGTATTTTTAGGGATTCTTTGTTACAGCAGCTAAGCCAGTACCCTGCCTAATACACCATCTTTTTGATCTATTGCTACATTCTCTCTACTTTGGTTGACCTAGGACTGGTTGATAGTGCTTTTTCCTTAATCCATTAAAGTCTAGGCCTCAATATGGCATTTAATTACATTTGATGACTTTGAAGGACAGCAAAACTAGTTCCCTTTGGGCAAAGGATTATCTCAAGTCAGAGTTAATAGCCTTAATGGTTTAAAATGGCACTAAATGGTTCTCTACATTTGGCCAAGGCCATCTGGTCATTTGCAGATAAGCATAATAATAAGCACCCGGGCAGATCTCCACATATGGGCTGAACACAGACGTGTTCCAAATTATATACGCTATAAAATTTACTATCTTTCACTAAAACCCAAGCCACAAATGATCCCTTACTTGAATTGCAATAATGAGTCACCACTTAGACAATATGACTGAAATGAATCTGACTACAAACAAAGCTCTAAAACCACAGTGTCCAGATTCCAGTCAAGGTCAAAATACAATTTTAATTCTGGGGAGATCCTTTGAGCATGCACATCAGAAACAGCCGTGGGACTCTGCCCACACATGTCCATGGCCAATGGGTTTGTTTAAATTTGAGCCCTGACAACTGGATGAAATCATATGCTTTTGCTCTCAGAACATTTACATCCTCTCAGTGTGATCAATAAGTCATGAAAGTAAATTAAGGAAACAATGAAATAATTTTCTTTGCAATTGTAGTGTTTACTTCCATTTCCTGCCTTTCTTTCTGTCAGGGTTTCTAGCCAAACTGGATATTGACCTTAAGAAATCTTTAGCACTGAAATTATTATGATAATTCCCTATCTATATTTCTTTTCATAATTCAAAGTAGATTAATAATAAGGCTTAGACTAAGGAGTATCCAAAGTTCTGAATTTTAGCATGAAGACGATTTGAAAGTTATGCATCAATTAACTTTAAAAATTTAGTGCCTTAAGCCATGTAATTTACTTTCTCCTTGAATCATCCAATAATGCCCCTTTGAGTTGGTGGTGGTATTGATGACAACTTTCCCTTTCCATTTCAAGACTCTCAAACACTAAATTGTTTAGAAAGATCATGTCCCTGTAATGGACAAAGCACCAGACTAAGAAACCAATAACTGGCATTCTTGAATACCCTTGGCAACCATGCCTCAGTTACTGAATATGGAAAACAGGGATGGAGCATATGAGTGACTAGCCAGCCACTTACCTTTAACAGAGAGACAATAGTGGAGAATAATGAAAGAATACTAGCAGTGTATCTTGAATTACTATGAATGAAGTTACTGTATGCAAATTACCATGCTTTATTTCTTTAACTGAAAAGCACTGGCCTTGAACTTGAGATAATGGTAGAGGCTTTATAGTTCTAGTAGATGATTTTTGCTTTATCTTAGTAAAAACCAAAGCAGTGAATGGACAGAATTTTCTTTGTGAATGGCCTACAAGCATAGAAGGCTAAGGCAGAGGAGTTTTGTTTTGTTTTGTTTTTAAATCAGTTTTCTTGATCAGATGAGACAGGCCAGGACCAAATGGGTTTTGGGCTGCCATTGCAAATTTTAAACCCCCACCTCATCTGCCATCCGCTATAGCACCTGGGTCTCCTTTGGCACCAGTGTGGTCCAGATTTCCTTGGCCCAGTGAATATCTGCTTTTTGAATTATCTTTCCCCAGATGTAGTTTCCATGTAGCCAAATTTAACCTTGTTTTATTATTTCCTGTCCCTCATTTCTAACCTCTTTGGGGACATTGTGATCTGCTGGGTGTTGACAAAGCTGCCTAATTCAGAAGCATCTGTGATTTGCATCAATAAGAGAATCCTTCTTTTCAATTTATTAATAAAGACACTAAGAAACAATATTTCTATCAGAGGCTATGCTTTGTATTTGGAAACACTGGTGTTTCTCACAGACTGTTGCATTTATTAAATCTTAGCCTATTTCCAAACCATATTCTTCTCTAGTCCAGTGTGATGTTGGTACCAAGAAATATATTGAGACACTGATTTTGTGGGAAATGGTTTGCTCGTCTCCAACACATGCAACTTTGTCTTCACCAGCTGGTGGTAGACAGCACAATTGCCCAAAGTGACTTTAAGTCAGTGTGGCATGGCCAGGTCCTTACATGTGGCCTGTGACTCCATTTTCCCTTTGAATTCTGCATAGATTTCCCTTATACTATGGAACTGTTCTACCAGTAGAATATAAACCTCACAAGTGTATTGTCTTCTGGAGTTGGTCCCATTCAACACACTGCAAAAGACACTTGCTCCTTGAAAGAAAAGCTATGACAAACCTAGACAACATATTAAAAAGCAGAGACATTACTTTGCCAACAAAGGTCCATCTAGTCAAAGCTATGGTTTTTCCAGTAGTCACATATGGATATGAGAGTTGGACTATAAAGAAAGCTGAGCACCGAAGATTTGATGCTTTTGAACTATGGGGTTGGAGAAGACTCTTGAGAGTCCCTCAGACTGCAAAGAGATCAAACCAATCAATCCTAAAGGAGCTCAGTCATGAATATTCACTGGAAAGACTGATGCTGAAGCTTAAGCTCCAACACTTTGGCCGCCTAATGCAAAGAACTGACTCATTGGAAAAGACCCTGATTCTGGGAAAGATTGAAGGTAGGAGAAGAAGGGGATGACAGAGGATGAGATGGTTGGATGGCATCACCAACTTGATGGACTTGAGTTTGAGCAAGCTCTGGGAATTGGTGATGGACAGGGAAGCCTGGAATGCTGCAGTCCATGGGGTCACAGAGTTGGACACAACTGGGTGACTGAACTGAACTAAGCCCACTGCAAAGAGCAAATGTTCATTTACATTTTTGTTAACATTTATTGGTCATCTAAGGCACGTTAAGGTCTTCCTAGAGCCCATAATAAGAAAGATGTTTTTTAGGTTCATTCTCAACGGACACAGTTTCTTCCTAAGACTCACCTTGTTTCCTCCCTCTTCTGCACCCAGTCCCCTTGTCCACACCTGGGATCAGGCCATCTGCTAGAGGGAGAGCAGTTCTCTCCGAACTGGTCCCTACTTGCTAGTGTTGTCCTTTTCCAACCCATTCCCTACACTGTCAACCCTGCTCAGATCACTATTCTATTTAAATCCATCTGTGGCTCTGTGATTGCCCTCAGAATTAAGTTTGAATCCTTTACAACTTCCCACAGGACCCTGATCTGACTCTCCAACCTAACACACTAAGCTCTGGTCATATGTAGTAGCTTAGTGCCCTGATCTGTCACCTCCAGGCCTGTGTGATGATGGTCCTTCAGTCTAGAATGATCTTATTTTTCCTCACCCACTGTCTTACCTCTCTTCTATCTGCCTCTTCTATAATAAGGCAAACTCCTATCCATTTTTTCAGGTGTCAGTTCACACATCATTTCCTCCAGGAACCCTAAGAAAAAAATCACCAAGACTCAGATCAGTGACTGGGTTAGATTCCTACCTCACCCTGTGCTGAATACCTTCCTACACAATTTTGTTCCTGTAGTCTAAGGGTCTGTTCTCCCACAAGGTACAAATTATTTCAGTGCAAGATCCGTGCCTTGATCACTGTGTAACATTCAGCCCCAAGCAAGAAACTAACACTTAGGTAGGTACTTAAAAATTATTAGATTCTTTATATCTAATTTACATAGATATACTACATATGTCAGAATTAATTTGTTTTTATTAAAATTTTCTGTAATTGACTTATTTTCTGTTCTTGGTTTAATTTTGGCCATTTTTACACTTGTGGCCATTTCTTTCATCCTTAGTCAAATCTGGTTGTCTCTCCCAGAAGTCTGTACGTATCCTTTGGGACAGACAAGCAGGAAAGCCAGCATTAGTCAGAGACAGGAGAGCTACTTCTGGTTTCTTAAGACTTACATTGTTACTCTCCCTGACCCAGAATGGGCCACTAGGTTTTAAACCACTGATGAACTTTTCTACTTACTTGTTTTTGGCTTGGGTGTTTTAAAAATCTATTCCACAGGAAACGGAAGTTGCTGCAGCATCCCAGGTGACTTCCTGCTTCAGATAGGACTTGCTGAAATGAAGGGTGGGACTATGTGGACCAGTGTTTCTCCCAAACTTAGGAAGCAGAAGGAAAGGCAGTGTGATATCTCAGGCTGAGGATAGGCATATTTGATTCCTCTTGGGCAGAAATGGGAGAAGGGAGCTTTTCTGACATTTTTCTGACAAATTGTCTTGCCTCATTTTACTGACCCAAACTCCCCTTGGGAATGAGTTAACTTTTTTCACTTGTTTTTCACTTCACCCTCTTCATTTTCAGGCAGAAGATTTTTCTCTCTCAAGTCTTTACCTATCCCCTGGGCTTATCTGCACCTAGCTTCCCCCATCTGCAGTGCCTCTGGATATTAGATAAATACCTTCCTATTTTTCTAATCCGTTTGGTTGGCATGCACGTGGTCATCCATTACATCTGCCTGGACTGCTTCAATCAAAGCAGCACGTTCTTGTTTGGCTCTATATCCAGGAGGTTTCTGTCTGGTTACTTTTTTTTTTTCATCTTCTTCCCCTTTTCCCATAAACTTTTATTAGACCTTTGTGAAGCCAATAGAGATAGCAGGGAATAGACATTGTAATTCATTCGAAAAAGAATCAGCTGCATTTTGATGAGAGGGATCATTTCGCAAGGCTTATGGGAAGCACAGCTATTGTTGCCTTCTCCGTCTGCAGGGTTAGAAAGCCCCTGCTAGCACTTGTCTGTTCTCACCTCGCCTTAGCAGTCCAGTCACATCTCTGGCCTGGCACCAATTGCTAGCCATATCTCACCCTCAGTATGGCAGGAGGCGATCGATAGATGGATTAATCACACTTTGGGGAGCTCACACCCCGAGAAGGAGAGAAAATGAGCATTGGAAGAGGAGGCTGTTAGCCAATGTGCTCTGCCTAGAGTTTGCAGACTGGTGTACACAACGAAGGACCACAGAGAAACCCATTTTGCCCAGATGGATAACCAAGACCAATTGCATAATGAGGCCTTCTAGAAATTGACCACTAGCTTGACCTCAACTGATTAGCAATGCTTAAAAAATTGATATGGGCCAAAGTTAAAGCTTTAAAAAAAAGTGTAATGAGACATAAGTGAGCTAGTAAATAAGATGATGCTTTTTCATGCAGCCAATCTACAAATATGTGTACTTTTCAATATGAAAGAAAATTTGTGTGTGTGTGTATGTGTTTTAAATGTATTTCTGCAGACTCAGAAATTGGAAAGGGTACAGGGTTTTTTGTTCATTTGTTTAATTTATTTACTTGTAACTGGGAAATTTTCAGTGAAGAGTCCTAGCCATTAAAATCAGCTCCTGAATTCTTATTTGGGGGAGGGTTGACAGGGACCCCGGTTACTCAATAAGGGGTCCAGATGGCTTGGAATACAAGAACCCAAGAGCTCCCCTAATAGAAGCTATTTATGTCCAAAAAGGACTGCATTCTGGAACCAAAGGTTTAGGTTTGCATCTTCCCTCTGCTACTGACCAGCTAAAGGAAAGCTAATAAATCTAAGTCTCAGTTTTCTGAGAATGAATTAAGCCTGGCTTTTAAGGTTGTTGGAAGGAGCAGACAAGACAATGCAGATGCTCAGTTTCATAAATCGAAGTGGGCTTTGCGAATCGAAGCACTGTTATAGTCGAATGGGCTTAGAAAGGATGTGGGGCAGTCTGCATATCTGGGTACTCATAACTTAACTGGTCCTCGACATGGTTATTCAAAGTAAAAAGACATAGAGGTATTATTGTTTTGAATGTAAAAAACGTTAACAGCAGCACAAGCCTACTACTGATTTGTTCTCTTTCTGAGTAAAGCTATTTGCTTTTACCAGCACTTATCCTCAAACTCCATTCTAGTTCAAGAGGACTCAGGGCTCAGCCCCTGACTGTTCTACCTCCCACCCTGGATGGAAATCATCATCATTTACAAAACGGTTTGATTAATGTTTGATTAAGGAGTTCTGACCTTTGGGGAATTAGCGTCATAATTACAGAGCTGTGCATTGTCCCAGCCACTAGGCTGGCTCCCCAGTTGAGGCCCCTTTTCAGCAGTGAGTGACAGGCATTGAGGAGCAAATCTCCCCTAATACTATAATCACCAGGTACCACTTAAGTACAGCTCATGATTTTTTGCTCCAGAGCGGAGAGCAAAGGAAGCTGCCTTTTTCAGGCTCTGAATCCTTTTCTGCGTGCTCCATTGCTGCTTTTAACAGCTTTGTTAATTCAATCACCACCTCCATCCAAACAATAGCTAAAGTGGGTTGGGAGGAGGGTAGGAGGCAGTTTTGAGGCCCAATTTTCATCACACTCCCCCTGAATGCTCATGTGCTGGGGATTGGGGGGTGGGTACCAGCTGGGCGAGCTGGCAGGGCTGCTGGGCCTCAGGATGGGCAGCAGGTGCTCCCTGTAAAGGTGACACGCTTGAACAAGGCATCACACGGAGAAGAGGCCTTCCTCTGCTTCGGAAGCCTGGCTCTCTTTGGCCTCCGGAGTTTTCAAAAGCATAAGGGAAATGAGTGAGAACGGGAAAATTGGCCTGTTTGGTGAGAATTGTCAAGTTTCACTGTTCTGTTTTATCCCATTGGTGAGATGTGATGAAAGAGAGAAAACATAGCCATCAGAGCCCAGCTGGCCCCCTCAGCCACTTCTAGGACCCCACTGATGAATGGTGCTTGGATCCTGCTCTCAGAGGCAAACCTAGGGAGAATATTACTGCTCAGTTAGCAGAAATCCAGTCCACCATTTTCTCAAATGTGTGTGCATGCTCAGCTGTTCAGTCGTGTCTGACTCTTTGTGACCACATGGACTGTAGCCCACCAAGTTCTTCTGTCCATGGGATTTCCTAGACAAGGATATCAGAATGGGTTGCCATTTCCTCCTCCAGGGCATCTTCCTGACCCAGGAATCAAACCTGCAACTCCTGTGTCTCCTGTGTTGGCAGGCAGATTCTTTACTACTGAGCCACCGGGGAAGCCCATTCCTCAAGTGTAGGTGATGCAAATAGAGGTCACCTGAGAGAAGGGTTCTGGGCATAAATGTCTTGGAAATTTAGAATCAAATGAATTGAAACTGGTTGCTTCACTGTAGTACTACTTCTCAGACTCTTAAATTCCCTCCTTTGCCTACTCAATCTTTAAAAGAAAGATAAAAACAATAGCATGTCCTAAACTTGGCCAAGACACAACTCTTTTACTTTCACATAAAACCATTTGGGAAATGTTCGTTTCATCCAGTCAGAACTTTTTCCCCCTAAGAATTCAGATTTTCTCTTACTAGATCAGCTGGAGATTTATCAATTTCGGGGCCTATCCAGATTTTGTGTTTGGGATTTTGGTTTTGAATTTTTTGGCCATGCTGCATGGCATGCAGGATCTTATTTCCTCAACCAGGGATCAAACCCGAGCACCCTGCATTGGAAGTGTGGAGTCTTAAACACTGGACCACTAGGGGACATCAACTTTTTGTCTGCACTTCAAACTTTGTTGCTTCCTTGTACTTTTTTTTTTTTTTAATGTAAGTACATTTCAAAATTTGCCATTAATCATTAGCAGCAGAACATTCCAGTGGCCTGGAATTGTTTAATATACTCTAGGTAGATGGCGGAGAAGGCAATGGCACCCCACTCCAGTACTCTTGCCTGGAAAATCCCATGGATGGAAGAGCCTGAAAAGTTGTGGTCCATGGTGTTGCTGAGGGTCGGACGTGACTGAGTGACTTCACTTTCACTTTTCACTTCCATGCATTGGAGAAGGAAATGGCAACCCACTCCAGTGTTCTTGCCTGGAGAATCCCAGGGATGGGGGAGCCTGGTGGGCTGCAGTCTATGGGGTCGCACAGAGTTGGACACGACTACAGTGATTTAGCAACAGCAGCAGCAGGTAGATGAACCTGATGGTGTAATGAATGCTGATCTTCTTCCCCTGATAGCATCTGGAGTCCTGGGACCATTTGTAGCTTATTCCTCCACAGAATTGTTCTTGGAACATAAACATAGGCAGGAAAGTGATCTCTGGAATATCAGATTCTGTGGACTCTTTTTTCCTCTAGCCACAAGTTCTCATGTAGGAAGAATGTAGTGTAAGGGGTAATGGCTCTGGGTCACACAGGTTCAAATCCTGGCTCAGACTCTTAAGAGCTGTATGGCTTGGACAAGTCAGTTCATCTCTGTAGCTCTACTTCCTCAGGCATAGAGTAGGGTTAATAACACTTTGGGCATCGTGGACTGGGTATGACGTGAAGTGAGGTGATCTCTGATAGCACTGGGAAGGCCTAGCTCCTTATTAGAAGCCAAATGGAAGAAACAAGTTGCTGTTTCATAATGATGCATAACATTCCAACACCCACCACAATGCTGAGAGCAGTTGGCAGCCGGTATTTGCTTAACTGAATTGGATACTCAAAATCTGAACCTCAAACTACAATTCTTTTGAGCTCTTTCTTTCTACGCCTAGTCCAGGAATCAGCAGATGGCAGGCATCCAGTGCTGCCAGATTTGGGGGAGAAAAAAAACTTAAACTTTTCCCAGGGTCATTCAAGATGTTTCTCTTTATACTTTTTTTTTTTAAGTTTTAAAATCATTCATGTGATTTTGATATTGGGAATATAAAGAAAAATTTGATTTTTTTAAAAAAAGTTTTTATAGGTGGCTTCCCTGAAAGTTCAGCAGTAAAGAATCTTCCTGCCAATGCAGGATATAAGGTTTTGATTCCTGGTCCAGGAAAATCCCACATGCTGTGAATCAGCTAAGCCCATGTGCTACAACCCTTGAGCCTGTGCTCTAGAGCCAGGGAGCCGCAACTACTGACCACATGTGCTGCAGCTACTCAAGGCTGCCCTAGAGCTCCACAGCTAGAGAAGCCACGGCAATGGGAAATCTGTGCACCGCAATGAAGAGTATCCCCTGCTCGCCACAACCAGAGAAAAGCCTGCGCAGCAGTGAAGACCCAACATGGCCAAAATCAAAAATTTTAAGTTTTTATAAAGATGTTTACCATAGCATTACTTTTACTGGTGATGAAATAGAAACAAAGCAGTTCTCATAAATAAATGACCAAGTAAATGATGCTGGAGCTGTAAGATGCAACAACATGCATTGAAATTATTTTTATGTATAGTTTTACAAGGAGAAAATAATTATGATAGAATAGAAGTACAAAAAAATGAGGTACAAAATAATATGGAGGATGTGATCAGAGTTATTTAGAAATAAGGATAGAAAATTTTAGGATGAAAATAACCCAAATATGAACAGTAATTTCATTTGGGTAAAGGATTTTTAAACTCTAAATTTCCGAACTTTTTCTAATAATCATGAATTACTTTTATGTTTTAAAAAGATAATTCCATGAAAAAAAAATTAAAAAGAAACTAGCTTTAATGCTTTCAAACTTACTGCTTCTTTCTTGATTCTCAGGCAAGCACATATTTAGCCATAAGCAGCAATAATGACCCAGACCCAGATGTCTTCTGTTGGCTAGAGATGACAGCTGAGAAGGAGCAAGCAGCTGAGGGTCTGGGGCCAGTGACACAGAGAAGTCTAAGAGAGCTCTTAACGTGTGCTTTATATATCCTAGAAGAACAGATTTCTTACCCATCACCTAGTAATTTCCATAAGACCTTATATGCCCAAACTTCTGTCTTTGAAAGCTGCTTGTTTAATAGGAGTATGAAGTATTTATTCTATCCCAAGGACCTTTATGTCTGACCCATTACTAGGAAAAAGTTATTTCTAGTGCTCTTTACAAGCTGGCTACAAACTATCTTGGCAGGATTTTCTCCCAGGACTCCACAAGTCTTTTGCAACAATTAAACTGGTCTATTTACCATATCGGAGAAGTACATGTAGAATCTTATATTTACAGGTCAGGCAGCAATGTAGCTGTGACATTTCTTACAGGTGAACTTAATAAATGGTGGGCACTTGAGAAAGAGACAGATAGAGATGATATTTCACCTGTGAAATATCCACAAAAGAGACTAAATGGGGCCAAACTCAGGGGAACTAGCCCACACTTGGCCTCTATCTAAAATGTTCTTTGTGTCTTCAAATATCTAAAGCAGCTTATAAAGTTAAAATCTTATTTACCCAAAAGAAATGAAAACTCACCTTCATACAAAGACTTGTATATGAATGTTTATTCATAATTGCTCAAAGCTGGAAACAACCCTAATGTACTTAAATGGTGAAAGGATAGGCAAACTGTGGTCCATACAATGAGCTGCTACACAGCAATACAAAGGAACAAACCACAGTGTGAGTGAATTTCAAATGCATCACGCCGAGTGAAAGAAACCACGGTGGTGTGATCACTCACCTAGAGCCAGGCATCCTGGAATGAGAAGTCAAGTGGGCCTTAGAAGCATCACTACGAACAAAGCTAGTGGAGGTGATGGAATTCCAGTCGAGCTATTCCAAATCCTGAAAGATGATGCTGTGAAAGTGCTGCACTCAATATGCCAGCACATTTGGAGAACTCAGCAGTGGCCACAGGACTGGAAAAGGTCAGTTTTCATTCCAATCCCAAAGAAAGGCAATGCCAAAGAATGCTCAAACTACCGCACATTGCACTCATCTCACACGCTAGTAAAGTAATGCTCAAAATTCTCCAAGCCAGGCTTCAGCAATATGTGAACCATAAACTTCCTGATGTTCAAGCTGGT
>NW_011495032.1:26578306-26593478 GCF_000754665.1 Bison bison bison | reverse complement strand
TACCAGACCACCTGATCTGCCTCTTGAGAAATTTGTATGCAGGTCAGGAAGCAACAGTTAGAACTGGACATGGAACAACAGACTGGTTCCAAATAGGAAAAGGAGTTCATCAAGGCTGTATATTGTCACCCTGTTTATTTAACTTATATGCAGAGTACATCATGAGAAACACTGGTCTGGAAGAAGCACAAGCTGGAATCAAGATTGCCAGGAGAAATATCAATAACCTCAGATATGAAGATAACACCACCCTTATGGCAGAAAGTGAAGAGGAACTCAAAAGCCTCTTGATGAAAGTGAAAGTGGAGAGTAAAAATGTAGGCTTAAAGCTCAACATTCAGAAAACGAAGATCATGGCATCCGGTCCCACCACTTCATGGGAAATAGATGGGGAAACAGTGGAAACAGTGTCAGACTTTATTTTTATGGGCTCCAAAATCACCACAGATGGTGACTGCAGCCATGAAATTAAAAGATGCTTACTCCTTGGAAGGAAAGTTATGACCAACCTAGATAGCATATTCAAAAGCAGAGACATTACTTTGCCAACAAAGGTCCGTCTAGTCAAGGCTATGGTTTTTCCTGTGGTCATGTATGGATGTGAGAGTTGGACTGTGAAGAAGGTTGAGCGCCGAAGAATTGATGCCTTTGAACTGTGGTGTTGGAGAAGACTCTTGAGAGTCCCTTGGACTGCAAGGAGATCCAACCAGTCCATTCTGAAGGAGATCAGCCCTGGGATTCTTTGGAAGGAATGATGCTAATGAAACTCCAGTACTTTGGCCACCTCATGTGAAGAGTTGACTCATTGGAAAAGACTCTGATGCTGGGAGGGATTGGGGGCAAGAGGAGAAGGGGACGACAGAGGATGAGATGGCTGGATGGCATCACTGACTCGATGCACATGAGTCTTGGTGAACTCTGTGAGTTGGTGATGGACAGGGAGGCCTGGCGTGCTGCGATTCATGGGGTCCCAAAGAGTCGGACACGACTGAGCGACTGATCTGATCTGATCTGATGGTGATCTGTGGTCAATGATCTTTGATGTCACTACTACAACTCACTGAAGATTCAGATAATGAGCATTTTACAGCAAATAAGTATTTTTAATTAGGTAAGTACTTAGTTTTTTTAACGTAATGCTCTTGCAATCTCAGTAGATTACAATATACTGTAGGGCACAAGAGAGCTTTGAGATGGTGCGAATGTTCTGTGATTTGAATATGGTGGCGAATCCATGATTCTATGCTGCATTTGTAAAGGTTCAATTGGACACAAAAATGAGTGCATTTTATTCTATGTAAGTTAAACCTGACTTTAATGAAAGAAAGATGACATGAAACACACACACACACACATATATATATAAGCCTGTGGTTCTCAAGGAGTTTAGTTTCAGGATTCCTTTACACTCTCAAAAATTATCAAAAAGCCCAGTTCATTTTTACATGGGTTATATCTATTAATATTTATTGTATTAGAAGCTAATGGTGAGAAAGCCATCCTTAATTGTAACCAAATAGTAACCTCATCCAAATAGTAACCTCATTATATATTAGTATGACCAGTATACTTTTCTGAAAAATAACTATTTTCAAAAACAAAAAAATTAGTGAAAGTAGTGGCACTGTTTTACACTTTCACAAATAGCTCTGATGTATGATTTCCTAGAAGATACTGGGATTCTCTTGTCTGCATTCAGTCTATTGCTGTATTTTGTTTTGGTTGGAGTACATGAAGAAAATCCTACTTCGTGCTACTATATAATTAGAAAAGGAAAAAGTATTTTGATATTTCTCAGATAATTCAAGCTATTCTTCTTTGATGCTGCACCAAAATTCTTCAAGCAGTAGCTTTTTTTCCCCTAAGATAGCTGCAATATGAAATCTAAAATCATATCATGAAACTTTCCATAATCTGTTACATTAAAAACTGCTGGTTTATCTTACATATTGAATGCATTTAAAAAATAATAAGTTATGCAGTTCTTTCAAATTTTGGCCCATTTCATCATTGTATTTATATATAATATATATTATATATGATGTATATATATTGCATTCATTAATTTCATCACCTATCTCATCAGAAAACTCATCAAGTCTTGGGAAGCTGTCAAGCTTATGGTGGTGGATATGGTTTGCCAAAATTCTAATTTTTCACTTGAAATCTCATTTTATTTTTGCCAACAAATACTGTCAGTTGTTTTCCTCGAAGTGACAGGCTCACTTCCTTCAGTTTCAAGAAAATGTCTGCCAAATATCTAGGCCTGAATAGCCATACTTTATCTGTTTGTCATCCCTTCAAGAAAAAATGTTATCCTGTGAAGAAAAAGCAGCGATTTCAAGTTGCAACTCAATCATAAAGTACTTTTTTGAAAGACACTCATCCTTCAAAACACAGCAAAAGTGCTTTTTGTATACTTTCCATTTTATCACACAGCATATGAAAAAAACTTACACTCAAGAGCTGAGAGTTAAAAAATTATCTTGTTGTTTCATCGCGAATATCCTTAAGTGGAATCGGCAGTCTGTTTAAATCATGAGTGTAACAGTAATCGAGTATCTCTATACTACTAACTACAGTTTGGTGCCACTGCAGTTTTACCAGCAATTTTTTTTTTTTTTTGGCATTATCAATACTACAATCAGCTCAGCAAAGAAGGCAAAGTCTTATATTGGTATAAAAACAGATTTATGCTTGCAAACTTATTGAAAGGCTGTCTGGGACCACACTTTGAGAACCACTGATCTAAACCCTTCTCATTTTTATGTCCTCTCTTAAATTTCAGTACATCCTTGAAATTTGCCCTTCCTAAACCACTCTATAGTTGTTATCTTTGCATCTGTATTCTGATAACACTTGTCTGTTCCACTTTAAGTCTTGTATTACCCACTTTTTTATCCATCCTGTCTTTCTCATTACTTTCCAAACTTCTTGAGTGAGGAATGTTTCTTTGAACCCTTACCCCACCTCTAGCTCAGTAACTAGTAGAGTATCCTATGCATAACACACACTATGAAAGTTTTTGATGATTTGTAAATGTTAAATATTACACCCAAGTAAACAGCTCCAGGTACATACATAGACATAATGTCAAGGTTAGTCCAGTTTGGAAAATAAGAATTACTTAAGGCATCATCACTTCTGACTATTTTCAGGATCATTTGAACTCAAATTTTTCTCCTCTGGATCTTAACACTATATTTTCTCCTTGGCCTGCCTTGACTCTCAGTTTAGGCTAAAGAGTAGACTGTGGTATTATAGAGATAGCCCATGCTTTGGAGGTTAAAAAAAAAATGTGAGTTCATATTCTACTTCTACTGTTGATCTGATCTTAGCAAGATACTTCAGATCTCTGAGCCTTCAGCTATCCCATCTGAAATGAAGACTGAAATAGCTGCTTCGGCAACCTCACAAGGTTGTAAGGATTAAAGAAGATAACAGCTAAGAAAGACTTAGTTTAGAGATTTTTTCAAAAATGCTGGTTCCACTGGCCCAAGTTTCATTTGACCTTCCGTACAGGGAAGGAGCAGCTGCCTTCTGCTATGAGGTCGGGGCCAGGCCAGCTCCCCTCTTGTTCAACAGACCTCACAGAACTTTTCCAATCCTTGTTTGCCTATGACTCTTCCCCTAGTCCCTTGCCATTTTATCCTTGGATTAGCTGAGATCTCTTAGTCTAACAATTTCAGCCCTTGCACTTATGCTTAAGCCATCATCTGAGGCATTTCCAGTCACTAAACAGGGAGATGAGTGTGTGCATGCTCAGTCATTCAGTGGTATCTGACTCTTTGCAACCCCATGAACTGTAGCCCACCAGGCTCCTCTGTCCATGGGATTTTCCCAGCAAGGATACTGGAATGGGTTGCTGTTTCCTCTTCCAGGGGATCTTCCTGACCCAGGGTTAGAACTCACGTCTCCTGCATTGCAGGCAGATTATTTACCACTGAGCCACCTCGGAAACCCCCAGACAAGGAGACGGATGAACCCCCATAGGGCAAAGAAAGTTTTCTTAATCTAAGAAAGGGAAGATTTGTTTATTATATCTTTTTCAAGTTTTCTAAGGTTTGCAATTTTTATATGGTTTAGTGATAACTTTTCAAATCTTATTTGAGGCAAGAGCCTGATTTGTTTTGTTTTGCTTTTACTCATTGAGCTAGTATATTCAAACATTTGAAAAACAACAACAACATCTAATGTGTTCCTAGCGCCATGCTGGAATCATTAGGAATAAGAACAAACTCTCGGTTATATTGATACAAGTCTAAGCTGGTTACTAAGGGAATAAATACATTCGGCATCTCATCCACAGCACTATTTGGTATGATCCTATTACATTTAAATGCTAATCCACATCCGGTAGAATTTTGATTCACTAAAGGACTAATGTTGCTGATAGCCAAGCAGATAGCTCGGTCAGACATGACATTCTGAGCAACAGTAGAGCAAAACCCTCTCAACCTTCAGTTCCTCCAAAATGCCCATAAACACAGCTTTCTGACTGAGCTAAGAAAGATACACAAAAGAAGACAAAATCTGTAAATATATACAGAAGGATGGTGAATTTTAAAAAATAAAGGTGCATTTTATGGACATCTTTAATCTCATTATTAAAAAATTTGGCTAAAATTTGTTATTATGTTTTTTCTTAAACCTAGTTTCATAAAGTTTATCCCACTCTTAGGTTAAGAGAGTATTGTCCTTAGTTGGTGAAAGGTTCTTTAGCAAACTTTATTGTAGTACTTTTACTCCCCCTCCCCCTTCTAAATTTCCATACTTCTGTTTTCCTCCTTCTGCCATACAAGTATCCAATCCAATGAATATGATGTATATCCTTGTTGCTGTTGTTGTTCAGTCACTAAGTCATGTCCAAGGCTTTGTGACTCCATGGACTGCAGCATGCCAGGATTCCCTGTCCACTGTCTCCCAGAGTTGGCTCAAACTCATGTCCATTGAGTTAATGATACCATCCAACCATTTCATCCTCTGTTGCCTCCTTCTCCTGCCCTCAATCTTTCCCAGCATAAGGGTCTTTTCCAGTGAGTCTGCTCTTCACATCACGTGGCCAGAGTACTGGAAATTCAGCTTCAGCATCAGTCCTTCCAATGAGTATTCAGGATTGGTTTCCTTTAGGATTGACTGGTTTGATCTCCCTGCAGTCCAGGGGACTCTCAGGAGTCTATTCCATCATCACAGTTCAAAACCATCAATTCTTCAGGGCTCAGCCTTCTTTATGGCCAAACTGTTACATTCCTACATAACTACTGGAAAAACCATAGCTTTGACTATACGAACTTTGTTTGGCAAAGTGATGTCTCTGCTTTTTAATATGCTCTCTAGGTTTGTTATAGCTTTCCTTCTAAAGACTAAGTGTCTTTTAATTTTGTGGCAGCAGTCACCATCCACAGTGATTTTTGAGCCCAAGAAAATAAAATCTGTTACTGTTTCCACTTTTTCCCCATCTATTTGCAATGAAGGATGCCATGATCTTTGTTTTTTGAATTTTTTGAATTTATAAATTCATTAGGAAAGAATTAACCACAATGATAAATCTCAACCTATACATGAGATATTCCTTTTAACCAAGTATTTTTAAAGGAGTTTAACAAACTTTTTATAAGGTGTTATAGATATTTTTATGTTGATTTCTGAATACCTTATAGGATAGATTGGAGATAGCGTCTTACAGCTATGCTAGTAGAAATTTATTCACACTTTTGTGGTGCTGGAGAAGAGCTTGGACAGCAAGGAGATCAAACCAGTCAATCCTAAAGGAAATCAACTCTGAATATTCATTGAAAGGACTGATGCTGAAGCTAAGCTCCAGTACTTTGTTACCTGATGTGAAGAGCCAACTCATTGGAAAAGACCCTGATTCTGGGAAAGATTGAAGGCAGGAGGAAAAAGGGGCAACTGATGATGAGGTGGTTGGATGGCATCATTGACTCAATGGACATAGTTTGAGGAAACTCCAGGAAATAGTGAAGGACAGGGAAGCCTAGCATGCAGCAGTCCATGGGGTTGCAAACAGCTGGAAAGGACTTAGTGACTGAGCAACAACAACAATTCATATTTTTATGTTTTTCCCCATAAGATTCCAGTGACTGAATATGTGAGTATGTGTGTTTACATTAAAATGAATAATCCCCAGTTCTTGAACTCTTATATAACAAATTAGCAATTATTTAAATTGTTGTTCAAGAATAAAGAGCCTCTTGATGAAAGTGAAAGAGGAGAGTGAAAAAGTTGAATTAAAACTCAACATTCAGAAAACTAAGATCATGGCATCCAGTCCCATCACTTCATGGCAAATAGATGAGGAAACAAGGGAAACAGTGAGAGACTTTATTTTGGGGGGGAGGGGCTCAAAAATCACTGCAGATGGTGACTGCAGCCATGAAATTAAAAGACGCTTGCTCCTTGGAAGAAAAGTTATGGCCAACTTAGACAGCATATTGAAAAGCAGAGACATTACTTTGCCAACAAAGGTCCACCTAGTCCAGGCTATGGTTTTTCCAGTGGTCATGTTTGGATGTGAGAGTTGGACTATAAAGAAAGCTGAGCACCGAAGAATTGATGCTTTTGAACTGTGGTATTGGAGAAGACTCTTGAGAGTCCCAAAGAGATCCAACCAGTCCATCCTAAAGGAAATCAGTCCTGCATATTCATTGGAAGGACTGATGCTGAAGCTGAAACTCCAGTACTTTGGCCACCTGATGGGAAGAAGTGACCCATCTGAAAAGACCCTGACACTGGGAAAGATTGAAGATGGGAGGAGGAGATGACAGAGGATGAGATGGTTGGATGGCATCACTGACTCAGTGTACATAAGTTTGAGCAAGCTCCAGGAGTTGGTGATGGACAGGGAAGCCTGGAGTGCTGTAGTCCATGGGGTCGCAAATAGTCAGACACAGCTGGGCAACTGAACTGAATTTGTTTTTGTCATACAACTCACTTGAAGCTCAAAAATAAAATAAAAATATTCTGGATGAGTTCTATTTTGCTTTAGAGCAGTGACTCTCAAAACAGTGTACAAAGTTACCCATGGAGGAAGTATGATAGTCACTCAGTTGTGTCCAAGTCTTTGTGACCCAATGGACTGCAGCCACCTATAGTCCCTGGAATTCTCCAGGCAAGAATACTGGAGTGGACAGCCATTTCCTTCTCCAGGGGATCTTCTGGACCCAGAGATTGAACCCAGTTCTCCCACATTGCAAGCAGACTCTTTACCAACTGAGCCACCAGGAAAGACAGAGTTACCTATATTCTTAATTAAAATGCAGATTCTGAGAACCTAACCATAGAAATCCCAATGTGGATAATTCCAAGATTGGATTTTAGGAATGTTCTGATGCCATTGATTTACGAACCAAACCTTGAGGGACATGATTCTAGGCTGTTTTATAGAAAATGGTATTTTATCCACAAAGACTAGGAAGCAGTGAAGCATATACTTGGCTAAGTTAAATGTAGGATGAAACATGAGGCTGTCAGCAAATCAGGACTGAAGCTTAAGCAATGTATTGTTTGTTGTACAGAAGGCAGGGTCTGAGAGAGGGGCTCCTACCATGTCCCAGATGCTACTTTGAGCAAGTCACTTGTTTCCTTCGAACTCCTAGGTCTCACATATAACGAGAAGAATGAATTAGATCATTTTAAATGTTGTTTTAAGTTTTACATTCTGCCATACAATTCTATGATTCTATGTTGTGGTAACACAGATCTACCAAGAAATTAGAAGGCAAGATTTGAAATTGCATTTTAAAAAATGAAATCTTAATGCTGATTCTTCCTACGTAACATTTTCTCTTTTGATACTACAGCCTGTGACACTTTAAGGGTGGGCATCCAGCAACCAGTTTCCTGCTCCTTCAGTCTTTTACTAACAAGAGTTTTCGCATCTCACACAGAGGCCCTTGTGAAGTAACCAGCTCTATAGCTTTCTCACATCTAATAAGCTATTCCACCCCAGGGACAGAAGACTGCTGTCTACCTCCTGAACATACTAGGCCCATCTCCAACACCAAATCTTCACTCCTTACAATACTCACTCATTAGAGTTTTCATTCATTTGATAGAAGACACTCTTCTCCCTGCTTCTCTTGACTGAATTCCACTCACTAAATCAAGTTCAGTCCGAGGTCACTGTGTCCTGAATGTTCTTCCTGAGCCTGATTACTCTGACCCAGATCAATCTCTGTACTCTGACTTCCTCTAGCATATAATTCAAACAATATATCACTTAACATTCAATCATATCCTGTCTTATTCCACTAGTGCACGGGTTCCATGTAGGGATATCTAGGGCTCAAATAGTCCAAGAATTCTAGAAAAGTCTTTTAGCACAAAATACACCCAATCAATTCAAATTCGGAGTCCTCACTCTCTTCAGCCCTTGTCTCTCAAACAGGTCCAGGGGAAAACCAGATAATGTCTGGGCAACAGACCCACATAGCAATTAAGGCACCCAAACTTTTCCATGGTTCTTAAACCTGTTTTACCTCCAACTCACAGCACTATATTAGCATCCATTTCCTCCTGATTCTATTTTCAGGTTTATTTGATCTCATACTAATAGCTGGATGGAAGCAGATTACAACTGGATAATACTTTCCACACTTAAAAAAGTCTAATGTCAAGGTTTCTGTTAACATTTTGGGCTTTTCAAAAATGTGTCATTCCAAATCCCATCGGGTCCCAAGGAAGAATTTCACTCCACTACCTAAGAACCATCTGTTTTGCATTTTTAAACTGTGACTTTTATCTATAAGTACAGTTCACCCACCAAATAATTATTATGACCACTTTCTTAATTACATACATTAGTTTCTGAACCTTTCCTTCTATGACCTATTTCTTATGTTTCCAGACTTTTCAGCCTCCAAGGGACCAGTTAAGACTTTGCAAATGTTACTTCATCAAATAAGAATTGCATCTTGACCAGGGAAAGGAGCTTTAAGTTAGAATTCCTGGGTTCCCATTCCATCTTGGTTAACAACCAACTGTTTTAGAATCATAGAATGTTAAAGGTGAAAGAAAAGTTTGAGAAAAAATAGTTCAAGTCCTTTATTTTAAAGCTATTTGGAAAATCTTTGTGCAGTTTGCTTCTCATACTCATTGTAGTATGCCATTCCTTTGAAAGTACCAACCTCCATTTGGGAGAAGGTTCAAAGAAAGTTAAATTAATTAACTTTTGTAAAGAATTCTACTTGGTTTGTCCTTGATATCAGATGAAGGAAGGTTAAAAAAATAAACCCAAAGTGTTTATATCAATAACAATAATGGGGAAGAAAGAACAATTATAGAAATAGTTCCCCAGTGCAGTTTAAATTTCTTGATCACATATTTATAGACCAAATAAAATGAAAGAGGCATCACAGTAGCTCCATAAAAAACTTGGAAACCTCAGAATTATTTTAAATTTACCTAGGGCAGAGTATACCCTAAAGAGCTATCAAACATGGTATTTGGTGGAGCTGGTCTTAGAGTGGGTCATGAGACATGGCAAAAAATTTCATTATTATAGGCAAAGGATTTGAACAGACATTTCTCCAAAGGATGTAAGTGGCCAATAAACACATAAGATGTTCAACATTAGTCACTAAGGCAATACAACACATACATAATAAGGTACCACTTCACACCCACTGCTATGTACTAAGTTGCTTCAGCTGTGTCTGACTATTTGCAATCCTATGGGCTGTACCCTGCCAGGCTCCTCTGTCCGTGGGATTCTCTAGGCAAGAATACTGGAGTGGGTTGCCATTTCCTTCTCCATCACACCCACTAAGATGGCTATAAAATAAAAAAGCTTACAAGTGTTGGCTAACTGGAGCCTTCATACATCGCTGGTAGAAATGTAAAATGATGTAGCTACTGTGAAAAACAGTTTGGCAGTTGCTCAGATGGTTAAACATAGTTGCCATATGGTCCAGCAATTTCACTCCAAGGTATATACCCAAGGGAATTAAAACCATATGAGCAAAACTTGTACATATACAAAAACTTGTGAATAATATTGCTATGAATGTTTGTGTACAACTATAAAAAATGGGAACCCAAATTAACTGGTGAACAGATGAATAAAATGTGGTATATCCAGATGATGAAATAGTATTCAGCCATAAAAAAGAATGAAATAATATAATATGGGTAAATCTTGGAAACATTCTGCCAAGATGCCCAATGTAAAGGGCCGCATATTATATGATTCCATTTATATGAAATGTCCTGAATAGGCAAACTGATAAAGATAGATAGTAGATTAGTGGTTGCCAGGGCTGCAGGGAAAGGGGAAAGGGAGTGACTGCTGATGAGATCCTTTCTGGTTTAGTGAAAATGTTCTGGAATTACATAATGGTGACTGTTGCACAACCTTGTGCTTATACTAGAAACAACTGAATGGTAAACGTGAGGAGGGTAAATGTTATGTGTCAACTTGACTGGGCCATGGGGTGCCCAGATTAAACATTTCTGAGCATGTCTGTGAGGCCACTTCCAGAGGACATTCACATTTGAATGAGTGGACTCAGTTTACCAGATTGCCCTCCCCAATATGGGTGACATCATCCAATCCTTTAAAGGCTTGAATAGGACAAAAAGTGGTGGAAGGAAAGATTCTCTCCTTTCGTACTTGCCTGTCTGAGCTGGGACATCAGTCTTCTCCAACCCTTGGACAGAAATATACACCAGCACGTTTCTGAGTCCCCAGCTTACAGACAACAGATGGTAGAACTTCTCAGCCTCCATGTGAGCCAATCAGTCATAAGTCAATCAATCCTATTGGTTCTGTTTCATTATAGAACCCTGACTACTACAGGATGTGAATTATATGTCAATAAAAAGAATCATTTAATTATCTTAGCTTTATACGTTCAGTTTCTTTCCAAATGCAGCAGTGACCCCACACTCCTGTTTGCTGTTGCATATGAAGCACCACGGAGCCCACTGTATACTTCAGAAGGGTTTCTTCCCTAGGATTCTGATCCCATAGCCATCACCATAGTCCAGACTTTGATCACCCTACACTGGAATTACAGTGATTGCTATTTAACTGGACTCCATTTCCATCATAAACTATCCCATATGTAACCCCCCTCCCAATATTCTTAAGATAGCTTCTCCTCCACATACATGTTTTATCCATCAGCCGAAAAGTCTGTAAGGGCTCCCTGTTACCAACTCATCACATTTAAACCTTGTCTATGATTCAAGGACTCTATCTAGAATCAGATTCTTTCTTGCTTTACAACTTTCTTTTCCTTTCTGTGAAGATACACCCCCTCTAAATAGCCATGCCAATCTCCTCCATATGTCTCACATATATCTTGCCAAGTCTTGCCCCTGCACTTTGACTTTTACATATAACTTTTCCTGAAATGTTTCTCTATTGCCCTTTCTCTATTGTCCATGCCTCCAATTTTCTTTAAGACTTTCCTCAAAGCTCCCTTCCTTCAGAAAGCTTAAGCCACTCTGAATAACACCTTGTCATAGTAAAAGTAATAACTACATACTAGCTATTAAGTGTCTACTGCATACTAGATACTGTGTTTGGAGATTAAACATCTATTATTGCTTTACCCTTGCAAAGGCCTATTGAAGTAAGTATTTCTCCTATTTACAGATGAGGAAACCAAAATTTAGAGAAGT
The DNA here is from genome assembly GCF_000754665.1 of Bison bison bison. Taxonomy (NCBI): domain Eukaryota; kingdom Metazoa; phylum Chordata; class Mammalia; order Artiodactyla; family Bovidae; genus Bison; species Bison bison. The sequence continues at coordinate 26,581,832 of NW_011495032.1, read as the reverse complement.
TAAGGCATATACACAAGGTTAAACAGCAAGGAAGTGCCAGAGTTGAGATTTGAAATCATTGTTATTAGGCCCTACACTTCATACTCTTGACTCCTAGAATATCATATGATACATGTACGATTCTGTCCAAAAGTTTTCTTTGAGAACATTGTTTCCTCAAACTATGGAATATTTTTCAAGGGCAAAATACTGTGCCTACTGTTACCAGTTGTTAGCAAGCAACCAAAACTATCTCTAAAACTAGAAAGGTGTTAGCTGGATCAATTCCAGAGTCCTCTGAAAGCCTGCAGAACCAAGCTCAGAAAACCAGAAGGATGAAAGGAAGTTTGGACAAAGGAGACATGTAGCCCAGGTCCTTGCCCCCGAAATAATCCGGTGAGAAAGCTACTGAAGACATGACTGCCCCTGGTCACTTGAGTGCACCATTGCTGAGTGGGTGATCTCTCCTCCTGTTCCTTGTCCTTTGAGTTATTCCCCCTGGATTATCTTGTGGCAGAGCCAGAGAAGGGGATGTCTTGCCTCTTTAAGCTTCTGAGATGGGAGGTGGAATGGACAGCGTCCACCAAGCCTCACCCTAGGGGGTTGTGATGGCTTGATTTTTGTTCTACAAATATTGACTTTTCTTTCCTTCCCGTGGGCTCTGCCATGCAACATTTTTGGCCAATGGGATGTTAGCAGGAGTTACATGAGCAAAAGTCCTGAAATACTCTACACCATGGGACTAACTCTCTATGATGCTGCTATCGCCATAGGAGGAACATGCCATGAGAAGCGGCCTGTATCCCAGAATGAGCAACCATGGAGCTGAGCGCCCCCAGCTGACTCCCAGTCCCACAGTCAGGATGGGGCTGCACTGAGTCACAGAATGATGGCAATGATGATGACTATTAATGCATATGGCTGTATGCCACTGAATGGTTTGATGAAATGGACTTTTCCCAAATAGGAAGGGTTATAAGATGCTCCAAAAACTCAAATATTCATTGTGTTTCATCTCCTATCTTATTGTATTACTTACTTTTCAATTCCTCGCATAAAGCCTGTGTAGCATTCAACACAAAATATTTACTCAATATATTTTTGTTAGCTAATGAGTACAGAGTTTCTGATTGCAATTTATACAAAGATAAAAAATACAAAACAAACTTTGTCATTTTCTTGAGTCAACAAGACCAGGAGCTTCCTAGATTCATGAATGTAGAACAAAAAATAATTAGTAATGCTCAAGTAAGTAATTTACTTCTTAAAGTGGCAGGCAGAATTCCATAGGATCGACAGTGAGACCCTAACTAGAGAAGTTTTATATGGAGGATTTAATTACATGCCTTTTGCTAGTGTGAATTAGGTGTCTTGTGTGGTCACCACCAATAAGCTGCACCTGTCCACCCCAGTCAGGCTCATGGAACTCAAATGTCCCCCCATGAGACTGAAGCATGGGATGTAAGGAAATGTAAAATTCTCAAACATCACTTGAGAAAAAAAGTCCTCTTGCCCTTGCTCCAATACTAGACCAATCAGTCAACAAGTATTCAGTGATCCTCATTTAGGTTTCCCACACTAGCCTTAAATTCTGGCCTTAAATCCTACAGAGCCTATGCCAAGGTTACAAATTGAGGTCCATCTAAGATATGACTTAATATTTAAAAGTTATAAATCAAGCTAACAAACTACAAAATAACATAGGCTCTTATCCTCCTCTCTTGACAAATGTACTTTCATAAAAGCAAATAGGAGAATGACAACAAAATGGGAAGATACAAATAAACCTATGATTTTTATATGAATGGGTTTTAAAAGACAGAATTTAAATATTTTGCTCATGCTTATATGTTCTGTTTATGGGCTGACAGTTTGAGTAATAAGATCCATATACAATTCAAAAACAATGATACATTTATTCTACATAATTTTGTCCCCTTTTTTTTAGCAAAATCACCATGTTGATATAATCCAGATTTTCACATAACTTATAATCTAATAACAGTAATGATCTAAAGGATTTAAAAAGTGTATTGGATTCAAACCAAAAACAATTTAAATGTATTTTCATTAAGAGGAAACTTAAAAATGTACTTCTTCATATTTCCAAAATGTTATTTTTTCCATGGTACTTTAAATTATCTATAAAGAATAAAAGATAAATTCAAATTATAATGAGTGAATATCAAAAATTTAAGTCAAAATTATTTAAATATGGCTGATATTTTTATTTCAAGTTTTTGAAAATTTAATTAAATCTTATTAACAATTCCACTCCTATGTACATACATAAGAGAAATGAAAACATATCCACAAAAAAAACCTTGTACCTAAATATTCATAGCAGCAATAACCATAATAGCCAAAAAGTATAAGCAAATTAAATGTCCACCAATTAATGAATGGAAAAACAAAATATCATTGGTATATCAGCAATAAAAAGGAATGAAGTACTGATTCATGCTACACCATGGGTGAACCCTGAAGCCATTATACTTAGTGAAAAAGGTCAGTCACCAATTACCATATGATGTATGATTACATTTATATAAAATGTCAAAAATAGGCAAACCTAAAGAAACAGAAAGTAGGTTTGTATTTGCCAAGGATTCAGTGGCAGGGATGAAGGGATTGAGGATGACAGCTAAGGGGAATAAGGCTTCTTTTTTTTTTATATACATATTTATTTTAATTTAATTTAATTTAATTTTTTGCCTGCAATCATTCATTTTTTCCTTTATTTTTTAAAATATAAATTTATTTATTTTAATTGGAGGCTAATTACTTTACAATATTGTATTGGAATAAGGTTTCTTTCAGTGGTGATGAAAATGTTCTAAGATTGTGGTGTTAAATACACAACTCTGTGAATACCTTAAAACCATTGAATTATACACATTAAATGAGTGAATTGCGCAGCATGTGAATTCCAGCTTCAAAAAGCTGTTACAATCTAACATTCTTACTTTTGTTCTAACAATGTTGTCTATGGAGTTATCCAGGTAAAGAATTGACATCATTCTTTCATGCGTGATGTGTTTGGATTTACATATATGCAAATTAAGAGGAATATGAATTGTTTAATACAACAAACTATTCCTCAGAAACTACATGCACTGCCATTAACACTACCTAATATCAATAACCTCAGATATGCAGATGACACCACACTTATGGCAGAAAGTGAAGAGGAACTCAAAAGCCTCTTGATGAAAGTGAAAGAGGAGAGTAAAAAAGCTGGCTTAAAGCTCAACATCCAGAAAACGAAGATCATGGCATCTGGTCCCATCACTTCATGGGAAATGGATGGGGAGACAGTGGACACAGTGTCAGACTTTATTTTTTGGGGGTCCAAAATTTCTGAAGATGGTGACTGCAGCCATGAAATTAAAAGATGCTTACTCCTTGGAAGGAAAGTTATGACCAACCTAGATAGCATATTCAAAAGCAGAGATATTCCTCTGCCAACAAAGGTCTGTCTAGTCAAGGCTATGGTTTTTCCAGTGGTCATGTATGGATGTGAGAGTTGGACTGTGAAGAAAGCTGA
>NW_011495032.1:26562394-26578160 GCF_000754665.1 Bison bison bison | reverse complement strand
ACTCTGATGCTGGGAGGGATTGGGGGCAGGAGGAGAAGGGGACGACAGAGGATGAGATGGCTGGATGGCATCACCAACTCATGGACATGAGTTTGAGTGAACTCAGGGAGATGGTGATGGACAGGGAGGTCTGGCGTGCTGCGATTCATGGAGTCACAAAGAGTCGGACACGACTGAGCGACTGAACTGAACTGAACTGAATTTGTGAGGACCTCTGAAACCACAGATTGGAACAGGAGAGGCAGATAATGTTCAAAAAAATTTAATAAGACTACTTCACTATGTAGGATTCTATTTCAATGATACTGAGAAGGAAAATTTGACACTTTTTTTTTAACCCTTATTTAAATGTTTTCATGGATCAATTCCTCCCCAGAGTTTAAAGCAAAGTTCATCTCTGATATCAGCAGAATAACCCACAAACCTTCCCAGCATTCAGATGCTGCTGCCTTTTGATTCAAGGACACAAGGCAAGAGATTTGAAGGAATATTTCTCTGGGTCCCAAGTGATATTAATCACTAGAGCAGATGTTTAGAGGCACAGGTTGCATTTAGCTGGAACTAAACACTGAATTTTGAGTAATAGAAAGGTCCTTGTGTTCTTATGAATTAAATGGGTTTGCAAAAAGGAGACTAATTCATTTTGCTGCCTTGCAGAGCTATAGAAAGTAATTTGTAAGCCCTATGAATCCAAGTTTGGGATGAATGAAAGACAAAGAGCCGAGGGCTATGGAAGTCCCTAAACCAAACTGGATTGATCTGATCCTTGTTGGAAAGATCCATGGACTTTCGGGTTTATATCTGTGATTCTTCCTTTCTATTCCATTCCTTATTAAGCTTGAATCAGGCAAAGATGCTGATATGGATGTTCAAAATCCATTTCCTTTTCTCACTAGATACACCTGCCATGCCAAATCATTTCAGTAGTGTCCAATTCTTTGCAACCCCATGGACTGTAGCCTTCCAGGTTCCTCAGTCCGTGGGATTCTCCAGTCAAGAATACTGGAACAGGTTGCCAGGCCCTCCTCCAGAGGATCTTCCCAACCCAGGGATCAAACCCATGACTCCCTGCAGCTCCAACATTGCAGGCAGATTCTTTACCACTGAGGCACCAAGGAAGCCCATATCCAGCTTCTCTTGCAATTAGATGGGTCCACATAACTAAGTTCTGGTCAACGGAAGCTAAGCCAAAGCGATATACATCACTTTCCTACCTCCCCTAAAGTCACTCACACAAATCTTTACTTTGTCTTTTTGCCTTGTCTGCCAGCCAGATCCACAGGAGCCAGTTGTTCAGTTGCTCAGTTGTATCCAACTCTTTACAACCCCATGGACTGCAGCATCTCCCAGAGTTTGCTCAAACTCATGTTCATTGAGTCAGCAATGCACTCCACTGCCTCCTGCTTCTCCTCCAGCCTTCGACCTTTCCCAGCATCAGGGTTTTTTCCCAGTGAGCCAATTCTTCGCATCAGGTGGCCAAAGTATTGGAGATTCAGCATCAGTCCTTCCCAGTATATTCAGGGTTGATTTCCTTTGGGACTGACTGGTTTGAGCTGGGATTGTGGCAAACTGACAGGCTTGCCTCCTGCTCCCAATGAAACAGGTACTGCCTGGGGCCAGCAGGATTTTTCCATGGGGAATGGTGAAACTGCTGCTTCTGGATCTTTAGTTTTTTTCAATAGATGCTGGACATAAAAATATGTACTAAACTATCTTTTATGTCTATGACATTATATTTTTAGAAAACATCATGTGGGCCAATATTTTGTGGGTGAAACAGAACCTGTGGATTTGATTGAACTGAAAAGCTGCCTGTTTTCAACCTTTGCTGTACAAGCTAGACCAGCTTCAATGACCTCCATTTCTTTGTAGGGGTATAGATAAGATGAAAGAGAATAAAACTGGAAATACTCCTTCTCTGCAAAGTTTCTATGGCCTGTTCAATGATCTGGAACTCATGTGTTTAGATTAGCTCGAAAAACAGAATCCAAGTCACATATTTAACTTCATATCTTCTAGTAGTCACATTTACAAAGTAAGAAACAAACAGGTAAAATTAACTTTAATAACCTATTTTACTAAGGACAACATAGTCAAAATATTATTTCAATGTACCATCAGTATAAAATATTTAAGTGAGAGGTCTTACACTCATCTGCTTTTACTATATATACTGTTTTTAATATATCTACTCTTTTTTGAAATCCAGGGTATTTTACCCTCAGAACATATCTCAGTTTGGACCAACCGCATATCTAGGTCTCAGCGGTCACATGTAGTTGGTGACTTCCATATTAGATAGCACTGGTCTAGTCTGTCTCTAGTGTTGCTTTGGGAGGACCTGAGATTCGAACTAACAACAGGTGTCATCGAATGCAGTGCTCCTCAAAGTGTAGCTGGTCACAATAAAGATTTCTGGAGCCTCCCCATCAAAGAACCTGATTTGGAATCTTAGACATTAAGGCTGAAGAATCTGCGTTTTTAAATGGGCAACCCTGTTGACGCCATAGACTAGGCGCTTTTCATTCTTTTTGTGGTTTTTAAATAATGTCTTTGTGGCCTGAATAATTTTATCAACTCAGAATAGACCAGAAGTTGATGGTTGCTATGGAATCAGAGCCGGGGTTGCTGTCAGCCAGTAATTATTAAAACTCTGCTCCACCTGTGCAGTCTGACGCCAATCACAGCCCCTCCCTCCTGGCGTAATTTCTCCATGTGAACCGAGAGCAGTGGCCCTCTTGCTCCTCTGGGGAGAAACCCTTCCTAAACAGAAGTTTTGAGGCTTCCCTTCGTTGCTTGGATTCATCCCTGTGGTTTCTCAGCTCCAAATTTTGGCCATTGTTTCATTCGGATTCAAAACGGACAGACATGGTTGCATTTTAGTTGTTGTGGCTAGATTCCCAGTGTATGTCTCCAGCTGAGCCTGTTTGACCTCACACAACACGCAGGGAGGACACTGGATGATGCTGTGAGCTCCAGAGCGCCCACACTGGGAATGCACAAAGTCACCCTGGCCCCTTTCCCACTCACGTTCCTGCCAAGAGCCGAGGGCCAGATTTTCAGCCCTGCTGACACAGCTGTCCCTTCCAGCGTGGAGGATTCCGGTATCTCCTTTATCCCAAGATGTTCAGAAGCTTCACAAACTATGGGTGAGGTGGGGTCCTCACAATGTTAGAGCATTACAACACAGTATCTTAAGCAATTTTTAAAATGCCTTATTTGTGACTAATTCTCTAGGGAGACATGGCAGGTGATTATAAATATTTGAAACCCTGAGGGAAAAGAATGCTGCCGGAGCCCTCGTGGGTGGTGGAGCGGAGGGCAGAGCAGTGGTGGTTGCAAAGGGACCGTTTCCAGGGGTGCTGTCGGGCGGGCAGCCCAGGATGTTGGCCGGTTCCTTCCACTTTCCTCCTCTCTCCCCTCCCTGCTCTTCCTGTTGTTACTCCTACTTCCTGTTATTATGTATCCTCCTGTCAGTTTCCTCATGGCGCCCCACCCCCTGTCCCAATCAGGTCATGGAAATTCTAAGCTCCTGAAAGACAATTCTATGATACTAATTACATGTCTGGAAAATGAAGCCCCAGCCTGCAGGTGGTACCCACTAACAGCTATCACTATTACTATTATTATTGTTATTGTTATATTAGCACTGTAGCTTTCCAGGGCTGAATTATCTTCCTTTGGCTTTGTTGCCAGGCTTTGTGTGCCCTCATCTGCTTTTTGATAAGGCTTTTTTTTTTCTTTATTCCTCTATGCATTCTTCTTTCCCCGTAGTTAAATGCAGGCAAAAAGAATGCTCAGTTAATCAAGATGCTAAGAAAATAAAAGGTTGCTTTCAAGCTAAGCAACACTGAGTGACAGAAATATTCACTGAAAGGTGTGACATTTTAATGATGTTCACACAAATATTTGAGGGCTTACAATGTGCCAGGCACTCCTCCAGGCTCTACAGATACACCGGTGAACAGGATTGGAAAGTTTCTGTCCTTCTACTGTAGGAGGCAGACAATAAATAGATTATAAACAAAACATGTATCTGGGCTGATAAGTGCTATGGGAAAATAAAAGCAGGAAGGGGCAAAGAAAGGTCTGGTGGGTGGCTGCAATTTTAACTAAGGTGGCCAGAAAGATCTCACTAAAAAAGTGACCTTTGAGCAAAGACCACAAGACAGGCAGCCATACAGACTACCTGGAATATTCTTTTCACAGATTGAGGGTAGAGCATGTGCAACAGCTCTGGGACAGGCGTGTGCCTGGTACACTTCCCAGAACTTCATCAATTTGGATTCCTGATGGTGTAGAGCAGAGAGGAGGGAAGTAGCATCGGAAAGAATTCATTTTGTCTGAACTGACACTTTAGGGAATATTGATACCTTGGGAATTCTAATACTTTACTTTTGCTTAGTAAAGCATATAAAAAATGATAGTAGATGAACTTACACTCTTCAAACTTCACTGATACATTAGGATAAGTTCCCCAAATATTAGCCTTCTAGAGAAGAGAAAGGAATGGAAGAAAATTAACAACTATTTAGCATTTAGTCTGCACTTGGTGTTTAAAAGCCTCCTCGGAGCCTCCCAAGCCTAGAATCTTTGGAATACTAATGAGATTCCATTAACCAGAGTGCTCTCAGCCCTATGTTTCCTTGCCCCCACCAGCACATGCAGGATTACCGACTCACTTCCAAAGTCTCACCCTCTTGGTAGGTATTGGCGGGTGGTGCCCAACAGGGTTAGGGGTGGAGGGATGGACAGGAGGTGTCACCTATACACTCAGGCACCAGCATGGCTGGGCTCGCAGTTTCCCTCCGCTGCCAAGTGCCCACCCCACACTGATCTGGAGCACCCTGGCCTCTGCCTTGCCAGTCATTAGTCACCACTGCTGTTTGAGCTGGCTCACTGGCTGCTGGGCACAACCCACTGACTTCTTCCGGTGGCTTTATCTTAACTCGCTTGGGAGGATTTGCAGTGGTCCAGTGAGCTGAGAGTCCTGGGAGGAGCCCAGGATGTGTGTATAAGTTCTTGTTGCTTCACAGATGCCACTTTGTTACTCACTTGCCAATCCCAATGGACAGATGGGAAGAATTTTCCTTCTATATCAACACACACTTTGACTCAGTCTCCTTCATCTACTGTGTTTTGATCCCAAACATATGGGACATGGTACACACCTAAAGGGCTTTGGGGCCTAATGATGGCTTCCTATTCCTAGCCAGTCTATTTTTGTCCACTTGCAAGAAAACAGTCCACTTTCTTCCTCCTTCCTGATCTGCCCTCCAATATTTGGGGTAGGGGTACACTTAGGGTCTGAAAACACTCAAATCTAAGATAAAACCAAATCTATGCAGGTTGAACAGCATAGTTGGGAAAGAAGATAATAAATGCCATGAACAGGACATTGAGCTAGGAGTTAGAGCCCTGGATTCACATGAGTCTCAGTACCTGCTCGACTCTCATAGCTGATTGGACCCCATGAGTCTCAGTTACTCCATGACTCTCATAGCTGATTGGATCCCATGAGGCCCAGTTACTTCACGACACTCATAGCTGATTGGACCCCATGAAAAGATGCTCTGGCTCTGCAGCTGATGATAAAGCTCTGCAGTAATATGAAGTTCTTCCTTTGAAGGGAAAGGCCCAGCTAAAAAACAGCAACAACACGGATTCAAGGAAATGGAACTGTGACAAATTATTATGCACATATTAAGGGTATGGTGGAAAGAGTTCTGTCCAAGGAGGCTGGGAATTTGGCTAATATTCAGCAAGTTGTTTAATTTTAAAAATAGGGATAATTCTAACTTCCTTACCAAGGTATAGGGCAAGCTCATACAGATCTTAAATTATCTTGTAAGAAGCGCATGTGTGCGTCTCTGTGTGTCTGCCTATGTGAGTCTACCACTATATGTTGCTGAAAGTTTGGAGGGCTGAGATCGTCATTTCAACTGATCATGGAGGCAGGCCCAGAATGATGTAATAGGAATTATCTGTGTCTGAATCCTCCCATTTCCAGTATAACCTTGTGTAAGTAATTTAACCTCTCTGACTCAGTTTCCTCATCTGTAAAAGGAAGTCAATTGCAACTAAACCAGAAGGTTGTTGAAAGTATTAAAGAAAATTACATGTGAAACCCTTAACAGAGAGCCTGAGACAAAGTGAGGACTCAAAAGAAAAAAAAAAGTTATTTCATTTTCCTTTGGGAGAAAATGTGCACAGATGAAGCAATTAGAGAACAAGACAATAGGTACAAAATGCTAAATCGCTGGTGGAGTCAGTAAGAGCTCAACGAGCCAGAGGAAAGGAGAGATCAAAGAAGCTGGGATCAGCGCAGGAAGGGGGAGGATGGGTGAGCTGGGAGTCTTGGGGAGGCTGGGGCACAAGACTTTTACCTCCGGGTTTGAAATGGACATCACAACCCTTTAAGGACCGAAGTGCTTTGTCCATTTGACTTCACAATATTTAAAAGCAGTGGGGGCTGCAAACCAAACCGCCACAATAAAAACGTGACGTATTTTAAAACGGACAATAAGACTGATGCAGAAAGTGAAACTGTGCATCCGGCTTTGCTTACAGGAATCCTGTTTTAACATGTTCCTCTTCTCGGATGTGTGGCTTTGGGGAGGGGAGGGTGGCGGGATGAAATACAAAATTCTCAGCTGCTGATATCAGCAGAAGTGATTAGGAAGGGGGTGGGGCGAGGTGGAAATCATCTTTGAGTTTAAATTGTTGTAAATCAGACCCCAAAACTAGGCTATACATTATGCTTTTGTTACTCTGAGAGTTAAATTACAAGGAAATGAACTGTGCATGATAATTCCCCTCGTCACTGATTTCTCTGCTTTTCAGCTCAATGTGCTCGCTTTAGAAACAGGGCTGCCTCTCAAAGCGATCGCTGGGTGACCGGCGCCCTCTAGTGGTGACTTCGGCAAGGACGCTGGAAGGGAGTTAGAGGTTCAAAGCTGACCACCCAAACCCACAGGAGCCTTATAGCCCTTTCCTGGTTTTGGAGACAGCGGGACATAAAGGCCACAGGCAGTGGCTCCAGGGAATTGTTTATCTTCGGTGGACTCTCCAAGGTGTTAGTAGAGGACTGTAAGTTATCTTTTGCCTGTGTCAGTATCATCTCCATCGGAGCAGGGAAATAATGGTTAACAATCAGAAATTCCCATTTAAAGAGCGAATTGAGAGCATTTAATCAGATGTTTGATAAAAGCTGATGCGAGGATGTCTGCCTACCCTTCCCCTACCCCTCCACCCAGCCAGCCCCTCGCCCCATGGCTCTGCCCTCGCTTCTTGAGCTCGGTTTTCTAAGAGAGAATGTCCTCCTGTTATTATAGAAGCCTGTCTAGCCGAATTCCTGCGGAACAGAGTGAAAGGTTCAGATTGTTCTGGGGCCCTGCAAAGCCTTTGACTGGAATGTATTATTTTTTCTTCAGACCAAAGCAATTTAGGAAAAAAAAAAAAATCAGAGTTTCAACGAGAGAACTCATAAAGAGGCTTCCAACTGACTGGGTTTAAACAACAACTAAAAAAAAGGTCTCAGGGAAGCAGAGTCTCTCCCCAGGTTTGTGTTCTCTCCTCAGGTGACTTAAGGAGGCAGACCAGAAGGCATTCACCCTCTGGCCCCTGCCCTTTGATTATAACTAATGACACTGACAGTTCTCTGTACCTTGAACACTGCCTGGCACGTATCTCCCCTCTTCTGTTTTGTAAGCGGACAGAGTGAGGAGGTCACAGTGCCGCATGGCCTGAAATTGCTGTGGCCATACTCTTTTCATCCCCTTCCCATCCCCCCATCAGGTCGTCAAGACCCAGAACGCGTGGTTGCGTCACGTTTGATTCCGTCACAGTCTAAAAAACACAATGTCTTGCTGGAAACACACATACACACGCACATCCTCCGTGAGAATGGGAGGTGTCCGTTTCTGAGCACGTACAGCATCTCAGGCCCTGGGTTTTTGATTGGGTTGGGGCGTGTATACACATGCTTCGGGGCTTGGAGAGGCGGCCACAAGCTGGGTTGTTGGAGACACCAGCAGGCAGACGCAGGCGCTGTATTGACGCGTTACATATGGGCTTAGCCACTGACAGACTCACGCAGAATTTATGGAGAGCCTTATTCGGTGTAACAGCAATAGGCTCCATTTTAATAAATCCCCTTGGTAGTAGAGTCATCACTCAGACAGGAACAACTGCTCTATGGGGCTCTGCACCCTCTCGATGACCTTTGTACCTTCCTGCTGAAACCGAATCCTTCCCATCTTTTTTTTTTTTTTTTCCGTTGCACCAAAAATTTCATCTTTAAAATGAATCAATGTGTGCCTGGCGAGTGCAGTGGGAGGGAAAGAGCATAGCAGCATGAGCCCCTCCGCCAGCGAGGCAGGTAAGCCTGCTTACTTGAAGGCATGATTTGCCTTCATAAATGCCATGAAGTAGAATTTCGTGTTACAAATTAATGTGTGCGTGTGATTTTTTTTTTCCCCAAGCAAATGCTTTGTTTCTGAGAGTGTGTGTAGGCACCACATGCTGCGGTTGCTATGGTAATTACTAGCCTCTGTTGAATAGGGACACAAGGGGTTACTTAGAAGTGAACCAACTGGCGAAAGTGCACGTTCGAATGAATAAACCCACTTATTTGTAAAAGGTTGCAAGAGGCACTCAAACCAGAAAATAAAGAAGATGGTGGTAGGGATATATTTTAACAAAGACTCAACAAAACTACTGCAGGCATCTCTGGGTATCCATGAGTGGTTGGTTCCAAGACCCCAAAGGATAACCAAAATTTGCAGATGTCCACTCAGGTTCCTTGTATAAATTGTGTAGTATTTGCATATAATCTGCACATATCCTGCCTTTTACTTTAAACCATCTCTGTACAGTAACTAGTACAATATAAACGCTATGTAAATAGTTGTGACTACAATACAAATTCTATGTAAATACTTGCCAATATGCAGCAAATTCAAGTTTGGCTCTGTGGAACTTTCTGGAATTTTTTCCCCAAATATTTGTCATCCCTGGTTGGTTGAAAATACCCATGGATATGAAGGCGAACAGCTACAGCAGTTTTCATCACATTCCTGGAGTTTAAAATGTTAAAAACCTTTGAGACATTTGCCCATGGGTTTCTCCAGGCAAGGGACACAAAGCGGTCCAATTCCATGCAATGGCAGCATTACTGCAACAACAGTAATGACTCCTCTTTATTGAGTGCGTGTGATGTTTCCAGTGCCTTTCTTATTTTATCTCATTTAATCTACAGGTGGTGCAATGGTAGAGAATCCACCTACCAAAGCAGGAGATGCAAGAGATGCGCATTCCAACCCTGGGTTGGGAAGATCCCCTAGAGAAGGAAATGACAACCCACTCCAGTATTCTTGCCTGGGAAATCCCATGGGCAGAGGAAATCGGTGGGCTACAGGCCATGGGGTTGCAAAGAGTTGTACACAACCGAGCACAGCACTGGAGAAGGAAATGGCACCCCACTCCAGTACTCTTGCCTGGAGAATCCCATGGACAGAGGAGCCTGGTGGGCTGCTGTCCATAGGGGTCGCACAGAGTCGGACACGACTGAAGCGACTTAGCATGCCTGCATGCATTGGAGAAGGAAATGGCAACCCACTCCAGTGTTCTTGCCTGGAGAATCCTGGGGACAGAGGAGCCTGGTGGGCTGCCATCTATGGGGTCACACAGAGTCGGACATGACTGAAGTGACTTAGCAGCAGCAGCAGCAGAGCACAGCACAATCTACATGATAACCTTAAAACATGTTCATTAGCTTGTTTTCATGTATTTTATATTTATGAAGTATCTTCTGTGAAGCACAGAGTTGTTGCCCTGAAGATATAAAGATGGGGAAAGAGGGTCTCTTCAATCATGGAGTTCCTGGCTAGTGAGAGAGAAGAAAATCAATTTCAAGAGGGTGCTGGGTACCTAGGAAGCTCACAGCAGGGAAGCCTTCTCCTTGGGCTTTGGGGCAGTACTGGGCGTGGAGGTGGGCAAATGGAGGGGACTTCTGCAGAAGAAAGGGATATCTAGGCAGGGGTGGGGACTAGCAAGAGGTCAGCAGGGACCAGGAAGAAGGGGTGTTCTAAGCAGAGAGAGAAATTTGTGCAAGCTTGGTTAGGAGACAAAGCTTCCTATTCCAGATTCCCAGAATAGGAGCTAGTTCACTGTGGCTAGGGAGCAAGTTGGGGGATGAGTGGGTGAAGCCAGAGAGAGACAGCAGGGCCAGATTAAGAAGGGCCTTGAGATCCAAGTGAAGGGGTTTGAAACTTGTCCTGGGCAGTGGCCAGTCAAGTAGGTAAAGGATACTTGGTAGTAACACAATTCGGTTTGTGTGTTAGCAAGTTCGCTTTGAGAATGCAGTGGAGGAGGGGGAGGAGAAAGGCAGGGGTAGCCGAGAGCTTGAGAGAGGGAGAGACCATGATGGGTGGAATTAAGACAGAAGCAGGAAGGAAAGTTCCAGAAAGCCAAACTTGAATTTGCTGCATACTGGAGAGTGTTTACATAATATTTACATTGTATTCACAACTATTTATATAGCATTTATATTGTACTAGTTACTATAAGTACAGAGATGGGTTAAAGTGTAAGGCAGGATAAGAACAGGTATATACATCCTCAGATCTGTGGCTCCTGATGGGGCCTGATCAATAGGACTTGGCGGGGTGGCTGAGGAATAGGAGGCAGTAAAGTATTGGGAAAGTGACTGCTACTGCTGCTAAGTCGTGTCTGACTCTTTGCAATCCTATGGACTGTAGCCTGCCAGGCTTCTGTGTCCATGCAGATTCTCCAGGCAAGAATACTGGAGTGGGTTGCCATACCCTCCCCTCCAATGGATCTTCCTGACCCAGGGATTGGACCCACATCTCCTACGGCTCCTGAATTGCAGGCAGATTCTTTACCGTGGAGCCCCCAGGGCAAGCTGGGAAGTGACACGATCGCTGTTTTATCAGAGACAGATCCTAAGCAGAGAGAAGTGAAGCAACCTGCCCAAGTTCCTGCTTCTAAATGGTGGAGCAGGTTTTGAACCCACACCATCTGATTCCAGAGCTTCCAGTCTCTCCAATAAGCCCTGTCACCCCCACGACTAAAGGGGATACCTTCTGCCCAAATGGGCCTGAGAGGTGTCTTTTACAAAGGAAGGAGAGGCACAGAATTCAGCTGAGGAACAGAAGGTCCAAAGGCAGAGCAGAGAGTTTTCCAGATGGATCACAAGCATTTAGCAACAGGAACGCAAAATGAATCCTCATGTTCAAATGTAGTAGTTGGTTCTTTCTCTTAGCCCAGCTTCCTATGGAAATATTTTCATTCAGTCACAAAGAGAGGCACCATCTGCTTTTTAAAAAATTGTCTCAAGCAGCATCAATGTGGAAAATATCGTATGTTCTGCAAACCAGAGTTAAAAAAACTTCTTGGTTGTTTTACAATATCCCTTCTTTAAGAAGCAGTGTGATTGACCAACTAGTAAAGCAATTGCTATGTCTAATTCCAAGAATAATTTAAGATAATATACATGATTAAATCTCCTTTTAAATTTAATGACAGCTACGAGTTTAACTTTCCAGGCAAAAAAGTGTTTTTCTTTTTCAAAAAGGGAGATAGAGATAAGTGAGGAGAGAGAGACAGAGAAAGAGGCAAAAGAGGAGAAGGAGAGAAAACAAGAATAACAACGAGAATCAGGAGTACATAACCCATTAGATTTTCTTTTTGGCTTAAGCAGCAAAATTTTATACTATTTCATTTTGGATCACCATCTGATGCATCTTTAAATTATTTCTATGCTCTCCTTATTTTTTAAACTTTTACTCCCTGTACTTTAAAAATGTAAACCACTTCCATTTGTTTGAGGAATAGGGTAAAAAATAAATATAAGCAAAAATGTGTTTTCTCTGAGTGCATCTTTAACAGAATTATTAAAAAAAAAAAAAAAGAAAGAAAACCCCAAGGACCAGCATGTGCTAGATACACAGAACAGCCTATCTGGACCTCAGTGTACCAGGGATCACACCACCATCAGTCAGGGTGACTTTGGAAACCAGTGCCTACTGGCTTGTGCCCTAAACACACAAAGAAACCCTGCCATCAAGGGACCAAACCATGCCAGTCTTGGGCGCCATGAATGTATTTAATGGTCTAGTTTAAGTGTTAAAAGAGTGGACTTGAACAGGATTTGAAATGAGTGGAAGGAAACCAGAGTAGATCTTCTTAGCATTCCTTTTCCCCTCTTCCTCCAACTCTTTCATTCCACTCTCACACTTAACCATCACCCGTTACACCCTGTGCTCCTAGCTTCTGGGGGAGGTGGGCTCTGAGGTAGCAGAGAAAAGCTGAGAGTGGGAGCCCAGGAGGTTCAAATCAGAGTTGTCAGGGGAGGAGCCCAGCCACAGGTCGTGACTGTGCCTTCCAGGCCACTTTGAGAGGCCCGTTGAGGCTGGTTTTGTGCTCAGTGATTTGATATTTGCATCATCCTCAGAAAACTCAGCACTTTATACTTTATGAGAAATTCACAGGTCTTGTGAGGTTCCTTTTAATCATCATACAACCCAACTGTGAGACCAGGAGGTGGTAAATGGCACTATTCTTTTTTGATAGAAGTGCACACTGGGGCCTGGATCCATGGGGAGCTGCCCAAGGACACGTAGCGGGGAGTGAGTCATTTGACAAAGCAACCCAGAGCAGCAGCTCTCCAATTTAGCATTTATCTACCAGGCTGTATCACTTCAATTTCATTTAGGAGGCAATGTTTTCAGTAGCTTGTGATCATTCTTTCATATACTGTGGGGACTGGATAAAACTTAGAACCCTAACTGCATTCAGATAGCACTGGCAATGTTTTCTGGAAGAGTGGAATCCCTTCTCTCCCTCTCCTACCACCCAGAATGAGCAATGGCTGATTGCAGCCTGTCACCAAGTTTTTCCTCTTTCCCAGCAGTGGGTTTAAAGGTAGGCATCTGCCCCTATGCTAGTCACTGAGATTGGGAGGAAAGAGTTGCAGGGAAGAGTTCTTGGAGTCTCACACCCCCTTTCTCCTTGCCTGTGGAAAGGATCATGAGGACTTGAGGCTTAGAACTGTGGTTCTAAGAATTGAAAAGAAGCCAAATGAATCACAACAGTTGCAGCTAGAATATTGTCATGGCAATGCACACTGATGCCAACAAATTGTGCAGTTGGCAAGTTTCTCTTTTCAGCGACCGCGTTGGTGATGTAATATTTGTGACACACACCTACCTTTCTTGGAAAGAGAGCACATTCAGGAATGTACTGAACCAAAGCCTTACTAGGAACCAAAACCTCGGTTGGGTTTTCACACTTGGGTTTTTTTTTTTTTTCCTTTTCCTTTTTAGTCCAGATGGGACCAAGGATCATGGCAGAGCCAGGAGCCGATGTCAGGCCACCTCCCTGGCCGCGGCATGTGGCGCTCTGGCACCAGCCCCACCCGCGCTTGCTGATCCCTCGCTAATGATGGCAGGTTGTCTTTCACCCAGGCCAAGGGGGCTTCGTGGGGTCTGTACCCACATCTGTACCTTCCAATTAGCAAGGCAATGAGCTCATACTGCACCACCAGCCCAACCTGCTTTGCTGTAATGGCTTTCACATTCTCTTTTGACCTCACTGAATTCCTTTTTGTTAAACAATTATAGCCTATATGGGCTATAATTATAATTGCTGTCTATCATTGAACTAGGAGAAATTAAGAACAAATACAGTATATTATAAAAAGGGGGGGGGGGCAGGAAACCCCAATACCCTAATTTTGGATCTTGAGAAAAAATGTTTGATAAATTAGGGCAAAGAAAAGTGCCTAAATTATGATTAAATAGAAAAAGTCTCCATATGGTGAGGCAGAGGAGGGTTCCCTTGGAATTGTTGAGAAAACATTTTAAGAAGGCAAATCCAACTGAGTTACCAGCCACTGTCAGGGATTGGCAGATGCTTGGTGACTATTTCATATGAGATTTGTGTACCCACTGAAATATTGCAGTACCATTGTACCTCCATTCACTCATTCTTGAATGAAATTTCTGTAAATCAAATCCCAATTTAAATGTCCATTGAGTGATTTCACATCTTAAAGAATCCTTTTGAAAACTGGGTAATCTGTGTATATGAAAATATTGAATTTTTTGGTAGTTTAGGTTTTGGATTTTAGGTGTGACATTGTCTCAGGCTAGGGGCAAGCAGGGGACTTCTCCACTGCCAAGTTGTCGCTCCTTTATGGCCCCCACGTGAAACAGAGCAGGATCCTAAGGTCCTTGCCCATTCCCCGTGTCCTCAGCCTGCCTTTTGTCTATGGAAGAACTTTAGCCAAAGAATAAGTTTAATCAGAGAAGTGAGAATCTGTGGAAACAAAAGGAAACTGTCAAAGGAGACCAAATAATAATGATGTATTCAGTAAGCATAGTCAAGGACCTTTGGTTTCTTCTCAAGGGCTATAGAAATATTCTGAGCCATATCCTGTGAGCTGTCTTATAGATACTGGAAACCCCACCAGGTGGAGAAGTTAACTACATGATGACCAGACTGTAGCCACCAGAATTCTGAAAATTGGCCTCAAGAAATGGAAACAAGCCGATGCTGAAACTACAGATTAACTGTACTTAAAACAATCAAGATGATGCTGGTCAGACCACCTATGACCAATTTCAAGATGACTGTCAGCACTGACTGTGCTGTTTCTGCATGTATCCCCCTCCCTCAGCCGATAAGAGCTCTTGCCCACTGGCTGTGGGGTGGTGGGGGAGTTGGCCTTTGGACAGATGTCTGCCCTCCCCCGCTGCTTGCTGGCATCAAAAAATAAAGCAAACTTTCCCTTCCGCCAACATGACCTCTTTAATGGCTTTTGAGCAGTGAGTGGCCAGACCCTGTTTTTGGTAACATACGTAGGTTGAGGTTATTGGACATCGTACTTTCTCTCTTGGATGGCAGCACTAGACGATAGAACACCCCACCTTGGCTTGGAGATAATCTTTTATAATAAAAAGTGAATAGAAGGTGAAGAGGAATTCACATGGGGAGAGACATTTCTGAATGCAGGCAACAAGCTTCTGGAAAAAATTATCCAAGAAGGAAGGGCCTTGGGGCCTGGGAATCGGTGGGATAAGCATGGATGTGCTCACATCTTGAGCACAGATTCCTACTGCGCTGATCACTGTCATGTGTGCACCAGCTCCAGCCAGGGACCAGGGTGCCTGTGTTTCAGAATCCTGACCCCTGGGCCCCAAGCACAAACATCTCCAGGGGCAGTTGGCTTCTTGAAGCTTGAATACAGCTCCCAAAGCACGATGAGGACTTTGTAAATGTCAAGAAGAACAACAAACAGACTTTTTCAAAGCAAACTGTTTTCTCCATTTTCTAAATGAACGCAAATGTGTTTGTGTGGGAAACTTGAACAAGTTTGTAAGAATTTGGTGGCTGGACAAAAAGAGCATAAAATTGGTTTCTAGACACAAAGAACTCTTTAGAAAATGGTTAACCTTTAAAGCAACTCCTAAGAAAGACAAAGATTTTGTATATTCAATGAGACCCTTGGAATAATGATTGCTTGTGTTTTCACTGCCCAGGAGTGTAAAGGAGCAAACAAACCAATTTATGTTGGGGGCCAGAGTGAGGTACTCCGCCCGTGACAAAGGTCATGAGGAAGGAGGCTCGACATACGCAAAGGCGGGATCGAGCCTCAGGAGTCCCCCTGGAAATCCTCGAGCGTCTACCCCCATAACCAGAGCCTGCCTACTTTACTACTTTGTGCTCTTACCTACACCTCTGA
>NW_011495032.1:26561396-26562085 GCF_000754665.1 Bison bison bison | reverse complement strand
TCCTGGGCATGACAAGAGTGTTTTAACCTACAAACTCCTCTGAAGGTTCTCTAGCCTGCCTGACAGGCTCGTCCGGCCACATGTGATTGCTCACAGCCTACCAACCGTGAGAGGCACGAGATGCTTTAAACCTTCTAAAAACAGGTTCCTTAGAAAAGTTAGAAAACTATTAGTATAAGTATAATGGGCTGATTAGAAATTGTGTTGGTGAAGGGTTTTTCATTTGTTGAGCCAATGTTTGTTGCTACGTCTCCACATCCCCTGCCCTTACACACATTAATGAATATATAGAAGAAATAAGTATTAACCTTTGATATTAATCACGTTAGACCTTAGGCTAAGTAAATTCTTTCCTTAACTAAAACCCACTACACCCTCACCCTGTAGGAATGTAACTATATTTGGGTGGCGTCTGTTTTGAGAATAATCACCCCTGGAGAAATAAGTGTCCTGGTTGACTGACCGCTGTCACAAGGAGAGGGTCGTAAATTGTCAGCAGGCCCCCCTGGCCAGAAGATGATGTAACACCCCTAAGACCTCTGTATACATTTGTATGAAGCACCTGACTTTGATAAAAGTCAGGACTGCTGACCCCGCGTGACTTTTGCATAACATCTCAGTGTATAAAAACAGACTCTGGAAAATAAAGAATTGGGATCAGTTTCTCGAAATACTGGTCTCCCCATGTC
>NW_011495032.1:26539506-26561296 GCF_000754665.1 Bison bison bison | reverse complement strand
ACTCAGCCTCTTTTCTCCACTGAATTTTCCTACTGAGCTATCCTTATTCTATTACTCTTTATATCTTTAATTAATATCTAATTGAAGCTATTGTATCCTGATCCTCGCCTACGCCGTCTCTCCTTCGAATACCCTGGATCAGCCGGGGCTGGTCCCCGGCAAATTTACATTTCCCTTAGCAGTGGCTTGCTTGTTTTTATTTTCTTTAAGAGTATCAGGGTCTGGTTGGTGGCTGCAAATGGAATTTAAATATGTAGAGTAAAGAGGCAGTCAGACTAAAGTAAATGAGATTTTGAATAGCCTCTGTAATATTTATAATCTTGTACATTCTGAATTCCCATCATTTCTTAGTCATCCAAACAAACCCAAATGGGTATTTGGCCCATGAGCCTTCTTTTCCTAGACACAACCAGTGACTGGGCACACACACACACACACACACGCACCTGCAGTATGAAAACGTTCTGACCTAAGATATTGTAATGGCTACAAGAGGATGTATTTGGAAATCATAAGAATCCCTCGTGGTTGAACCTTTGAGTGACTTTCCAACCAAATGTATTGAGTCCAAGCCTGCATCCACAGGAGTCATTCTAGAGTCAAACACATGGGTCTGGTCAGAAGTCAATGCGAAAAGAGAAAGAAATTAGTGAGTAATTACTTGGAGGGGAAAACAGAGGGAAGCAGCCCTGGGGATCAAGAGGGAATCTGCATGGGCAGGAACACAAATTCCCTAGTAATCCACTGCCCCCAGAGTGGGGCTGGAAAATGTCAGGGGCCCCCCGAGTCTGCACAATTAACTCCTGGAATGAATTCAGCACACCTGCCTCCCCCGCACACATGATCTTTCTGGGATGATGTGTCTCCTGGCCTGGCGTTCCCCTGACTTTAGCAAATTGGGGGTGTAGACTTTGATCTGGGGCTTCACCTTTGTCTCATGCTTTTTAGTTGGTCAGGTTCCCTGCATTATCTCATATGACCATCCCAATAGTTCTGGGCAGAGTGCAAAGTGGGTATTACAATCTCTGTTGTATAGGCGAACCTCAAAAAGGAGAAAAAAGTTGGATCATGACATCCCAAATCAAATGGCTGGTGGGTGGCAGGGCCAGAAGCAAGCCCTAGGGTTTCTGACCCATGGGCTGGTCTTTGCAATTTCCTGCTGTGTTTCCATGCCACCAGCCATAGACCTCCAGACAGATGAAAGGCTCAAGCACACATTGTCTGCAGTATTCCCTCTATGTCATGCAAATGGCTGCTGCTGCTGCTGCTGCTAAGTCTCTTCAGTCGTGTCTGACTCTGTGCGACCCCATAGACGGCAGCCCACCAGGCTCCTCTGTCCCTAGGATTCTCCAGGCAAGAACACTGGAGTGGGTTGCCATTTCCTTCTCCAATGCATGAAAGTGAACAGTGAAACTGAAGTTGCTCAGTCGTGTCCAACTCGTAGCGACCCCATGGACTGCAGCCTACCAGGCTCCTCTGTCCATGGGAGTTTCCAGGCAAAAGTACTGGAGTTGGGTGCCATAGCCTTCTCTGATGTCATGCAAATGGAGAGCTAGTCAAAAGCCTAATAATTCCCTACCCATTTTTGCCTGAATGAGTCAAAGGTAAGTGGACTAAACAATGAAGTAGGCTGTGTTTCATGATCCTAGATTCCTTCCCTTTCTTTCTTTGTTCAACTTTCTCAGTTTTGACCTCCCCACTCCCTTGAGGAATATGGCCACCTGTCTTCTCCCAAACTAATCATTCAAAGTCTTGAAGGAAAGCTTGTTTTAACAATTAACACAAGAACGTGAGCCAGGGGCTCCCTGATGGCTCAGAGGTTAAAGCGTCTGCCTGGAATGCAGGAGACCCGGGTTCGATCCCTGGATCAGAGAAGATCCCCTGGAGAAGGCAGTGGCAACCCACTCCAGTACTCTTGCCTGGAGAATCCCATGGAGGGAGGAGCCTGGTAGGCTACAGTCTATGGGGTCGCAAAGAGTCAGAAACGACTGAGCGACTTCACTTTCACTTTCACTGTGAGCCAAGCAGTGTAGCTGGATGCTGGGATACAGAAATACAAGGCAGGGTTCCTATGCCAAAAAAGGTCCCTTGTGATGGGCGAGACAAAGGTCAACACAAACAGTGATCATTGCAAAGAGGGACACAGGAGGTGTCTGGTCAGAGATCCTGGGGCCAAGAAAACCATAGATCCCACCTTCCTCTTTCCCCATCTCTATGCATCCTCTCTAGAAAGTACAAGATTGTTCTATACGCAGGTTCTAGAGGCCGAGTCCAAGGAGATGAAGGATGGAAAGGTCTGGAGTGATGACATTACTTCCTCCCCCAGACCCAGCCTGAGATCACACAGCTCCCGGCTTGATGCCTATCTTCACCCCACCCCATGCTACGATTGACTCTAGGACTTGCTGCTTGAGATGTGGAAAGGAATAGGATGAAAGGGGAAAGGACTGGAGTTGGGAAGAGAAGCTTAGGGAACTTCATTCATCTGTGTGAGCGCTCATGCAGGTGAGGTGGTGGCCAGGGAAGATGTGGGGCACCAGTCAGGTAGGATCCCAGGTATTGTAGAGCAGATCTGAGAACTCTACATGTATGCAGCTGAGGGAGGGAGAGAGAGGACAAGCCCACGTGCAAAAGGAAGAAAATCTCCATACTTCCCTGGTGGCAGGTGAAAGCCAGCAGCATTCAAATGGGAGACTTTAAGAAAGGACAATTGTAGGGGACTAGTGAAGAGTTGACTCATTGGAAAAGACCCTGATGTTAGGAAAGACTGAAGGCAGGAAGAGAAGGGGACAACAGAGGATGAGATGATTAGATGGCATCACCGACTCAAAGGACATGAGTTTGGGTAATCTCCAGGAGTTGGTGATGGACAGGGAGGCCTGGCATGCTGCGATTCATGGGGTCGCAAAGAGTCGGACACGACTGAGCGACTGAATTGAACTGAGACAGCATGGAGGGAGGAAACAAAGCTAGATGCTGGAAACAGCAAGAAGGCATTATAACATCTTCAGAGGTCCTCAGAGTAACAGGCTCTGAGAACCATCTGTGGTCCTCAGCTTTCTAAAACCCATTCTTGACACAGTCCAATTGTGCCCAGTGGATCCTCTACCACCCTAGATGCTCAGACAGCTTCTGATGCCTGCTTGCTCTCAGTCAACCAGTAGCGTGCATTGTGACCCATTTTGCACAGGTGCTTCCTGGGAGGGTAGCCTGGGGACCTGGGCAGTACTTACTGATCAGCTCCATGGTCAGGTGGCCCAGGAAAAATGTACATTGCATTTTCTAACCCTTTGGTTATTTACTTCCACGGCAATCTTCCTGGCTGTGTGTGCAAAGCACATAGGCATGTGTATTGGGCACATAAGAAGGGGTGGGATGGCTGTCTGTCAGATTAGGCAGCCTGTTGGTGAAGAAGGTGTGTACTGGGGCCCTTGGTTGGGCTGTGCCTGAGCTGTGTAAAGAAGAAGCGGAGGACAGTGGTTTGTGGTCTTGAAGCAGTTTCATACTTTATTACCTGGACTAGGCAAAGGGCAATCAGGTGGTGATTTTCTCAGTTTCTGTAACCGTAAACAGAACATTCAGGCTAGTGTACCTATAAATCGCTATTTGCACTAAAATCAGTGGGTTACATTTTACCTCTGGAAACAAAAAGTACATTTTAAACTTGGAGGGAGAGTGAAGTAAATTTCTTTTTAATAACAGCTCTTTTTTTCAAGAATCAAATAGTATTATCAGAAAGCTATTTTCAAAGCCTAATTTTGGTTACACTCTTCTCCTCATTTTAAATAAGATTCACCTTCTATTATAAGGTTGATCTTTCAGTCTGCAAGAACTGGTATTCTGTGGCAAAGTTTTTATTTGACCTGAAATTCCATTTTTCTACTTTGCACCTTCCTCCCAGGTAAGTTGCCAGCTCCTTATTAGTGTAAGTCTCCTTGAGGGAGCTGGGATAAGGCCCGCCTCTGGGGACTCCGGTGGAAATTGATTTAATTGTCACAAGCCTCTCAGACTAAGTATCTGAAAACTTTGGAGAATAAAACAAAGGAGAGCCTTTTAAGTCATCATTTGCAGTTTTCTGCTACTAAAGAGTGCAAAAAGAAATTTTTTTGAATTTGAAAGCCTGTCAGTCCTGATGGTTTTCTTTTTAAAGGTCAAGAAACATCCTGTGGGATTCTTCTTTTCACCAGGGCTTCTTATCTAGCTTAAAAACTGTTCCAGATTAACAGCCAGAAGGCAAAAGTGAGATGTCGCCCAAACAGGTATCAGGAGCTGTCACTTAGGAGGGTCGGCAGGTGTCTGTGGCATGTCCAGCTGAATTCCTTGTTGGAATTTACAGGGAGTGAAGTTTTCTGGGATAGACTCTTATCCTCTGAAGATCTGGAAAAATCTTAAAGTTGACCATCCTCTCAAGCTTCCCTTTAGGCTTAACCAAAATGATGCTGGGAAAAATTGAGGACAGTAGGAGAAGAGGGCGACAGAGGATGAGATGGTTGGATGGCATCAACTCAATGGACATGAGTTTGAGCAAACTCTGGGAGGTGGTGAAGGACAGGGAAGCCTGGCGTGCTGCAGTCCATGGGGTTGCAGAGTCGGACACAACTGAGCGACTGAACAACAACAAAAATTTCCCCAAATGTTGCTGAAAGAACATTTTTCAGTCCACTTCAGCTTCTCTTCCTCAAACCAATCAGGAAAAAAGACTAAAGCTGCAAGAAGGACCTAATTTAGTGCTTGATGATTAGAAAGGCCCTAAACCTGTCGTCACAGGCATGCTATCCACACCACTCCAGGACAGAGGAACTATTCAGTGGCAATGTGGAGCGTGAACAATTTCAGGATTAGACATGAAAACATTTGCATTGATGTTTCTCAATTGCCAATTACAGCTGCTTGTACAACTCAGTTACCAAAAGCATTGTGGTATGCCTTGATGAATAAACACTTATGACTAATTGGAAAATGTATTTCTAGAGTACCATGTTGCAGTCCTACAGAGCTCCTTTATTATCGCATTTTGGCATCCTGCCCATCGCGAGGAGCCCACTTCTCTTTGAATAAGGCTGAGATGCGATAAGCTGACACTTTCCCTCCTCTGACAGTTTCAACAACACAGCTGATTATTCAACCATTTTCTCTACCCTTTGCTGCCTTCTGTGCTTTTTTTGGTTCTTACCATTCAAAAAATCTGGCTGTTAGAAGCTCCAAAATTACTAGTTCTCCAAAAATATGCCTTCCAAGCTCACTTTGCATCCAGTTTATAAAAATGTTTCTCTTAAAGCACAGTTAAGAGAAGTAGGGGGAGAATGGCAATGTAATTTCAAGCAGTTTTCCCGTTTGTTTATATTAAAGCGATCATTTAAGTAAGTTAGCATGATTGCAAAATACAGGGATGTGTATACACACATGCACACACCATTTGTCAGGCTAGATGTTGTAGTTAATAACTGACTTTATTAAAAGATACTATAATTTGAAAGTTTTTTTTCTGTACTTCCTATTTATTTTAGATTGGAATATAAGTTAATTTACAATGTGTTTCAGGTTACAGCAAAGTGATTTAGTTATACATATTCATATATCATTTTATCTTGATCATGTATCACTAATATAATCAAAAAATACAATGACATTAAATAATGTTTCATTTACATGAATCATTTTTCTAGAGAAAGATTATCATAGAAACAAGAAGTATTAATATTGTCTTCTATTTTTGGTACAGGTAAGTGAAGTAGCAGAGAGAGTCCATGAGAATATTAGTTCTTACTTGTATTTCTAGAAGCATCTGCCATCTTGTTTTAGAGACTTACCATTGATCCATTTCAAAGTCACTTTCAGGGACATAGACTGAGATGGAGAATGGAGGGGTGGCAAGTCATTTCCCTCTCATTTCTCTGTCTGCTGGTAGACTTGCACTCTAACAAGGGAGGCAAAAATCACTCCAGGGAAATGGAATTTTCTTGTGCTGGCTACATATGAGTCCCCAAATATGACAGTGTTGCACGTTCTAAGGATTCACCATTTAATTCCTTTAAGATATATATCTTCTCTATACAATGCACGCGTGTGAAATCACTTCAGTCGTGTCTGACTCTGTGCAACCTTGCGGACTGCAGCCTGCCAGGCACCTCAGTTCATGGGATTCTTTAGGCAAGAATACTGGAGTGGGTTGCCATGCCCTCCTCCAGGGGATCTTCCCGACCCAGGGATCGAACCTGTGTCTCTTACGTCTCCTGCATTGGCAGGCAGGCTCTTTACCACTAGCACCACCTGGTAAACCCTCTCTATATAGTAGTTGCTTGCAAATACAGGAAGTGATAAGTGTAGGGCAGATTCCGAACACTGAAAACTTTTCCTCTACGAGGAAGTTAGAAGGTGAAGGACACAAGAAGAACCAGTACAGAATAATTGTACATTGACGTTTTGATAAAGTTTACCAGAGCACACACAGGTTTTAACAAAAAACAAGAAAACCCACCACATCATAGATTGGGGCACTAAAACAATTCATTTTGCAAAATTCTGAAAGCCTATGCTACTCTCAAACAAGACTTGTGCATCGGATTCTTTTTTGCCTAGGGACTGCGAGGCTTTAACAGGAAGAGAGAAGAGAGCTGTATAGGTGAAATAAATGTCCAAGTTTAACTTTCCCAAAAAGGAACACGTAACTATGCTGGATAGAAACTTCTAAAAAGAATGAAAAGTTTCCTCTTGTCTGAGTAATTTATATTTTATCAGTTTTCACAGAGGGTTTTGCCAAGTTCACTACAGAATCCAGACAATAGGTTCATTAGTTGCCAGAAAAATAACCAAAGTGAAATCTTCTTCCTCAAAGGAACGATGCTAAGTCTCAATCAACAGCCACTGCTGTCATATCAGGCAGTGTCCGCACTGTCTACGCCTAGTCACTTCCTGGGGTTTCTATAGTGACTCTGGGTCCGGCCAGATGTGGCATGTATGCCTTGGAAATGCGCTGAGATTCAGTCTACACTCTAACCCAGTGGTGAAGTTGGGTCTGATATTTATTGAGCACTAAATATATTTAAAGCATTTTAATGGATATAGGGATTCCCAGGTGGTGCTAGTGATAAAGAACTCGCTTGCCCATGCAAGAGACATCGGAGATGCGGGTTCGATCCCTAGGTCTGGATGATCCCCTGGAGGAGGGCATGGCATTCCATTCCATTATTCTTTCCTGGAGAATCCTATGGACAGAGGAGCCTGGCGGGCTATTATCTATAGGGTCACAAAGAGTCGGACACAACTGAAGTGACTTAGCATGCCTGGTACAGGGGATAGCAAAATAAGCAAAATGATTCTTTCCCTCAAAAGGTTAAAAATATGGACTAGTATAGCCTGTACCATGATTTAACAACAGTTACTACATCAGAAAATAATCCTAAGTGAGTGCAGCTATAAAAAGACAGCATCTACAAAAGAAGAGTCTTTGTAATAAAAGGTGAACATTTCTGAAACATCACTGGCAGCAGGGGAAGAAGACAACCTTTATTGAGCAGCTACGTAGGTGCTTCATACTATGGGGCCTTCTGCTGCTATACCCACTGGACAGATGAAGCTGAGCCTCGGTGGCATAACAGAGATTTCAGAAAAAGAAAGGAAGTCAGAAATGTGTGTGACTCTCCCATTCCTCCTCTCCTCTCAGCCTGAGGGGAAAGGAGCTGCCTTCCTAGGGTATTCAGGATCTTCTGTGTCACAGAACTGGGGGACTGGGGAGTGAGAAGCCAAGACCTTCTACCAAATAAAGAGCAGAGTGTGAAAGGAAAGAAGATAGGAGATTTGCCTATAAAAAGGTGAGTCTCAACCCAGTCTCAGCCCATGAGACTGAGACTCGGGAAGAGTTCTGAGGAGTTTGCAATGGCTAAAGAAATCTTGTGATAGAAATATCGAAAGGGAAAGAAAGGAAAAGATGTCTGGTAAACACGAAGATGATAGTCATTAAGAACATATTCTCAGGACTTCCTTGGTGGTTCAGTGGTTAGGACTTTGCCTTCCATTGCAGGGAGTGTGGGTTCCATCCCTGGTTGGGAAGCTAAGATCCCACATGCCTCATGGCCAAAAAGCCAAAACATAAAACAGAAGCAATATTGTAACAAATTCAATAAAGATGTTAAAAATGGTTCACATCACACACACACACAAAAAAGTATCCTCCCCTCTACCTGTTTGAGAGTACATAGTAAAGATTTGATGACTTTTACTGCTGAAATAACATTTCTGAGATTGCAGGGCTAGGAGAACGCTGCTGCTGCTGCTAAGTTGCTTCAGTCATGTCCGACTCTTTGCAACCCCATAGACGGCAGCCCACCAGGCTCCCCCTGTCCCTGGGATTCTCCAGGCAAGATCACTGGAGTGGGTTGCCATTTCCTTCTCCAATGCATGAAAGTGAAAAGTGAAAGTGAAGTCTGTCAGTCGCGTCTGACTCCTAGCAACCCCATGGACTGCAGCCTACCAGGTTCCTCCGTCCATGGGATTTGCCAGGCAAGAGTACCGGAGTGGGGTGCCATTGCCTTCTCCAATGCATGAAAGTGAAAAGTGAAAGTGAAGTCTGTCAGTCGCGTCTGACTCCTAGCAACCTCGTGGACTGCAGCCTACCAGGCTCCTCCATCCATGGGATTTGCCAGGCAAGAGTACTGGAGTAGGGTGACGCAGGGAGGTACAAACATTCGGCATTCTCTACACACGTTGATGGTAAAGGACAGAATCTGGCTTCAAACCTTTTACAACAAGAACTTTGTGGAGGCCACCCATGGGAGGATGATTGAAATGCAGATGGGAGATAGAGTGTCTTGAAGTCTCTCTCCAGCATCTAGAACTTTCTCCTTTGTCATGGCACCATAGCTATTCCATTGACTAGAACGAAAGGAGAGAATGCTTCCACGGCACCTACTTCTCCAGCACAAAAAGATGGGGTTAAAACTGTGGTAAGGCAATTTCAGGAGACAGATAAAAAATATTTCAATCATGTGAAATGAGGAGATGTCCCCATCATGTCAGGATGTGAGAAGTGATGCCACGCTTCCGCTGTAATGGAGCTCACATATTTCAAGGATTCATTTAGCAATATTAGGTTGGAAATCCATTTACTGTTGAGGCAGTGGGACCACACAGATACAATTACAAATATCAGTTTTCATTATTGTATTTGCAGATTTAAGTGGCATATTTACATCCTGTCCGCATGGGAACTTGATAAACAGCTCCAGCAAATTGGATGGGAATGCAGAGGAAAAGAAGATCTTCGCGAGGATTTCTACAATCAGCCTTGGCATCAGCACCCAGCGGCCTCATTGGCCCTGTGATTTTTGCTGCCTTCCTTCAGTTGCTCTACTTGACAGCAAAGACTGCTGACAGCCCAGCTGAATTCCCTAAACTCTGATTGTCTATCAGACCAAAAGATGACAAATGAGGTTTTCACGCTCATTGATGAGCACATCACGAAAATGACATAATGGTGTAAATTTTTTGCCCGAAGACAAGGAACAAGATGTACTGGAAATCATTGTGTTTCATGTTTTTGTTCCCTTCCCACCTTCATCTGACCACAGTTGTCACTCAGAACTCTTAGAGAGGAGCAGAAACGGCTGCCGTCCTTTGAGTGGCTGTCTGGGTGTGTGTCCAGGTCAAGGTCACACTTGTCAGTGCCCAGGACATGCTTTTCGTACTGGGAGGGGTTATCCCAGGAACATTTTACAGGCTGTTAACTGACAGCCTTAAAATTGGATGTGACACCCTGAATAACACCTTTTGGGGGAGAAAACTTGACAGACACCCATCTAGAGAAATAATGACCTATTTATGTCCCACCTAAACAATACTTGAGCAGTACACGAGTTCTTGAAGAGAAGAGTTTGAAGAACTTTGTGATACTGCTCTTGAGCCACTTTTGACAATGAGCCCAAATGAACTTGTTCAGTTATTCAGGTTGGAGTTAGTATCCAGGTGAACAGTTTGGTGTAGGGTTTTGTTTTTTTTAGTCTTATGAAAAGTCATTCAGTGTCACCCACTGACCCACTGGCTCAGCCTAGACCCACACGCAGGTTCAGCTCGAAAGTCCTGACTTCTGCCCCATGGGTGGGGCAGGGTTCCCAGAGAGCTGGTGCTTCCATCAGACGGATGGCCTGTGATGAGTCTACAGGGCTTCCAAACTACAACCAGAAAGTTTGCTGTTTTCTGTAAAGGATGCTTTATAGAATTTTATTTTAAACAAGATTCTAAATTCAGGAGGTTAAGCCAAAAATGGGCATGATGGAAATTACCATTCAAATATGCATAGTTTTTTCCCCTTTATTAGTACAGGCCACCATTTCTTTGGTTTAGTATAAGCTAACTCAGTGAGCTTGTGTTCTCTTGGCTGCCATTTTACACTCTGAGGGACACAAAGCAACTAAGAATGTCCCATCTCATGCTCAGACGGTGCACCCATGAGTAGACGGGGCTGTATTCTGTTGAACAACTGAAATGCTTCACTTACTTTATGCTTTACGTGCACATTTGATTTCTTAACACTAAATGAATGATGTGACTTCACAAGTCACATCAAGAAAATCTCCCCTGGTGGGTCAGATGGGTAAAGAATCGACCTGCCATGTAGGAGACCCAGTTTGGGAAGACCCCCTGGAGAAGGGTATGGCTACCCACTCCAGTATTCTTGCCTGGAGAATTCCATGGACAGAGGAGCCTGGCAGGCTACAGTCCATGGGGTCCTAAAGAATCAGACTTGACTGAGCAACTAACACTTTCACTTTAGAGAAAAATAAAAGTTTTTTGGTTCATTAGAAGAGTAATTTCTTTCATATTCTTACAGTCACCTGCTTAAAAGCTTCCTGGAAATTTTTCTTTTCTCATAAAACAAGCCACCATCAAATATTCTGATCAATGACTAACCTCATTTCTGCATCTCTATTTGGCCATTTTGGAATCTAAGACTTATGATTTCCCAAGATAGAGTGGATGTATCAATGGCCTCAGTTCTCATATCTCCCTGGATCTGTATCTTTGGAAGTGCCTTCTCACATTGACTCTGAATCAGGCTATGTAACTTGTTATGACCAGTGTCGTTGTTGTTCAGTCATGTCTGACTCTTTGTGACCCTATGGACTACGGCACCGTCAGCCTTCCCTGTCCTTCACTATCTCCCAGAGTTTGCTCAAACTCATGTCCATTGAGTCAGTGATGCCATCCAACCATCTCATCCTCTGTCACCCCTTCTCCTGCCCTCAACCTTTCCCAGCATCAGGGTCTTTTCCAATGAGTCAGTTCTTCACATCAAGTGGCCAAAGTATTGGAACTTCAGTGTCAGTCCTTCCAATGAGTATTCAAGGCTGATTTCCTTTAGGACTGACTGGTTTGATCTCCTTGCTGTCCAAGGGGCTCTCAAGAGTCTTCACCAGTACCAGAGATGACAGCATCAATTCTTGATCATTTGGCCTTCTTTATGGTCCAACTCTCAACATGCATTCATGACTACTGGAAAAACCGTAGGTCTCTTCATAAACTGTTTTCCCTCATTTTCTCAGACATCAATTTAAGAGTCAAAACAGTGGATCCTGGGACTCCTGGTGGTCGAGTGGTTAAGACTCCAGGCTTTCACTGCAGGGGGCATGGGTTTGAAACCCGGTTGGGGAACTAAGATCCCACATGCCCAGTGAGGCAGCCAAAAAAAAAAAAAAGTGGATCCTGTCTACTTGATGATAACTTTCAAACATTCTGGGATTTCCTAGTCATCTTCAGGGTGTTCTGTTTACTAAACATAAAAATCATACAGGAAATGGTTTGTGTTGATTGCAAATTCCAGAGAGGCAAAAATTAGAAACTCTTTAGAAAAGACCCTCAGAGAAAAGAATTTTGAACCAATGACTAGAAAGGTTAAGATATTTTTCTCAGCCTCCCTCAAACTACTTCAACACATTAATTTGAGAGACCTTTTGGAGAAGTCAGTACAGAATATATCTTTTAGAGGTTCTGAAGAGACTTGAATTAACAAGTGGTTTGGGATTAAATTAAAATTAAGTTTCTGTGAAAACCCATTGTATATAATGATATATTTGAGCATTTTCATTTCTTTCTTGCCTTTAGATAGAAAAAAAATTGTCATCATAGGTTCTGTTCTTGTGTTTTTTCCCATTTCTATTAAGTTTTTGGAAGATACATTAATCAGGAAATAAGTCACAACCATTTGGTCTACATTTTCCTCAGTGTCAATGTAGATCATTTTTGACAGCTGACAAATGCCTGTTAATAATATAAATATGTCCAACTAAAATGAGCAGGATAACTTTTTGAGGAGTACAAACCAATTTTGTATCATTTCTGACATCCTAATTTGAAAGTCACTTTTCCCGAAGTGAAGTGTGAGTGTATGTTTGGGAGTGGGTGTGAGATGTAGGAAAGCATTGGGCTGAAGGCAGATTTGCTGCAAAAACCCACCTTTTCATCTGCATACAAAAAGGCTAAGAAATTGCCATCACAATCTGACGACAGGTATTGCTATTTTGCATTATTATTGTTCATCATAATGATGCATCATGATTTTGCTTATTCCTGCTTTTCTGGTCTAGAGAGAGAGATGAATAGGGAAGGAACACCTCCACCTCTCCCTGAATATAGACGAATGAATGATATTAAGTATTCACCATCACCCCCACATGTCACTTTCCTGAACCTTTAAATGCTAGATGTTCTCAGTGATGTACTAAGTTAGAAGTTTACTTTAAGACAAAGAATTAAGGCAATTATGTACATCTTACAGATGGTTGACCAAAATTTGGTTAAGAAATATTAAGAATGTAAATATGAGGATATTAAGGCTGACGACATGGTTGGTTTTAATGATGTCAGTGATGCAAATTAGGATGTCATGTAGTTTTTCCTAATTACAATGATGTCACTGGTGATGCAAAAAGGGAACTTTCACTGGGTTTGGGATGGACCATCTACTGTCTTGTCCTTCTTACCAATGAGAAGACACTTTCACCAAAATCCATATAATTTTCTCACTTTGCCCTCCACCACTTTGGGGCATTTGTTTCCTCAGACACAATAGGGTGTCAAGGGAGTTTCTCAGAAAAGACAGTTATAAAGTCTCTCTCACTACTCCTGGATGCTCTGAGAAATAGGGCTTTTAGAAACCTAAACTTAGCCTGTCTTCCTCCTTCTAAGACAAAAGACAGGGATCCATGTGACTACCAAACACTTACAATCCTCTCACCAATCAGGCTGATTGCTCAGGAGCAGGCAGTAATTTCAGATGCATTCTCATTTCCTAAAATATATCCACATCTACTTGATGATTCTTGGCTCTCCTGTAACAGGGACAAAGACTTTAATGCCAACTATCATTCAAGTTGCTGGTTAAAATATGCACATTGACTAAAACTCACTCTAATAAATATTTCTGAGTAAGTGAATTTCCAGTGAAATATAATTAGGTGATGAATAGATCAATTGGTAAAGAATCTGTCTGTAATGCAGGAGACTGGAGTTCAATTCCTGGGTTGAGAAGATACCCTGGAGAAGGAAATGGCAACCCACTCCAGTATTCTTGCCTGGAGAATCCCATGGACAGAGGAGCCTGGCAGGCTATAGTCCATGAGGTCACAGAGAGTTGCACATTACTTAGTGACTAAAACCTAAAACCAACCAATGAATCAGTCAGTGTAAATTCTCCACACTCTTAGTGTGGAGAGGGTATTGGGGACCTGAACTAGGGCATGGGTTATGAAGGCAGGAGGAGATTCCCTTTTAGGGTAGGGGGTGAGGGGGAGGGCATCCAACTGCAAGAGTGAGTGGGCAGAATGACCCCTACCCTGACTTGCCTTTTGGAGTGGAATCAATCTTTTTGCTTTGAACAGGACAGGGACAAACCGAAGCTCTTTGAGAAAGCATTTTTGTCCAGGGTACACACACAGGGCGCTCTGTTGTGTTTGATTTACAAGGAGTTAATCTCATTTTTAATACATGCACTTTATTATAGAAGAGCTTTGCTCCCAGGGGGTTTGTTAATTGAGGTGTCACCGGGCTCCCAGTGGTTGTGAATCTTCATCCTTAGAGGCTAGCTATGACCTTTTGGAAATAGCCAGACGTCATTTAAAACCAAGCAGGGTGGGTCAAGCAGGAGACCAGCTGGGGAAATACGGTCTGAGGACAAAACAAAGGGAGAACATAAAACAAGAAGAGTGATTCTTCTGCATGGACCAGAAACGGGCACCAAGAGTGGCCTCAGAGGATCCAACATGTTGAAGCAACATTATTAGATAAAACCCCTCACCTTCCAAGGTGACTCCTTGGCAAAAGAGAGTCTATGTTCACAAATCAGCAATCAAATGCTTTTATATGCAGATCAAATTCAGTCTCATGGAATTTCACATGCATTTAGTACTATTGATAAGTACATTGGACCCAATATTTTTAGGTAACACAAGAATCTTTTAATTATGCTCAAAAGATCTTTTGTATCATTTATTGTATACCAAGTGCTATGCTAGGCAGATCCTAAGCTTCTAGATAGAGAATAGGAAAAAAAATTTGTACATGTAAATTAATTTTAGTCATGCATTTCTTATGGGTGAAGGTGGACAAAGTGACTCGTGTTTCTGATAACAAAATTGTGTTCTGTCTGTCTCATTCTGTGGAAATTCGAGACCAATTTCCTCTCAATTAGCTCTGAAAGTGTCTAAAAAGGTGTTTCATTTGTTTCCCTCACATGAACAAGAATTTCTGGTGAAGCTTCCCTGGTGGCTCAAATGGTAAAGAATCCACCTGCCAATGCAGGAGACCCAGGTTCGATCCCTGGGTGGGGAGGATCCTTTGGAGGAGGAAATGGCAATCCACTCCAGTACTCTTGCCTGGAAAATCCCATGGACAGAGGAGCCTTGTGGGCTATAGTTCACCAGGTTGCAAAGAGTCAGATATAAATGAATGAGTAACACACTCTCCAAAACTATATGATTGCTGGATTTAGAAAATAAAAGCACAGGGTATCAGATGGGAGAAACTTGAGTATCAGATGGGAGAAAAATCATTTTTTTTCAGCATAAATATGTCCCACATACTGCATGGGACCTACACTGAAAGATTATTTGTTGTTGGCCAGAGCTTCTAATTTAACTGGGTGTCCTGTGTTTTATCTGGCAATGCCACAGAAGGAACTAGAACAATGAAGGGGAGTCAGTAAAGTGGGGTGGTCTTTGAGCTCCCTTCAGCAAGGAATTGCAGTCTCCAGCATTCTTAGACCACAGACAGGTGTGTCTGGGTGGCCCCAGGGAAAAAGAGAAGGACTGTGCAGGTGTGTCTGGGAGTCAGAAGGATAGAGGACTGAGAGGGAGAGGTTTAGGGAAAGAGAAGTTCCAGAGACCCCATGCGTAGGGTGTTGCGTGTATAAAAGGAAAAGAGAAAAGAGGGGATTTTTCCATGTATTGCTGGGGATTATGAATTGGCTCCCCTTTAATGTTCCTTGAGAGAACAAGTAAAAGATTAAAATTGCTTTTTAAATTACTTTCAGTTAACTGGCTTGTGTTTCTTTCAGCGATGCTGCATGAAGATTAAGTCATAAATCCTTAGGGATTTATTTGAGTTGCAAACAGCGTGATTTTTCCTGTTTTCCTCCTCTTCAGTTCCCTGTGGGGGAATACGATGCTTAGCTGCCACCCATGAGGCCACTGCCAGGAAGTGATGGGGGCAGCTGCTGAGACCAGATAGCCCACCACCTTCCCCACGTCCGATGTAGGCTTGTCTCTCCATCTCGGTTCTATCACGGTCTAGACATCATCAAGGGAGTCTGGGCTTTCAATATCTAACAGATTGTTAATGAACTGTCCTTTCCAAAAGTGTGTATTTTCGATGTATGTGTTTATGTAGTTATCGCTTGCCTTCTCTAACAAGGATGAGAATCAGTTAGCCATATGAAATAGCCTTATTTCAAGCCATTTAAATAAAAAGAAAGAGGCAAGTAAAAGGGGAGAAAGGTATTATCTGAGTTTCAAGCTCTTCACATCACAAAAGATAATGTACTACTCCCCTCATGTTTAGCTGACATTCTGGTTTAAGACTTAGACTCATATATTGAATTCTGTTTTGGCTTCTGTTTCTCTCCATGGCTTTCATTGTGGTAACTACTAAAATCCAGATTATTCAATCTGTGGTTTTTATTAGGTTATTTTCAGAGATTTCCATGGTTTCCTGTTTCTACTCTTTAGGGCCATTTATACTAATTACTTTGAAGCAGCATCTTCCTCAAACTACAGTGAACGCTTATTTTTAAATGGTAGTAATGAGTTTAAGTTCTTATATACTTTTGAAATTTCGTATGCGATGTTCCAACACTTTTGCTATCTCTTAGTTTTCTTTTCCCAGTGACTTTTTCTCTTTTTCCTTCTCAGAAATGTGTGTTTGACATTTACTGAAATTCCAGATACTAAACCAGAAATGCCAGATGCTCGTCTTGCCATTCAATAAACCTCTCACTCTTGCCTTAAAAGTTAAGAGGCAACAATTATTGTGACAGAGGAATTCACAACCGTGATAGGACTTTGTGACTTGGCAAAGAGTTTTTATCGACATGGGTAGGTGCTTAGGAAGGAGGCTATTTTAGTTTCTAAATTCACACCTTCTTTGTAAACTGAATTTTCAGTGGAAGAAAGTGATTCTCCTAGTTTATCTAGTTTCTTAGAGCATTATTAAACTGCATTTCTTTTCTCTTTCATCAGAGCCAGTATTCATGGAGAAGAAATAGGTAGCGACTATCCTGTGTGATTTGAGAGGTGTCCAAAAAAAGGCTGGTCTCTTCTGCAATATCTCTATCACAGGCCTATTTTTTTTTTTTTTTTTTCTTTTCTTTTGGCCACACAACTTAAGGAATCTTAGTTCCCTAACCAGGGACTGACCCCCACCCTTGACAGCAGAAGTACTGGTCCTCACCCCTGGACCTCTAGGGAACTCCCCTATCTTCCTTTAAAGAAGAGAAATTCCCACCAATAAAAATTCTCTAGCTTCTTGTTTATCTCTGTGACCCAGCAAGAAAACTCCACACTGTGGTTTGCCCGAATTAGGCAATCATTGAATGTATGTTTGTGAAATGGAATTGAGTTACTTTGCCTGAAGGCAAAGGATAATTAACTTAGTAAGTGAATAAACAAATCCTAAATGGTGAGGATTGGGCTTCCCTGGTGGCTCAGAGGTTAAAGCGTCTGCCTCCAATGTGGGAGACCCGGGTTCTATCCCTGGGTCAGGAAGATCCCCTGGAGAGAGAAGGAAATGGCTACCCACTCCAGTATTCTTGCCTGGAGAATCCCATGGACAGAGGAGCCTGGTGGGCTACAGTCCACGGGGTCGCAAAGAGTTGGACATGACTGAGAGACTTTACTTCAAATGGTGAGGATTAGGGCTAGGAAGTTTTCTACAGGTTATCCTATCTACAGGCTTTCCCATCCACCATAGATTGTATAATCTATGTTGAAGGCAAAAAAAAAAAAATTCAAATACAGATGACACAAAATTGTGAGGACTATGGAATATCCTGACTGTATCAAGATTCTAAATGTTTTTGACAGATGAGAGCAATAATGAGCTGACTAAAATGATCAGATTTAACAGGGAAAAATAAAAGGTCTTGTAACTGGGCTGAAAAAAAAAACTGTATATAGGCAAGATAAAAGAGAGACTTAGCTTTGACATTTAGTCAATAGGAAGTTCAATATTTTCTTCATCTACCCTACAAAATGTGATATTCAAGGTTGAACTGGGAGTAAAACCCAAGAGAAAAACAAAAAGCAACAGTCAGAAGCTGGAAAGGTATCTAGGATACAGTTTAAAGAACAGATCAAGTAAAGTTGCTTGGTGCTAGGTCCATGGATGACAACTTGGGGCTTGGCACTCCTCGACTGGGTTCCCTAGAACGTGAAACCAGAGGCAAGAAGAAAAGTGCAAACCCAGGATGTTGGGAGTGAAAGGAAAAGAGATAGAAGATAAAGAGACATGCAGATCAGCACATGCATGCGGGCCTTGCTTCACCAGTCTTGAAGCACAGCAGACATGTCTGTTTGGCCAAGAGGACATCCCTAGGAGGGGTGCCTAAAGGGGAAAAGGATGGGAGAAGCGTCTGGTTCCTTCCTTTCTCCTGTTTCCTACTGGGCAAGAGCCAAGTGAACACCCCTCACTTTTAGATTGTGTTATCTGGCCCCTCAGTTGAAACCAAATCATGAAACCAAATACATTAGTGTCCCTTTTCATCTAAGATTGGGAACAAAGGACCCACACACCGTGGATAGGGTGCAGACCAAGAAAGATGAAGTTGATCAAGGAAAATGGAAAGATACACAAAGCTGCCCCAAAGAGTACCTTATTATCCGGTTTCTAGCATGTAAAAGGTAGGCATATAGGACAAGAAGCAGCAGCCACAGCGGACTAGAAAAACCAACAATGGGGTCTCCAAAAGAAGCTCTTGGCATTTTGCCACAAACACGGCAGTATGGGCTCTTCTATCTTCGCCAGAAAATGTAAAAGACCCAGCATTATTCAGTCACTAAAAACACAGAACTCAGCCTTGCTTCTTTCAAACACCTTTAAAAATGCTCTAAGATCTCAAGAGATTTACTACTTCCAAAATACAAAATTGATAAACTGAAATTAATAAATGTTTAATTAAACATCTACAAAATGAAACATGATGTCAACTTCATTATTTGTTACATTTATTGTTCATAAAAATTTCACTACATTTGAAAACAATTTGTAGGTTAGATTCTCTCATTTTATAAGGATTCCTAAGTATGCCTGATGCTTGCCAAGAAATCATTGCCAATCATAAATTAAATGAGTTACTCTTGGATTAAAATTTTTATTTCGGAAGGAAATGATTTTTTAAATCCCTTCAGAAATTTTGCAACAAAAAATACATTTCATGTGGGCTAGCAACGTAGTTTATTATGTTTTATATGGTATGTATGTGCACATGTGCTCAGTCACGTCCAACTCTTTGTGACCCCATGGACTATGGCCCACCAGGCTCCTCTGTCCATGGGATTTTCCAGGCCAGAATGCTGGAGTGGGCTGCCATGCCCTCCTGCAGGGATTCTTCCTACCCCAGGGATCAAACTGGTGTCTCCTGTGTATCCTGCATTGCAGGTGGATTCTTTACCATAGGGAGTTCCAAAGGAAAGGGAGACCTCTCTGCTGTTTGCTATCACACAAGGGAAGATATGGTTTTTTCTGCCATGGACAAGGTACATATCAGTACAGTCTTCAATTCTAGGAGCTACTCATAAAAAGAACACCCTCAAACTGGAGGCTTTGGAGTTAGTCTCTATCAAACATACTACCTACCATATAATGGCTCACCATATGAACCAAGGTAAGTTACTTTATCCTCCCGGCTAATTGAGAATTGATAATACTTTGAGGGTAGTTAAGAATATTACAGGAGCTAGCCCAGAACCTATGACACTGTAAATCCTCAACAACTATTCTCAGTAACAGTGTTTCCACTGTAAAGTCTGGAGGAAGAAATACCCATTGTGGAAGCCTCTATGTTTTACGAAAAGTTGAGAGAACAGAGTGATTTTTAGATTAAAGCAGTGAAAGTCGCTCAGTTATGTCCGACTCTATGTGACCCCATGAACTGCAGTCCATGGAATTTTCCAGGCCAGAATACTGGAGTGGGTAGCCTTTCCCTTCTTCAGGGGATCTTCCCAAGCCAGGGATTGAACTCAGGTCTCCTGCATTGCAGGTGGTTTCTTTACCAGCTGAGCCACAAGAGAAGCCCCATTAAAAAAGAAAGATGTGCCCAAATGGGCTGAAGATTCCTTAAGTGAGAATGTAGGTCTATTCAACTCTGTGTACAATACAATAGAGACTCTAAATGCAAAGTGAGCGGATTAAGAAGTAAATGTGTAAATTAAAGACAGCTGGCTTTTAATACAGCTATAGGTAAGAGAGAGAGTAAATTTATTCTTTTTGACTCTAGAGGGCAGAACCAGGGCTTCAAGGTTACCTGAGAAGCAGATGTATCGCTAGTTTAAGAAACAACTTGATCACAACTAGAACTGACCCAGCTGGAATGGGCTTCCTCGGGAGGGAATGAATTTCCCATGGTCAGCGATGTGGAAGAGAGACTGGAAGGTTAGAACTAAGGCCTGGACTAGGTGACACCTGCGGAGAAGGCAATGGCACCCCACTCCAGCACTCCTGCCTGGAAAATCCCATGGACGGGGGAGCCTGGTGGGCTGCCGTCCATGGGGTCGCTGAGGGTTGGACACGACTGAAGTGACTTAGCAGCAGTAGCAGCAGCAGGTGACACCTGCAATTCCCTCAACCATTTTTACCTTTCTGTTTCCCCCTCAGCTCAGATCACAGAAACCTGACTATCAGTAGGTTCTTCATTGTAATTCCTGACCTTAACCAACTCAGCACTTGAACAAGTAGGCCTCTGGTATGAGCAATGATCAGGCCTCTGGTATGAGCACAGAGACACTGCTAGCCTATCTGAGAACAACCCCCACCCAAATGGATGTGCGACACTGGGAAAAAGAATGGGTGAGGTTGCCTCACCCTGTCCATTGAGAAGCTCTCACGTGCATGCTCAGTTGTTCAGTTGTGTCCGACTCTGCAACCCCATGGACTGTAGCCCGCCAGGCTCCTCTGTCCATGGGACTTTCCAGGCAAAAATACTGGAGTGGGTTGCCATATCCTCCTCCAGGGGATCTTCCTGACCTAGGGATCAAACCTGTGTCTCCTGCATCTCCTGCATTGTCAGGCAGATTCTTTACCACTGAGCCACCTGGGAAGCCCCAAGAAGCTGTTACTACTTGTCTTGGCTGCTTTCTATTCACTTGTGAATATAAGTCTCAAGGAAACCATAAGCATTTAATAAAATACCTTAGGTAGGAATGAAAGAGAAGCTGCCAAAGCTCTGCATCATCATCAGGAATTCTTGGATTAAACAGAATTTAATCTAAGTGCTGGGTAAATGAGCAGTAATGCATACAAATCTTTTTGAACAGTGGCTGACTTGCCCACGTTGTCAAAAGACATTGGAGTGAAAAATCAGATCCCATCTCTGTTATGTTGGCTTAAAATCTGTTTTATTGAGGGGGATAGTGTGTGGTGGCCTGGCTGTATTCCCTTGGGAGGTCTAAGTTACTATTTGAATTGCTTGGCTCCACTTCATACCTGCAGCCCCCCAGTGCCTCTTTCTGACTCTGCCTGTGCTTGATATGGCCAGCGTCTTAGTTACTTCTAAAAAGGACAAAGTCTATCCGGTTAACTAGGTCATCATTGCCCAAACCTGCGTGGCCTGAAATAAGACAATAAAGGGCCAAAGGGGCCACACAGACACGTACGAGCTATGTGATGTGCCTGCCCTTGTTTCTTTTCTCAGCTGAGGCCCCTCCTGCCTTGCCTCTGTCCTCATCCACCTGTCTTGGATTTTGACTTGTGAAACAGGGCTGGGGCCTTTCAGGTAGGATGATAGGAGACCTCTCATTGGTGCCTGTTTATATTTTGCCAAAGAAAATTGCGGTTGAATTGTAACTACATGTTTCTTTTTGGTCTTTGGCCCAGTCATGGAGAGCAGCTGGCTTTCCAACTGAGTAATGACCTAACACATGGATGCAACTCAAAATGCCTTTGTTTTTCTCTTTTTGTCATCAAAGCAGTAGCTGTGGGCTTGTACGAAGCTGTGGCGTCTACATCTAGTGCAGTGCAAAGTCCAGGTTTAGGTCTTGAATCCAATGTTCTCTCATTTCCTGATATTGGGTTTAAAATATATATATATATA
>NW_011495032.1:26529602-26539406 GCF_000754665.1 Bison bison bison | reverse complement strand
TTTTTTTTTTTAAGATAAATGTACCTCTCTGGGTTTTAGGTCCTAATCTGCAAAACTGGAATAAAAATCCCTTTTGCGATCATTATCCAAAGATGTGAACAGAATGGATGTGAAAATATGCTCCAAGGAATCCTCATCTTTCAACCTCAATAAAACTTTGTATAAAACATCTGCCCTGAAGGTAGTGAGGTGATCCACTGAGAAATGCCCTGAGCTGCTTTTCTAGTCACGGAGCTGGGGAGGAGGATTGTGCTGCGTCATCCTCACTCTCTCACCTGGCTTCCCCCAGGGGCCTGGCTGGTGGAGTATGGGGTCTAGACCAACTCTAGGAAATAGTCTTTTTTTTCCCGTTGTGTGAAGCTAATTGGCCCTTATGGAAATTGGACCCATGCCCTTGGACTAATTAACACTGTTGCCTATTAGCTCCAGCTGAACTAACTTCCTCAAACTTACACTCATTTTATTTAGTGGATAGCAATTTGCATTTTAAAAAGATATCTTGCCCATAGCCTCTGGCCACTAAATATGCCTTCAATTCCACACACACTGGAAGCCATACAGATTAACATTACCCTCTGGTTCCTGAGGTGTTAGGAGCGATTTAATACTTGTTAATTTGTTCGCGTGGCAGAGGTGGGGATGGGAGTAAGAAACAGTGCTGTAGCCCTGACGCTCTCACTAAGTGGCCTTCCTCAAGCAAGTGATGAGCCTCGCAGGACCTGTTTCCTCTTCTTTAAAATGAAAGAGTTGGACTAAATGATCTCTAACTCCCATTCTAGGTTTAAAATTCTATGATCTTTATACCATTCCCTGCCTTAGGAACACGCAGCGTCATTAATAAATAGCAGCATTTATTGCTCGTCAGAGAGAAGGACTCAGGTATTAAGCGTGCCTTCTCCTCCTGCTCCACACACATAATTCTTAATGAAAGTTAATGGGAATTAGAAACATCACTAGCCAAACAATTGATGCCTAAACCTTTAACCCGTGACCTCTTGGTGTGTCATTTCGTTGCTTATATCTGGTCGTCTTTCCTAACTAGGGAGGCTTTAACCCTGAGCAGCATGGGCTCAGAGGACATCACGTCAGGACACACCGACCTTTAGGGGGAAGATGTGTTCTCATCCGGGCCAGGTGTTCATGGCAGACTCGCACCCCATCCTTAACTGTGTCAGCAGCCTGGTCTGGAATCAGATGCAAGGAAGGGAAAATCCTTTTCATGAATTCACAGAAGGTTTCACCACGTGCTCTTGCCATGAAGCTTTTTCACCATGCACCGTTGTTACTAGCACACAGGGTGATTAGCCATCTAGGTTATTACAGCCATAGGACTTGGTGATGAATTACACATTCAACTGGCCACGTGCTGTGAATGCTAAGCCACTTCACTCATGTCCAGTTCTTTGAGACTCTATGGACTGTAGCCTGCCAGGCTTCTCTGTCCATGGGATTCTTCAGGCAAGAATACTGGAGTGGGTTGCTGTGCCCACCTCAAGGGGATCTTCCCAACCTAGGGATCAAACCTGCATCTCCTGTGACCCCTGCAATGCAGGCAGATTCTCAACTGCTGAACTACCGGGGAAGCCCATTCCTTAACCAATACTACATAATTTCAGTTAAATTTCCCAGCTTATTTGTACCAGGAGATTGGCAAGCCCACAGTCTAGGGTCACACCTCTTCCGAAGCCCTCAACATTTCTCCAGCAGTGTGGACGGCTGTGTGTGAGCACCGTCACAGTGAAATCCACCATGGTTTTCTTTCCTGCAGGAACCAGACAGAAAACAGGAGAAACGCATGGGAAGGAGGCCTTCCTGCTGAGCGCCGGCTGGATGCTCTCAGGGGTTTCTCACTGTTCCCCTGCATTCTTACCCTTGACCCTTTGGTGCAATCCAGTCTCCCTG
The DNA here is from genome assembly GCF_000754665.1 of Bison bison bison. Classification (NCBI taxonomy): domain Eukaryota; kingdom Metazoa; phylum Chordata; class Mammalia; order Artiodactyla; family Bovidae; genus Bison; species Bison bison. The sequence goes on along the minus strand of NW_011495032.1, from coordinate 26,537,504 downwards.
GGGCAGGGCCCTCTGAAAGTTGCGATTTCCTCTCCTGACAGGCAGCAGGAAGGGGAGAAAGCTGCAAGCCAACCTTTGCTCCGGGAGCACTGGAAAGTGGTTAACAAAAGGGGGCACAGGACAGGGTGTGCTCAGGAAATATTGATAAAATGAGAGAGAGAATGTGGAGAGAGAGAAAGACACCTCCCCACAACCAGCCCCGTGAACACCTACCCGCACACTCTCCTGTAGGTTGAGGAATGTGGGTTCTTTTAAAGTCTGGCTCTAACAGACTTTTGAAATGCATCTTATCCAATTGCAGAATTGCTCCCAGGGATGAATTTTGGGGATTTCCCTACAGGCCCCAGTGGCTGAGACTTTGTTTTCCAATGCAGGGAATATGGGTTCAATCCTTGGTTGGGGAGCTAAGATGCCTTGAGGCCAAAAAACCAAAATATAAAACAGATATTGTAACAAATTCAATAAAGACTTTAAAAAATGATCCATATCCAAAAGAAAAAAAAAATCTTAAAAAAAAATCCATCTGAAAAAGTCATGTGTTTCTTACCTGTAGAATGGGGATAACATTAAAACTGCCTTCATAGGGAATAAATTAACCAATCAATGAAAACAGCTTAGAATACTACCTGACATAAATTAAGTACTTTATAGGAGTGAATTACTATATTTTAATACAGTGTCAGACTTTATTTTTGGGGGCTCCAAAATCACTGCAGATGGTGACTGCAGCCATGAAATTAAAAGACGCTTACTCCTTGGAAGAAAATTTATGACCAACCTAGATAGCATATTGAAAAGCAAAGACATTACCTTGCCAACAAAGGTCCATCTAGTCAAGGCTATGGTTTTTCCAGTGGTCATGTATGGATGTGAGAGCTGGACTGTGAAGAAAGCTGAGCGCCAAAGAATTGATGCTTTTGAACTGTGGTGTTGGAGAAGACTCTTGAGAGTCCCTTGGACTGCAAGGAGATCCAACCAGTCCATTCTGAAGGAGATCAGCTCTGGGATGTCTTTGGAAGGAATGATGCTAAAGCTGAAACTCCAGTACTTTGGCCACCTCATGCGGAGTTGACTCATTGGAAAAGACTCTGATGCTGGGAGGGATTGGGGGCAGGAGGAGAAGGGGACGACAGAGGATGAGATGGCTGGATGGCATCACTGACTCAATGGACGTGAGTCTGAGGGAACTCCGGGAGTTGGTGATGGACAGGGAGGTCTGGCGTGCTGTGATTCATGGGGTTGCAAAGATTCGGACACGGCTGAGCGACTGAACTGAACTGAATACTAATTATAACATGATTGGGGGAAAGAAACTATACCACAATAACACAATTTCTCACTTTGATTTTGCTCGATTCATAGGCAATAAGACCCTCAGTGCAGAAAGGCAACAACATCTGTATGTTCCCATAGCCCCTTGCTCTCTGACATTATTCTGTTCTCACTGATTTCAGTTCTTTCCTGAAGACCTTGGGCTTCCGATGGACAGTAGCTGTTATTGTTCAGTCGGTAATTTGTGCAGATCACCCAAGGTTTGCTGTGTGCACTTATTTCTTATATTTAAAATGTACTGTGAGCACAGGCATAAAGGCAAGGAAAGCTGGATCTGGTCTCAACCCCAATACTTAACCCTGGACAAGTCCCTTAATATTTCTGAATGATGGGTTTCTCGGGTGTACAATAGGACAGCAATGTTTATCCTGACTACCCCATGGTGTTATGACAGTCCAGTGAGACTCTTTCATATGAAGAGACATTGGAAAGTGTACATTGCTATAGAAACATAAGAAGAATCTAGATTTGTGTTAGTTTTTATATAATGGTTAGTCCAATCCTTGTTAGTCTTTATTGATAAAGAAGATTTGCCACTAGGCCTAGGAGCAGTTAAACAGCATCTCATCATTACCTGCCTCATCTTTTGCTCTCAAAACTCCCAAACCAAACATGGAAAGGAAGCTTGTTATTCAGTACCCTTCATACCTCCCTTTGCTAACTCTGATGCCTGTCTTTTCTTCCCCCACTAAATTCTGGCACTGTAATCATGCTGCAAGCTCTTTCTGTTTCAATGGAGGTTTTTTACTCCTCGCCTTTAATGTAAGATGACAGCCACATCTTCAGAAGGTTTGGTGTTAAGATTATGTCTTTTACATTCCTACAGTCTCTGTTGTTTAGTTCAGCTTGTCAGGCTGTCAGATAAAGGCCCATGGAGCGTTCTACAAGGAATTATTAATGAAGATTCGACGGTTTTTCTTCTGGAAACGGATCACTTCACTTTTCATCTCACTGGCTTTTTACATTAAGAAACTAAAAATAGCCCTGAGTATTCCAGGGAAGGAATTATCAATATTTGGCAGTGTATTCCTTGCTTTCCGGTTGTTAGATTTGGTTCCTTGCCTATTTAGGACACAGAGAGATGAATAAATCTTAGTAGTATAATCCCCATATCACAATCTTTTTTTTTTTTTTTTTTTTTTTACTGAGATGATAAAGAACTGAATCTGGTCTCAGGACACCTTGCTTTGAGCATAGGTTTTAGTTTGCTTGCCCGGAAGAGAGCCATTTAAGCACAAAGTTTGACAAGGATAGCTTTGGGAGAGTGGCCCACACCGAACTCATACTGTATCAGCACAATCTCTGTCCTTCCACAAATGTCCGTTTAGGACAGTGTTGGCAGCTGCAGCCCCACCTGCTATGGGCTCCTAGCCCACACATTCTTGTTTACATGTGTAAATTCACCACGTTATGCTGAAGTTCTCTGCTCTCTAGAAGCCATTGCAATCCACCTTCATCCTGGCTCCTCTTTGACAGGGAGCCACGTATGTCAGAATACTATATGGATGAAGTTTGACGTCTTTATTCATCTTCTATTTATGGGATGAACGTACAGTTAAAAGGTGGCTTGAGACCATCAAACCCACGTCTAGCTGTGATCTAAGTGGAATTTAACATAGGTCTTCTGAGGTGAAGGGAGAAATGAAGGAAAGAAATGAAGTGCCTGTTTCAATTTAATACTTTGGGCCTTTTTAAAAAAAAAAAAAATCAAAAGACTAGGACCTTCCTTGGCCCCCTGAAGTTTTAGGTTTTCAGATGCTCCGAGATTCAATCTGTGCATTTTCTTGGCATCTGTTTTTTCCAGGCAGTATATTACCACTATAAAGTAGCCTGAACAGTGGGGTCTTCCCAACTGGGGGCCCACTTCAAAGGCAATGTTTGAAGTCCCCTGATGCTGACTGTGGGTGAAAGGGCTTATTGTTATGTTTAGTTTATTAATTACTTTAAACAGAAAAAATAAAAGATAATTATCTTCTAAATAAATTTCTCAGCCTGTCTTCCTTCTTTAACATTTTCCAATCTTCGGTCTTTTTTTTTTTCCAGTCATACACCAGTAACTTTAGTTCTAAATACTGGTGTGATGTAATTATGTAACGCCTTTTAAGCTGGAGATATGTAGCTGTCTTGCAAAGGCACATTGCTGTTTTCTCCTATATTTAGAAAACAAAAATTTAGAAAGTAAGGGCAAGCAATCCATTCAACCAGCATTATACCATGAGGTGTGGATGGAGAGAGCAAGAGAATCCAGATTTCTTATTCAATTTCATCAGGAAATTGAAGGAACATTCTTCCCAGAACACTGGCAACTCTGGAATCCCCCTGAAATCTGAAGAGTGTCCTGCTTTCTCACAAACCAAACATCCCACCCAGTTTTACTTGCAATTAGCTATTTCACCCCAACCACAGCTTGCTTTTTTTCCCCAATTTTCCTCAAAACTAAAGCAAGTCAGAGTTCCGTGGTGTGAAGCAAAACAAAAACACCCCCTAAGTTCATGTGTTGTCACCAGACAAAAATTTGCTAAGAACAAGCAGAAATGAGGAGTTAATGGATTCCATATGTGGTCACTAACCTAGCTTTATGAGATTTTCCAAGAGATTTCTGAAGAAATTCCTGGAGCACAAAACAAGATCAAACACCCACTTTTCCTGTCAAACAGGACAAGGAATGTTCAATCCATAGTTACCCCTGCATTTACCTCAGTAAACATGGGAAGAAACTTTGGCGGCAGTGTCTGCTTTGCAAGGAGCTGAGGGCCTTGTGCGGTACCCCAGAGCAGGAAAACATCGCAAGATAGAGTCTGCTTCCTCACAGCACGAGGGGACCAGCCCTGCGAGCCTCCTGCCTGGTACCAAATTCATCTCAGAGGGGAGGGCCGATCAACCAAAGGTGGTAACTGTGGAATTTTCTTCATCCGGCAAGACTGCCCCCGAATGCAAAAAGAACAAAGTGTCAATTGGCTCCTTGTCTCTTCAGACTTCATTCAGTGGTCACAGAGGTATTTCCGCTGCACATATTTTCGTTCAGCAGTGTGGTTTCTGGCCCAGTGACTGTGGCTATAATGGTTAGCTTAGCCTTAACCACATTAGGGCCCGGGTTAGGGAGAAGATTTCTTGTTGTTCTTATTGTTTTTGTTGTCGTTGCTGGAGTTGAGGCAGGGCAGCTGCTGGGGTTAAACACGGTTTCCATTGTTATTGTTTTCTTTCTCCCTTTGTGTGTCCTGAACTCTGAATGGCAGAAATGAGAGCCCCACTTTTGTTAGTGGAGTGGCTTCTGTGAGGAAATTCCAACCACTGGAATGTTCCGTGAGCTGCAAAGACAACCGCAAGAGTCTTGGAAATTTGTCTGTGGAGTGTATGGCTGGGGCCCCCTTGCCATGTCCCTCCTCCCTTCCAAGTAGAAATAACAGCCATAGGACAGGTGGGAGAGGAGTGGATGGGAGCAAATCAGGAAGAGAGGGCACCTAGCTGAGCTGTCCAGCCACAAGAAATTTGTGCTTTGGGGTAAAATAATGTCCCCGTTAACCAAGGGTGCACAACACAGAGCACACTGGCAGCAGGGTCCCAAGCAGCTGGCGAGGCTTGGAGCTGCTCCCTGATAGTGAGAGGGGGCTGGCTACCCCAGGACAGGTTCATGGAAGAGGGGAGCTGCCTGGGGCCACTTGGGGAGGAGTTGGAAAGGTTCACCCGGGGAGGATGAGGCCACGTGATCTGCAGAGATAATGGAGCCTTCAGCTTGACATCTGAGCCTTGAGTCTCCAGGTGGAGCAGGATTCTTGCTGGGAGGGGAGACAGTAATTGTTTTTAGCATGACAGATAAGACATTCCTGCTTCCCTGATCCCCCGCATCTGGGAAACTAGCTAAATGTTTAAATGAAGGCATGCAAAGTTTCTAGCTTCTCTCCACTTCCTCCTTCAAGATCACTCTTAAATAAGAAGACCCTGCCTTCTTAATTTTACACTATGATAGGTAAAAGCATAATTGTAGAGGATTGTTTGGCTTTAATCTGATCAAAACCATAAGTCACCAAGAGACTGTGGGAAACATTAATTGTGTAGCTGGACTGGGTTTCATGACTGCAGGGAGACTCATAAATAAAGCCTAGGACTTGAGCCCAAGAGTGTAACAGGAGAGAGAAAACAGAAGCTGGTGGAGAAAGATGGCTGATGTTGCCTCTTAAGTGAGAGTATATAAATAGTTTGCTCCCTCTGAGGTTGTATACAATTTAGTCCCTCTTCACAAGTGTTCCCATTTAAAGCTGTGGTTAACTGAAGGGCTGGAGATGTTACTATTTCTTAAAAAAAAAAAAAAAAAGCTTTCTGTAAAGTCCCAAATCCTATGTGTGATGTTGACAGATATTTGACCCACATAAACATTCATTTAAGGAGACGAGACACTATTTTCCCTGCCTCCTGACCCAACTCATATTCTTCAAAACATCAAACAAAGTAATATGCAGAATTATGTTGCCCCTGAGAGGGATTTTCTCTTGTTTCCCTCCCACTCTGCTCAGTCAGTCTGTCTGTCTTTCCCTCCCAGCTTCCCCCTTACCCTCCCCTGAAAACTCTGGAAAAACAGTAGTAAGTAACATTTGTGCCTTTGGCAATAAAACCACAGGCCTCACAAACCCCAAATGGCAAAAAGACATTTCCATTCCAATCCCAGTTTTAAATTAAACTGTAATGAAAAATCAGCAGTGGCAGCTGGGACCAGAGACACTGATTGTCTCTAGGAACAAAAAGGAGGGGAACAGAGGGGGAGAGGAAGAAGAAAAGAGACTGCAAGGAAGCAGCACTCTGGTAATAAAGCAGCTGGTAAACCTTCAAGTAAAAAGAAATTAGAAAAACAAATCTAGGATGGAGACAAGCAAAGATGGCTGTTTCCCTCTACAGTCACGGTGAGGCCATCACAAATCACCCGCCACTTTATGAATGGACAGGGAGGGGGGCGGGGAGGGAAGAAAGATGTGTGAGCCTCTACTGACACCTGCAGGATGAGGAAGGAATTTCTCGGGGGGTTGGCTGCCACCCTCAACATCCAGGGAAGGAGAGGGCATTTGGGCTGTCCTCCCAGGCAATAGTGAGGCTCCTAGAGGCTTTATGGAGAAATAGGAGGACTTCAGTCAGTGCTTTATTCTCTGTAAGGTTAAAAAAAAGTGCATTGAGAAGAGCATTGGACTTCAACACAAGTTTTGTTTGTACCAGGGAATGTGGCTAGGTTGATGTAAATCTGCAACTTTAGATCTTTTTTTTTAACGTATGACACAGACATCTTAATCAGAAATGGGGACAGAACCCAAGAGTCAAGCATTTTAATTTGTAGCTTTCTGAAGCTTGCAAGATTCTGCAGATCTTTTAGCCTGTGATTTATAAATATTTTTCTGAATGGTGATCAGGAATCCAGAAAAGACCTGTACTGATCTATAAGAACCAAAGAAGCTGCCAAGGGGTTAAGGATCATGACAGTAAGTGGACTTCTGGGTAGCAGATAAGAATTAGAGATTGGGAAGCCAGCTTCCTTAACCATGTTTTGTTCACAGATCTAAGAATCTGATAAAGTTATCGGATCCACTTCTCAGGGGAAAAAAAAAAGGTACCTAAGTGCACACACAGTTGTAGATGCTTGCAGATCCCTCAGGCCAACCTATAAAGTCCAGATTGAGAACTGCTTCTCTAAAGGAAAAAAAAAAAAAAAGCTGAGAAATCTGCAATCCATCCACGATGAAGGAGAAGGACTTCAGATAAAACTTAAAATGTACCATTGCCTATTTAGATGTCAAGATTTTTTTTTTTTAAACAGAAAACTGCTGAAACCAAAAGCACTCAAGATTTATGCAGAATAAATAGCCTCTTCAAAATATGTCCTTTTGACTGTGAGTTACTCTGGGACTCTGACAGGCACTGGGGAGGCCTATGACCTTTGGGGTCTCCCTCTCTGAAGAGGGTCACTATCCACACAAACAACAATGCCAAAAGGAGTTTATTATTGAAGTAGGAAAATCTATATAAAATTAAAATGATTTATTTTAACTAATCAAAGGATGTTTGTCATATGTCTGGGATGTGTGGAGCTGGGTGTGAGCCTGGTAAAGCTCTGGGTGACCCTTTAGGGTGACATTTAATTAACTGCTCTGGTGCCTGGAAAGAATTAACGCATCTTCCAATGGGTCCCACTGACCTTTACCAAGTCTTCCCTGATATGAGCTTCTGTTTTCATGACTAGTATTTTTAAAAATAATTATAGATTTGGCTACTATATTCTGATCCTCTTTGCTAAATTCTTTGTTGCAGTGATAGTAGTTGACAGCAGAAAAATAAAAACAGAAAGACTTTGTGAATGGAAGTGTTTTCATTCCTACCCTTCAATCTAGTTGGTGCATTTGGTCTAGTTAGATTTTATTCTTCCTACTCTCTTCTCACTTCCTTTTTACTGCCTTACTTTTGGTCTCTATGTTATCACTAGAGGATGATGGGGAGCAGAAAGAAGAAATCCTCAGCTTCCTTAGAAAGCAATGGATGCCAAAAAAGGTTGAACCAATAGTATGGTTAAAAATCTTTCCATTATTTTTAGGT
>NW_011495032.1:26527532-26529502 GCF_000754665.1 Bison bison bison | reverse complement strand
GAGTGGTTTTTAATCAGGTTTTTTTCTTTCCCTTCAATTTGGAGACATGCTTTTAAATTTGCAGTCCCTTTTCCCAAATGATTTGCTTCTTTTGGGGTTGAGATTAATTTGACTCACATAGTATGGGTTTTATATCTTTAAGTTATTTTCTAGCATTTAGTGAAAAAAATACAAAGCTAATAGATATTAAAGTTTGATGCTGTTCTTATTGTATGTTTTTCTTGAATAGGTATTGAGAAATGGAAGCCCTTACCAGCCCAATTGTATGTTTTCTGAATAGGTATTGATAAATGGAAGCGCTTACCAGCCCAGCTTTGCCAGCCCTAATAAGAAGCAAAAAAGGTTGAACCAATAGTATGGTTAAAAATCTTTACCATTATTTTTAGGTTTCATTGTACATCCACATTTGTGATGGATATTGAAGTCAGCTTCTCCTCTGATTTTGTTTAGATATGCAAAAGTTATCCATGCCACAGAAACAATTATAAAGCTTACATTAAGAAAACTCAAATATTTTCTTTCATTGGTTTAGCAATTCAGTGGGAGTTTGCTCTGTCAGATCTAGCCATAAACCATAACATATATTAGAGCTCGTTTCCATCTATTCTATGACATTTGACCATGTTTATATAGTATGGTCGTTCAGAGATGGGTACTTTTCAGAATCAAGCACTTTATTTATAGTTTTCTACTAATTGCTTCCTGAGGTATAACCAAAAATAACTGATACATGTTTTAAGCCATTTGCTCTTCCCCAGTCTGATTTGTTTATTCGGGGTGTCACACACAAAATAATCCCATGAATTAAAAGTTTCTCCTCTCCTCTACATTTCCCAAACATTAAATAAATCATAATCATCCAAGTTTCCTGTCAGTTAGAAATTGCTTACACACACAGCATGAAGAATGCAATCAGGCCCTTCAGTGAGAAGGTGGTTAAAAATCGACAAAAGATAAATCATCTATGCTGAAACCACATGGCAGTGAGTGGAATGTGGACTGGGAAGTAAAGCAGAATCGTATTCCAATTTCTAATATGGTGCATGCAGGTCTTAACTTTTTGCCAAGTTCTCCAACTGCTTTTGAATTTCTGTTTCCTTATCAGTTGGTGGAAGAATTACCTTATCAAAGTGTCATATCTAAGGTATAAGAATTATCCAAATGTGCTCAGAATTCAATGTCTTATTTTCCTCCCTAGAATGTCATTCTAGACCATGAACTCCTTATTGCCAAATCCATACTTAAATTGAAGAAAGTAGGGAAAACCACTAGACCATTCAGGTATGACCTAAATCAAATCCCTTACAATTATACAGTGGAAGTGACAAATAGATTCAAGGGATTACATCAGATAGACAGGGTGCCTGAAGAACTATGGATGGAGGTTCGTGACACAGTACAGGAGGCAGGGATCCAGACCATCCCCAAGGAAAAGAAATGCAAAAAGCCAAAATGGTTGTCTGAGGAGGGCTTACAAATAGCTATGAATAGAAGAGACATGAAAGGCAAAGGAGAAAAGGAAAGATATATCCATTTGAATGCAGAATGCGGTCCACTGGAGAAGGGAATGGCAAACCACTTCAGTATTCTTGCCTTGAGAACCCCATGGACAGTATGAAAAGGCAAAAAGATAGGACACTGAAAGATGAACTTCCCAGGTCAGTGGGTGCCCAATATGCTACTGGAGATCAGTGGAGAAATCACTCCAGAAAGAATGAAGGGATGGAGCCAAAGCAAAAACAACACCCAGCTGTGGATGTGACTGGTGATGGAAGCAAGGTCCAATGCTGTAAAGAGCAATATTGCATAGGAACCTGGAATGTTAGGTCTATGAATCAAGGCAAATTGGAAGTAATCAAACAAGAGATGGCAAGACTGAACATTGACATTTTAGGAATCAGTGAACTAAAATGGACTGGAATGGGTGAATTTAACTCAGATGACCATTATATCTACTACTGTGGTCAAGA
>NW_011495032.1:26526928-26527432 GCF_000754665.1 Bison bison bison | reverse complement strand
CTATACAGTCAGCAAAAACAAGACCAGGAGCTGCCTTTGGCTCAGATCATGAACTCCTTATTGCCAAAATCAGACTTAAACTGAAGAAAGTAGGGAAAACCACTAGACCATTCAGGTATGACCTAAATCAAATCCCTTATGATTATACAGTGGAAGTGAGAAATAAATTTAAGGGACTAGATCTGATAGACAGAGTGCCTGATGAGCTATGGACGGAGGTTCGTGACACTGTACAGGAGACAGGGATCAAGACCATCCCCAAGAAAAAGAAATGCAAAAAAGCAAAATGGCTGTCTGAGGAGGCCTTACAAATAGCTGTGAAAAGAAGAAAAGTGAAAAGAAAAGGAGAAAAGGAAAGATATACCCATTTGAATGCAGAGTTCCAGAGAATAGCAAGGAGAGATAAGAAAGCCTTCCTCAGTGATCAGTGCAAAGAAATAGAGGAAGACAATAGAATGGGAAAGACTAGAGATCTCTTCAAGAAAATTAGAGATACCAAGGGAA
>NW_011495032.1:26525977-26526828 GCF_000754665.1 Bison bison bison | reverse complement strand
AAACAAGAGATGGCAAGACTGAACATTGACATTTTAGGAATCAGTGAACTAAAATGGACTGGAATGGGTGAATTTAACTCAGATGACCATTATATCTACTACTGTGGTCAAGAATCCCTTAGAAGAAATGGAGTAGCCAAAATAGTCAACAAGAGAGTCCAAAATGCAGTGCTTGGATGCCATCTCAAAAACAACAGAATGATCTCTGTTCATTTCCAAGGCAAACCATTCAATATCACAGTAACCCACGTCTATGCCCCAACCAGTAATGCTAAAGAAGCTGAAGTTGAATGGTCCTATGAAGACCTACAAGACCTTCTAGAACTAACACCCCAAAAAGATGTCCTTTTCATTATAGGGGACTGGAATGCAAAAGTAGGAAGTCAAGAAACACCTGGAGTAACAGGCAAATTTGGCCTTGGAGTACAGAATGAAGCAGGGCAAATGCTAATAGAGTTCTGCCAAGAGAACACACTGGTTATAGCAGACACCCTCTTCCAACAACACAAGAGAAGACTCTACACATGGACATCATCAGATGGTTGATACTGAAATCAGATTGATTATATTATTTGTAGCCAAAGATGGAGAAGCTCTATACAGTCAGCAAAAACAAGACCAGGAGCTGCCTTTGGCTCAGATCATGAACTCCTTATTGCCAAAATCAGACTTAAACTGAAGAAAGTAGGGAAAACCACTAGACCATTCAGGTATGACCTAAATCAAATCCCTTATGATTATACAGTGGAAGTGAGAAATAAATTTAAGGGACTAGATCTGATAGACAGAGTGCCTGATGAGCTATGGACGGAGGTTCGTGACACTGTACAGGAGACAGGGATCAAGACCAT
>NW_011495032.1:26524917-26525877 GCF_000754665.1 Bison bison bison | reverse complement strand
GAAAGCCTTCCTCAGTGATCAGTGCAAAGAAATAGAGGAAGACAATAGAATGGGAAAGACTAGAGATCTCTTCAAGAAAATTAGAGATACCAAGGGAACATTTCATGCAAAGATGGTCACAATAAATGACAGAAATGGTATGGACCTAATAAAAGCAGAAGATATTAAGAAGAGGTGGCAAGAATACACAGAAAAGTATACAAAAAAGATCTTCATGACCCAGATAATCACGATGATGTTATCAGTAACCTAGAGCCAAACATCCTAGAATGTGAAGTCAAGTGGGCCTTAGGAAGCATCACTACAAACAAAACCAGTGGAGATGATGGAATTCCAGTTTTGAATTCTATTTTGAATCCTAAAAGATGATGCTGTATAAGTGCTGGACTCAATATATCAGCAAACTGGGAAAACTCAGCAGTGGCCACAGGACTGGAAAAGGTCAGTTTTCATTCCAATTCCAAACAAAGGCAATGCCAAAGAATGCTCAAACTACTGCACAATTGCACTCATCTCACACGCTAGTAAAGTAATGCTCAAAATTCTCCAAGCCAGGATTCAGTAATACGTGAACCCTGAACTTATAGATGTTCAAGCTGGTTTTAGAAAAGGAAGAGGAACCAGAGATACATCGCCAACATCTGTTGGATCATCAAAAAAGCAAGAGAGTTCCAGAAAATCATCTATTTCTGCTTTATTCACTATGCCAAAGCCTTTGACTGTGTGGATCACAATAAACTGTGGAAAATTTTGAAAGAGATGGGAATACCAGACCACCTGACCTGCCTCTTGAGAAACCTGTATGCAGGTCAGGTCAGGAAGCAACAGTTAGAACTGGACATGGAACAACAGACTGGGTTCCACATAGGGAAAGGAGTACATCAAGGCTGTATATTGTCACCCTGCTTATTTAACTTATATGCAGAGTACATCATGAGAAATGCTGGTCTGGATGAAGCA
>NW_011495032.1:26471045-26524817 GCF_000754665.1 Bison bison bison | reverse complement strand
AGATTGCCAGGAGAAATATCAATAACCTCAGATATGCAGATGACACCACCCTTATGGTAGAAAGTGAAGAAGGACTAAAGAGCCTCTTGATGAAAGTGAAAGAGGAGAGTGAAAAAGTTGGCTTAAAGCTCAACATTCAGAAAACGAAGATCATGGCATCTGGTCCCATCACTTCATGGCAAATGGATGGGGAAACAGTGGAAAAAGTGTCAGACTTTATTTTTTGGGGCTCCAAAATCACTGCAAATGGTGATTGCAGCCATGAAATTAAAAGACGCTTACTCCTTGGAAGGAAAGTTATGACCAACCTAAACAGCATATTAGAAAGCAGAGACATTACTTTGCCAACAAAGATTCATCTAGTTAAGCTTTGATTTTTTCCAGAAGTCATGTATGGATGTGAGAGTTGAAGTATAAATAAACCTGAGTGCCAAAGAATTGATGTTTTTGAACTGAGGTTCTAGAGAAGACTCTTGAGAGTCCCTTGGACTGCAAGGAGATCCAACCAGTCTATCCTAAAGGAGATCAGTCCTGGGTGTTCATTGGAAGAACTGATGTTGAAGCTGAAACTCTAATACTTTGGGCACCTACTGTGAAGAACTGACTCATTGGAAAAGACCCTGATGCTGGGAAAGATTGAAGGCGGGAGGAGAAGGGGATGACAGAGGATGAGATGGCTGTATGGCATCACCGACTCGATAGACATGAGTTTGAGTGAACTCCGGGAGTTGGTGATGGATAGGGAGGCCTGGCGTGCTGCAGTCCATGGGATCACAAAGAATCGTACATGACTGTGTGACTGAACTGAGCTGACTGAGAATGTCATTTCCCAGGGCAGCACCATGTCTGATGAATTCACTGTTGGGCCAAGTAAGGTGAAAAGTGCACACTTGGCTGTTTCGTGGCATTTAATGACATAGAGTAAATGTTCAGTGTTATAAATAAAATCTGATGAGAGCTAATGTTCATGGAGCCATTTGCTGTATGTTGGACACCCTACACTGAAATACTGACTGATCATCTAGGCTTAGAGAGGACGAATGGAAATCTGCCTGCCCGAGTCCCATGGTAGGTAAAGGGCATGGCCAGGATTCCATATGTCTGGCATCAAAGTCTCCCCACCACATTCCACTAGTATCAGCATCTTGGAGATGAGGGGAGATTCTCTAAAGACTGGAGAGAAAGAAAAGGAACCTGACCTTCCCACCAGAACTGCTCCCAGGTGTAAAGGAAGGTGACCCTGTGGGCAGCCCTACTTGTCTCCCACCCAAAGCCCAGAATAGACAAAACTGGAAGAGAGACATTTCTTTTAGAGCCTCATTACTCCAGCAATCTGCACCTCTGCCGTGGTGGGGCATCTTCCTGCCCCCAGGCACTTCAGCTGCTTCTCAGAACCCACTGAATCAGCACACTCTGCTTTTGAGGGAGGGTGGCCCTACTCTACTTTCAAAACATGTAGAATTTCCACAAAGGAATATCAATCTAGAGACAAAACTCTTCAGAGCTATTAACCTCTGAGGGTTGTCATTTAGCTGAACTTTCTTTCCTTTTCTTTTTTTCCTTCCCCCAAAGCTTCCACTAGAGAAGCAGCACTCTTAATTAAAGGCATTGTCAGGGACCACAAATGCCTTTTTAGAATGGTTTCTAAACCTGAAACACCACGGGGTATGTCTGCACGTTATTTCTGAATCATAGCAAAAAGACTGAATTCTTTTCTTATATTGTGCAAGGTTTTAAATGATGTTAGTGCACTGTTCACATAACCAAGAGAGACCACAAATGGTCAGGTAGGATTCAAACAAAAAGTCCATACATCTGTGGGAAGTAGCACATGCTGTATTTTTTTGAAATATACACTCATGTATGTATATGACGGCTCTGTCTTACATTACTTCCCAAGCAATCCTCCCCACTGAAGGATTTATTAGCAGTGTTTCTCAAAGTATGTTCTGGGTCTGACTTGTATTAGAATCACCTGCATTAGATTCACCTGAGTGCTTGTTAAACAAGCAGATTCCTGACCTTCATTGCAAAATTACTAAGTTACAATCTCTTGGGGTATAGCCTTAGGATCCTTATAGTTAACTAATATCCCCAGGTGGCTTAATTCATGCCAAAATCTGAGAAGCATTGATATATAGTAGTGTAGTATTCATGAGCATCAACTTTAGGATCAGACAGATCTTAGTATAAATCTCAGTTTTCCCATCTATCTAATGATGATAATCAGTCCTATCTCCTAAATCTACTGTCAGAATTAAACAAGATGATGCAGGAGAAGCAGAGCCAAGAACAGTAAAGTGCAGAATTCAGAGCCTTTCTCCCCTGCCTTCCTGAGAGGATGCTTTATGCTGCTGATTGGCTGCTGGCTTGACTGAGCTAATTGAAGGTAAGGGGCTGCCCTTAAGAGAAAAAAAAAAATCTGAAAAATGGGAAAACAAGGGGAAACCTGAGCCAGGGGACCAGTAAGGGATGGAAATTGGGGGGCAGGTGGTAGGGGGAAGTGGCAGAGACACATTGAGACAGTGTGGCAGTTTGAGGATAAAAAGAAGATGTTTAGGAATCTTTTAAGTATGTTAGATCCTAAAATTGTCCCTTTGCAATGTTTAGTGAAGAACAAAATATTGCATTTTAACACATATGTATGAAATCTAGAAAGATGGTACTGTTGCCCTATGTGCAGGGCAACAATGGAGACACAGACAGAACAGATTTGTGGACACAGGCCAGGGAAGGAGAGGGTGGGGTGAATTAAGGGAGTAGCACTGAAACATTTGCGTTATCATATGTAAAATGAGCCAGGGAAACTGTGCTGTAGGACAATGGGAGCTCAAATCCAGTGCTCTGTGACAACCTAGTGGGCGGGGTGGCGGGAGCGGGGAATGAGGGGGAGTGAGACATGTATCCCTGTGGCTAATTCCATGTTGATATATGTCAGAAACCAACACAATACTGTAAAGCAATTATCCTCCAATTTAAAGTTTCAAAAAGTGTTTTTAAAATAAAAGGTTTTTTCAGAGCACTTAGGAGTCCGTTTCTTTTTTTAGATGCATTATCTTTCAGAGACAAATCCTAACCCTAGAAGGTAGACATTAGGTTAGATAGAAGGAAAAGATAGATTGATATAGATAAGAGACCTAGCAAATGTGGGCCCAGTTATCTAATTTACACCTAAACAGTCATTTCACCTGTCTTAATTTCATGCTCTCCTGCCAAATCGCTTCAGTCGTGTCCAACTCTGTGCAACCCCGTAGACAGCATCCCACCAGGCTCCCCCGTCCCTGGGATTCTCCAGGCAAGAACACTGGAGTGGGTTGCCATTTCCTTCTCCAATGCATGAAAGTGAAAAGTGAAAGTGAAGTCGTTCAGTCCTGTCTGACTCTCAGTGACCTCATGGACTGCAGCCCACCAGGCTCCTCAGTCCATGGGATTTTCCAGGCAAGAGTACTGGAGTGGGGTGCCATTGCCTTCTCCGATTTCATGCTCTACTTCCTTAAAAGAAACACAATTGTTCCAAACCCATTTGCTGTAAATTTCCATGGTTTTCAACTCTTTTCATTTCCATATCTATTCATCTTTTTTTGTGATTCTCCTTTCCCTTTTCCATGAATCTTTGTTGCTTTTTATCATGTCTTTCTTTTCTACCACCTTTTGGGGCAGCCTCTCTCTGTAAACTCCTAGGATTCAGCTCTATAGTGCACATCAAGTCTACAACCTGCCTTTTGTATTGCAGAAACTCTCAGCCCTAGGAGTGTTGTGATGTGTTTTGCTTTCTTCTTTCCTGGCAGCCATGCTCCTTGTCTCTGTAGACATGGAGTCCTGAGCTGGGACATCTGGATGCTAGAGGGTCAATCCTGATGCCTGTCCTTTGATTTTTGCCTCTCTGAACCCTGTATATTCTCTTCATTCTTCCAGAAACTATCAATGATTTTTTTTTCTTCACAAGACCCCTCTTTCTATTGCAATACTTCTCCTTCAGCCCCTGCAATTCTGGTGGAACTGGCAATCCTATCCTTAATAGTGCATCACTCAGGGCTAGCCAATCATAGCATTTTATCCCTCCTAAACTGCAAGGATTGGTTCAAGGTGAGCCATCTGACCCAAGTTGTGCAGGAGTATCCAATGAACTTAAATAGTTAGATACTGTCTCCTGGGATTGAGTACTGTGAGAACACTGTAAATTAGAACTACCTGCAGCTATCTTTTCTAACTCCATGGAGAAAGATACATACAACAAGAGGATAATATCTCTGGAATAACCCTCAAGCAATAAACAGTGGGAGTAGGTGAATAAATACTTTAGCTTTCTCATCATTCAGTGATATAATTCCAAGGCATGTTCTACCTTCTGTCTAAAGAGTTCCCCAGTAGATTGAGCCTCAATTGCCCACAATAGTAACTTGCTCAGAAATTCCTTCTATTTGCTTCTCTCCCTTCTGTGTCTCCCTTTCTCCCTCATAATGCCCAAACAAAATGCTTATACACAAATTGTTGTGTAGTAGGCAGACTACTACTGCCCCCCAAATGTCTACCTCCTAATCCTTATAACCTGTGAACATGTTCGATTACAAGGCAAGCAGGAATTAAGGAAGTGGAATGAAGATTGTTAGTTAGGTGATCACATTGTAGGGAGAGTAGCCTGTATTAGCCAGGTGGGTTCAATTTAATCACAAGTGTCCTTAAAAGCATAAGAGGCAATTGGAAGAAATAGATGGCACTGTGAGAAGGACTTAGCTTGATCGTGCAAGATTTAAAGCTTCAGGAAGGGGGTCATGAGCCAAGGAATTCAGATGGCTTGTAGAAGTTGGAAAAGGAAAGGAAATGGATTCTCCCTAAAATCTCCACAAAGGAATGCACCCTGATGGTGCTTTGGTCTTAGCCCAGAGAAATCCATATAGAACTTGTGATCTATGAAACTATAAGATAATAAATTATTGTTGTTTAAACAACTAAGTTTGTGGTAGTTTGTCACAGAAGCAGTAGAAAACTAATACACCTTGTCTCAGGATTTGCTTTGAGGAAAACCCAAATTTAAGATGTTAATTGCTTTTCTTATTGTTCTTGGGGTGTTCAGTCCCACTTTCCCTGATATATGATGGGGGTAAATGCTTCATGGATTTGACTGCCAAAACAATGTAGAAAATTGAGCTAATTTGGAA
Organism: Bison bison bison; assembly: GCF_000754665.1. Taxonomy (NCBI): domain Eukaryota; kingdom Metazoa; phylum Chordata; class Mammalia; order Artiodactyla; family Bovidae; genus Bison; species Bison bison. The sequence continues at coordinate 26,519,658 of NW_011495032.1, read as the reverse complement.
TAATGTCTGGCTAATTACATTAAACCTCTGTTTCTTTGGCAGAGGAACCCTTACCTTGGAGCGCCAAAGAAGTCTCAATTGGGTAACAGTTTTAATTAGTCCAGCTCTCTCTCCTATCCAAAGCCTGGTTCTGCATCTGTTGCTATTTCTCATTTAAAACATGAAATATTCTAAATATTCCAGAATTAGAAATAATTATTGCTGCAGACACTGGAGGGTTCAAGCTATTACCTAGATGCAAATAGTTTCATATTTTACTGTAGAAGAAATTATTTCTAGCATTAGAAATAATATAACATTACTTCAGATCTCCTAACACAGTGATACTTTAAAGTGAAAGCTCTGGAAATGAACAAACCTAACCCCCTTATTTATTTATTTTTTAAAATCCTCAAAGTATTGGCTTGTCTCATTTTCTTAGTCAAAGCTTGCTTCTCAGTTTTGCCCTGCTAATGACCTCAGCTCTCTCTTGATGCTTTAGGACCAAGGGCTCTTTGATTAATCATTCTCTGTGTTAATATCAAACAGCCCTTGCATTCTTCAAACAGATCACTGCTTCTGTTAAATAATGCCCTAAATATACAAAGCAGATAAATGATGACCATTGAGCCAATGGGAACAGAACTGGGCTCTAAGACTGCGTTGCAATTATAATGAAAAGACACATAACTGATGAGTTCCATATCCGAACTTAAAATGATTTGTGAAGCATAAGATCAAGAGAAATACAGACTGAGGTCTCAAGTTGGACTTTCTACGATGAAGTATAGACTGGGGGTAGAAAGCATTTTAAAATTGCTTGGTGTGCTTGTGTCTCTGTGTATTTTTTTTTTTTTCCTTTGAAATGGTTAAATGCTTCAAGGAGTAGAACCTCTCTGGGGGGAAAAGGCCCAGCATGATATGTATCAGGGTTTTATTTCATTCCAGTCTCTTGCTTATTTTAATTTATGAGGTGTGGAGAATATTAGTTTTTTCGATGATTTAATATTTTACATTGTAAGTGATCTTCTGCAGTCAGTTTGTTAATTAGATACTGCAGACGGGTCGCTTAATATTGTGTGTTGACTCTGCGGGGAAAAAAGGAAGAGAGAATATTTCTGATAGGCAAAAAGAACCCACCACACGTCATCAAAGTTCTCTTACAGACTATGTGTTGGAGGTGCTTTGCTGTAAAACAAATTATATTTTGCCTTTAAAAAGGCTCCCTGAGAGCACTGGAGATAATTGGAACCCTCTCTTGCTTTGCTTCTTTAGAAGTTTTCTGGAACTAGGCAGGAAAAGAAGACTGGAACCTGAGGTTTTTTATTTAAATATAAAACCATGTCAGGGAGAATTAAAACACTTTTGCAAATCTGGAATCCATTGAAATACACTGTCCTGTTTTGATTTCCTTGGAGGGCCCACACTGAAATGGTGGCTTTACATGATTTCCTACTGGCCCTGTCCGCAACACCAGCACCTCCTAAATAAAAAGGATGCAGTCTACCAGCGTATTAGTTATGTTGTTGTTTAGTCATCCAGTCATGTCTGACTCTTTGCAACCCCACGGACTGTAGCCCTGCCAGGTTCCTCTGTCCATGGGATTTCTGAGGCAAGAATACTGGAGTGAGTTGCCACTTCCTTCTCCAGGGGATCTTACCAACCCAGAGATCGAACCCGAGTCTCCTGCATTGTAGGCAGTTTCTTTTCCACTGAGACACCAGGGAGGTCCATTAATTATGTGCTTAGCTTTTAATTTGGATAACTTATGAATGGGGACAAACTGACATGTAATGTATAGACGTGTTCTCTTCTACTCCTACCAGAGAAAGCGGCTATTGACTGGATCCTTTGATTAATGTCTACTCTATGGGTTGGCTTTATCAAAACTTTGAAAAGCCAGGAAGCTCACCAACAGTGTGCTTTGTCACACAATTCCATTACACACACCTTATTTTTGCTTTGTGTAAAATTAGTGTGTACAACACCAGTGAGATATTTTTAGTGATATTCAAAATATGTTGTAAAGTCAAAAGACAAGTAAATCAGTAGTTCATTTTAAGATGAGTTCAGGTACGTGAAACAGAAGACTAATATTTTTTTTTAATAAAATCCCTACTGTAGGAGTCCAAGTCACTTTCATAAGCAACCCAACAATAACGAATTATTCTATGACATGTCATAACGCTTTTGAACAGGTTTTCAGCTGTGCTTTGTAAGAACAAAATGGTGGCACATACAGGTAGTATGGATAAGAGAGTTAAAAATCTTTCTTTGTTACAAACAGAAATAACCTGTAACCTCATAGCCACCACACGATTTTTTTTTAATTCTTTTTTTTTTCTTTATTTCTGTTTTTTGTCTGTTTTAATTCATCTGTAATATTTGAATGTTCAACTCATTGCCTTTCTTTTCTGAAACTAAAGATAGTGATATTAGCATATGATTAGTAAGAAACTAAGGAAAAGGAAGCCCACTCCAGTGTTCTTGCCTGGAGAATCCCAGGGACAGGGGAGCCTAATGGGCTGCCGTCTATGGGGTCGCACAGAGTCGGACATGACTGAAGTGACTTAGCAGCAGCAGCAGCAGCAAGAAACTATTTTTTCCATAAAATAGTGCTTTCCAAAGGCAAAACAATCAAAATTTGCTATTATTTCATTTGGGTTTTATGTGCCTGATACAACTCTAATTTAAAAAATAATTGAAACTGTGGAATTGAGTTTATATTTATATAATCAATAAAAATGAAAATTACATATATATTTCACAGATTCAACTATTTCTTAAGATATCACATATATATATGTATACAAATTGTAGTGCTAGTGATACGATTTTCATTTTTATTTATTTTGTTAGCATATACCCTCATTATTATTATACAGTATTTAATTAAAAATATAAACTTTAATAAAAACATATCCTCTGAGATATTTTCCCCTTGTCATGTTATGACATAGCTTCACAGATGCGCTTTTTGACTCCTTCAAGAGTTTCCTCAGAGGTGAGAAAAATAAGCGCAACTAAAAATGGAGGACATGTTTAAGAACTCAGTGGTTAGTGAGTCACTTTAGAACATAGGATGATGAGACACAACTATACTCAGGATTCTCTCTCCTGAAAACAAAGCCAAACAAAACAAAGAATGCTTCATCCCCCTTCCTAGAAGTAATGGATAAAACAGAAATAATATCCAGGGTTGAATTCTGAATGCCATTTGGCGCACAATGGTTATTCAGCAAATGCTGTTTATTGGTGACAGTATCAGGAACTTCACAGAGCATCAGTTGCAGTTTCACCCACAGAACAACTTTTCACATTCAACAGAGAGTCATAATATATAAATAAAAGGTTGTCTCACTCCTCCAGAGACAAGCATTTTGCTCTCTTAAATGTGGGATTCGTTTAAACCTCAAGGCTCCAATTAACTCTAATATATTGATCTAGCATCCCTCTATGGAAATGTATCATGTACTTGAAATATATATTTAATATGGTAATATCCTCAGCCAAGCATAGCTCTAAAGTCACTATCTTTTTTTTTTCTGTTCTATCTGCTATTTAATTTCATTATGATTTCTAAAAATTCTCTGGTAGTGTACAGCTGCTCCACTGTTAATAGCCTTGAAATAGAAATGTGTTACTTTGCTTAGTGAGAGACATCTGCAAATGGTAGAAAAACAAAATCATTTTGATATGATTAATACAGGAAGATGGTTATTCGTATTTTTTATGCATGTCGTTTAAACTCGAATATGTTTGCCTTCCAGCCATTTTAGATATGTTATTCTGATCTATGATTTAAATATGTGATGCTTTTAGGATCTACATAAAAAAGAAGACTGTTTGCCAGCTCATCTAATACCCTACTGCTGCTAGTTGGCTGGGGTTTTTGAATGTCACAAACAGAGCTTTGATATGGTACCCATGGGGCTCTTTATTCAGGATGATGTAAATAACTACTCCCAACATTTGGTCCTTCTTCCATCTTTGATCATGTCATCTTGAAATTTGCCCTTGCAATGAGCAAGAATCTTTACTTTCACACTAGAAGAGCTCATACTATATTTGAAAATGTCAAAGCACATAAGCCCTAGGAGGGCAATAGGACAGGTTCAAAAGTTTGCAGGTAGATGGATTATTTGAGGCTTAGAGATCACAACGAGAGAGAGGAGAGAGAGTATGCCTTCTCTCACTCCCTCAGTCTTGCAAATCTTTTGTTACATCATAAATCTTTCTATGTTCCTTCCCCTGTTCTCCAGGCATTTCACAAGTGGTCAGTCTTGGTCTCAGATTTACACAAAGAGGCCTGGAACTGACCTCACTGGAGGGCACAATTTATGTGGTAGAGCCAGTGACCGAGTGTGGAATGCAATCCAGCCCCCTTGTCATGGCGGCTGAAATGCTCCCATCAGACCCTTCTTTCTCACTGGTGATTCAAGGCATCTCAGTGCTTAAAGGAACCTTGGAATTAACCTCCTTCAGCTCCATCCTTTCCCAGATAAAGACAAAAACTCAGGTGAAGTGATTTTTGTGAAGGTTATACACCTTCCTCTTTCCTCTCATCCTGAATGACTGCCCCTGCAATCTCTTTAAGAAGGTGCAGCCTATGCTTCTGCCTGGAGCCCAGAAGCATTGACTATAGAGATCTGAAATCCTAAGGGTTCATATGGCAAGAGAGTAAAACTCTGCCATCCTTAGTTGGTCTTCCTAGAGCCATTAGAGGGCCTACTGGGGATCTGTAACAAGGCTAGGAGACCTGGGAGTAGTTCCTCCGTGCCCCATAAGTCAAACCCAACAGATTTCACAATGAGCAAATAAGATGTTCAAGTGTTCTTGAATCTCCACCCAATAATGCTGCTGCTGCTGCTAAGTCGCTTCAGTCATGTCTGACTCTGTGTGACCCCATAGACGGCAGCCCATCAGGCTCCCCCGTCCCTGGGATTCCACCCAACAATGAGCATTCCTCAATTTGGTATATGTTACAACTGGCACTTCAGACCAGCAGGGAAAAGATAAAAGACAGGATATTTAATAAATGGTGTTGGTACAAAAAGGTAGGCATTTAGGAAAAAAAAAAAATTCAGTCTTCACCTCCTACTCTGTGTGATGATAAATTCCAAGTGGATCAGATATTTTGATGTTAGAAATAAAACTATAAAATTACTAAAAGAATCTGGAAAATTTTTAATCCATGGTATGGAAAGATTTTTAAAAAACTCATCCAAACTCCAGAAGTCATAAAAAAATTGATGAATCTTTATACATACAAAAATAAAAGCTTCTATATGACAAATACACACACATAGATAAACTAAGTCCAAAGCTATCTACAAACTACAAAAAAAATTGCAACTCATGTATAAACAAAGAGCTAATTTCTCCAATAGATAAAAAGTTTCTACAAATAGAGAAATAAAAGCCCAACAAGCTGATAGGAAAATCTGGGCAAAAGATATAAACAGTTCACAGAAAATGAAATATGAATAGCTCTTAAGCATTTGGAAATATGCTCGACTTCACTCATGATAAAAGATATGCAAATTAGAACTACATTGAGATACCATTTTTCTCCTATCAGGTTGGCAAAAATCCAAAGATTCGATAATACACCCCATTGATGAGGCTGTAGGAAACAGACCCTCCCATACATTGCTTGTGGGAGTGTATGTTAGCATAACCCCATATGGAGAGCAATTTAGCAAAATCTATCAAAGTTCACAAATACATCTATCTTTTGCCTCATCAATTTCACTTATGGAAATTTCTGTTACAAATGGACTTGCAAATGAATGAAAGGACATATGTTTAAGATATTTATCACAGTATTATTTGTAAGACCAAAAAAAAAAAAGAAATAACCTAAATTGTTAAATCAATAAATTGTTTAAATAAACCGTGATGTATAAATACAATAGAAGCAAGATTCTCTGACCCACATCCTAGATTAATGGAAATAAAAACAAAAATAAACAAATGGGATCTAATAAAACTTAAAAGCTCTTGCATACCAAAGGAAACTATAAACAAGGTGAAAAGACAAGCTTCAGAATGAGAGAAAATAATTACAAACAAGGCAACTGACAGCAGGTTAATCTCTAAAATATATAAGCAGCTCATACAGCTCAATATCAGAAAAGCAAACAAACCAATCCAAAAAATGGGCAGAAGACCTAAACAGACATTTCTCCAAAGAAAACATACAGATAACCAATAAACGCATGAGAAATACAAATCAAAGCTACAATGAGGTATCACCTCACATCTGTCAGAATGGCCATCAAAAAATCTATTAATACAAACAAATAATGCTAGAGAGGATGTGGAGAAAAGGGAACCCTCCTGCACTATTGGTGGGAAGGTAAACTGATAGGGCCATTATGGAAAACATTATGAAGATTTGTTAAAAAACTAGGAATAAATCTACCATATGACCCAGCAATCCCAGTACTAGGCATATCCCCTGGGAAAACCACAATTCTAAAAGGCACATGTACCCCAATGTTCATTGCAGCAATATATACAATCGTTAGGACATGGAGCCATCTAGATGTCCATCGATGGATGAATAGATAAAGGAGCTGTGGTACATTTATACAATGAAACATTACTTGGCCACAGAAAGGAACAAATTTGAGTCAGTTGTAGTGAGGTGAATGAACCTAGAGCCTCTTATATAGAGTGAAGTAAGTCAGAAAGAGAAAGACAAGTATCTTATCTTTGTCATAACACATTGTATTAATGTGTGTGTGTGTGTATATATATATATATGGACTCTAGAAAAATGGTACTGATGAAGCTAGCAGAGAATGTACTTGCGGATACAGCAATTGAAGGTGAGGGTGGGATGAACTGAGAAAGTAGCATTGACATATATACACTGCTACTGCTGCTGCTGCTAAGTCGCTTCAGTCGTGTCCAACTCTGTGCGACCCCAGAGACGGAAGCCCACCAGGCTCCTCCATCCATGGGATTTTCCAGGCAAGAGTACTGGAGTGGGGTGCCATTGCCTTCTACTACTATCTACTACTAGGCTTCTTCTACTATCATGTGTAAAATACTGGGAGTTTGCTAAATAACAGGGATCCCAGCCTGGTGCTCTGTGATGTCCTAGACGGGTGGGATTCGGGGAAGGGGAGGGAGGTTCAGGAGGGAAGGGATATATATATATATATATACACATATACACATATAATTATGACTGATTCACACTACTGTATGGCTGAAACCAACACAAAATTGAGATACAATTTTTGACTAATTAAAAAATAAAATTTAAAAATAATAATAATAATAGAATACTATGAAACAAGCAAAAAAATGAGTGAAGCTGACTCTGTGTACCAAAAAAGATCAACATGGAAAGATCTTTGAGAACTTATTGAATAAAAAACAGCAAAATGCAGAATAATGTGTAAGATGCTTTTGATATTTAAAAAAGGAGAAATAACCTAAATTTAAATTTGTTACTATATACATAAAGTAACTAGAAAAATTTATAAGAAATTAAATATAGCGGTTGCTAATAAGAGGTGAGCACAGGAACTAGGAATATGGGGTACAGGAGCAGCAGAATTTCTCACTGTTTATTTTTTAAAACTTTTATTGAAGTATATAATTGATATACAATATTGTTAATTTCTTCTATGCAGCAAAGTGACTCAGTAATACATATATATGTGTGCATAAGTTGCTTCAATTGTGTCCAACTCTTTGCGACCCCGTGGACTGTAGCTCACCAGGCATCTCTTTCCATGACATTCTCTAGGCAAGAATACTGGAGTGGATTGCCGTGCCCTCCTCCAGAGGGTCTTCCCAACCCAGGGACTGAACCGGAGTCTCTTACATCTCCTGCATTGGCAGATGGGTTCCTTACCACTAGCCCCACCTGGGAAGCCCAATACATACATATATACATATATATATATATATTCCTGTGCTGTACCGTAGGACCTTATGGTTTATCCATCCTATATAAAATAGTTTGTTTCTTTATATTTTTATAACCATGCAAATATATAATTTTTTCAAAAGCTATACTTTCAAATCAAAGAAAAATTAGGCAAGCCCCCTGTTTGATTCTGAGGATGCTAACAGGTCTCTGTTTTAGCATGAAAGTTAAGATTTCCAGATTAATATGCCCAGAGTCTTCACTCACTCACTTGTCCTTCTTTCCGTCTTTCACTCAACAATTGTTTATTTACAATCTACTGTGTCAGAGGTGCTATACTAGGCCCTGGAGATGCATGAGAACAGGACCCACTAGATCTCTGCTTCAGGAAATCTGCATTCTCGTCCAGGGTCTCTTCCATCTGGGGTCAGGGCAAGGGGTCCCCAGTTAGCATAAAAAGACTCTAGGACCCATATCAACAAGTGTTGCTTTATTATATCCTCTCAAGTGCAAGCACATTAAATCTCCATAGGTACAGAGTTCAAAAATTCAATATCCTTGATTTTTATGAGCAAACAAGATATATACAGGCTGGAGGCATTTTTGGTTTCTCTCAACAGCACCTTTTTTTTTAAAGTTCCATAATATCTTTTATTGTGTATAATACAATATAATTTGAAACTCTATTCCAAAAATGGGCCTTGCTTATAACTTATCTAGGGTTGTAATCATTTCCTGTGATTTACATTGATGGCTTTTTATTAATGCTCTAGTATTATACCACATATCACTACATTCCTTTCCTTTCTGTTTTATTTTCTTCTTAGTTTTATTAGTTTACATTCCATTTTGATTAATTTTTCAAGCCAAATATCTGTTTCTGGGTGTTCATACCAGTCCCTTGAACAGCAGTACCTTCTTTTTTCTTTTCTCCTACTCCAATTCAGGCAGATAAAAGCTGGTGATAGTAAAGCTCATTTAAGCTGAGTGTGTGTTTGTGCATGAATGTGTGTGCATCTATAATTGCATCAGCATAGTTCAGAACTGAGCCCATTTGGTTAGCGATACAAAGCAGCGCCTTCACGGCTGTCCAATAGAAATTTCTGAGATGACTGGAAGGTTTTCTGGTGGTCCTGTCCAATACGGCAGCTGGTAGCCACCTATGGCTACTAAGGACTTCCAGTGTGACTAGAGCAACTGAGAATTGTATTTTTAGTTTGATTTTATTTAAATTAATTGGAATGTGAAAAGCTGGCAGGAGAGAGATAAGATGTGAATGCAAGGTATAAGGCCCCAAAGAGAGTATCCAGCCATCCAAATTGCAGCCACCAACAGCAGACTCAAACCAGTCAATCCTAAAGAAAATCAACCTTGAATATTCATTGGAAGGACTGACGCTGAAGCTGAAACTCCAATAATTGGTCACCTGATTCAAAGAACTGGCTCCTTGGAAAAGACCCTGATGCTGGGAAAGATTGAAGGCAGGAGGAGAAGGGGACAACAGAGGATGAGATGGTTGGATGACATCACCAACTGGATGGACGTGAGTTTGAGCAAGCTCCGGGAGTTGGTGATGGACAGGGAAGCCTTGCATGCTGCAGTCCATGGAGTCACAAAGAGATGGACACGACTGAACAAGTGAACTGATTGAACTAAAAGCAGAAAGGCCCCATAATGGGAATCTCTGAGTCTTGGGTATGCCAATCCGATGGTAAAGCCTTTTTGCTTTGTAAGGAATAGTCGCCACAGATTAGACATGGTCTCTAGGTAATTACTGAGATAAAATGGAGCACAATGCTTTCTTCTCACACTCAATCATAAAATTGAAGTCAGCAAACATCAAAGAGATTTGGTTAAAACTCTAGGCAGGCTCATTAGTGTTCAAGGCTGAATTCTAGTCCTTGGTACACATCAGGAACATGGGAGAAAATGCCATCTCATGGATGCCTGAGCCCCTCAATCTGTGTTTGGGGGAAGATGGACACCCAAGGGACATCAGGAATGCTAGAGTCAGGAAAGTCAACTAATTTTAGACCTCACTCACTGGTGGGCATGGGCTCATATCACATAGCCCAACTGGGAAGGATTAACTCAAGACTTGAATGTAGTTGTGCCAGTGGATAAAGAGTTTTCTGTATCTCCAGGTAGATGGGCTCAGATAAGCAGAAACTTACAAGCTATAAGTCTATCTAGTTCAATCTCCTATATCTATGTATGCATGCTCAGTCATGTCTGACTCTTTGAGACCCCATGAATGGTAGCCTGCCAGCCTTCTCTGTCCATAAAATTTTCCAGGCAAGAATACTGGAGTGGGTTGCCATTTCCTACTCCAGGGGATCATTCCTAATCAGGGATCGAACCCGCTTCTCCTGTGTCTCCTGCATTGGCAAACAGATCCTTTACCACTGTGCCGCCTGGGAAGTCCTCAGTCTCCTTCATGAGTGTGTGTGTGCTAAGTCGCTCCAGTCATATCTGACTCTTTGTGACCTTATAGGCCACAGCCCACCAGGCTCCTCTGTCCAAAAGATTCTCCAAGCAAGAATACTGGTATGGGTTTTCATGCCCTCCTGCAGATTATCTTCCCGGCCCAGGGATCTAACCCATGTCTCTTATGTCTCCTGCATGGGCAGGCAGGTTCTTTACCACTAGCACTATCTGGAAGCCCCCAGCATCCTTCATTTGTTCCTTATTACCCACACTATTGGTGTACATACCCCACCTGAACATTCAGTGCTCTCCACAATATGGAGCCCACCACTGTGCTCAACCTTTGTCTCCACAGGTTCCCCCCATTTCTATGCTGTGGCCAAACTTGGCTGTGCATACTTCCTTAACCACTCCCCAGCCTCACCCACCCATGTCCTCACTCAAGCTGTTGCCAGAAATGCTCTCCTCTAGCATCTCCATCTGTCAAAACCCCATCCACTCTCATGGTTTATTTCAGGGCTTCCCTGGTGACTCAGATGGTAAAGAATCTGTGTGTAGTGCAGGAGACCCGGGTTTGGTTCCCTGAGTTGGGAAGATCTCCTGGAGAAGGGAATGGCAACCCACTTTAAAATTCTTGCCTGGAGAATCCCACGGATGGAAGAGCCTGGTGGGCTACACAGTCCATGGTTTATTTAAGGCCACATATTTCCTGAAGTCCCTTCCCTGGAATCCACAACTGCATTGCTTACTTTCTCCTTGGAACCTGTGGCCCTGGGTTGGTGCTTCTGTTTTGGCTCTTGTTTTGCTCCTCCTTAGGCTGTGGGCCGGAGAAGGCAATGGCACCCCACTCCAGTACTCTTGCCTGGAAAATCCCATGGATGGAGGAGCCTGGTAGGCTGCAGTCCATGGGGTCGCTAAGAGTCGGACACAACTGAGCGACTTCACTTTCACTTTTCACTTTCATGCATTGGAGAAGGAATGGCAACCCACTCCAGTGTTCTTGCCTGGAGAATCCGAGGAACAGGGGAGCCTGATGGGCCGCTATCTATGGGGTCGCACAGAGTCGGACACGACTGAAGTGGCTTAGCAGCAGCAGCAGCAGCAGGCTGTGGGCATTAGTGAGTCTGTCTGATCTTATCTCCTATTCTGTGAGCACTTTGAGGATGGGGCTCACATTCTGTATGGTTGATCGTGTTTGACCCATGGTTGATTTCCAGGAATTATTGTTTTTGAACTGGATCAGGATAGTTCTATACCTGGCAGAAATTTCAGCTATAGTCACTAAAAAAAGAAATTTTTTGCTCCCAAAATGAGCATTTATCTGAAAACTACATTATTGTGCCATGGAATATTTTTCAAATCAAAAGTGGCACCCTGGTGACCTAGAGGTCATATATGGCCTCCATCCATACTTTGCTTGACACACCATGTTATTTTTTAATTGTCAACAACATTTAAAATGTTGGAGAGTTTACATAAAAATCCATGTTTCTAGACTTCTTGAAAAAAAGAATCCAATCTAAATTTGCCATTTTGTCAAGGTCCCTGGCTAATCCCCTGCCTCAGATCTGCAGGGACTAGACTTTATTTGTCCTTTCTAACGTTGGATGTGCATAGTCCATGCACCGTTAACAATGACAATGATCCACTCATGTCATTGGTGAAGCTCATCTTGCCAATTTTTAAATCATACATGTTCTGATGATTTCACTGGTTATTGTTTTGGCCTTTGACTTTCTGTATCACTCATCAAACTCCCAAGAGTGCAGCACATGCTCAGATAGAAATATGATTTAGGTAATTTTGAAGGACCATAATGAAGGTGGCTCCATGTCTGTGGTCAACTTTCCTGCAATTTTTAGACATGAGACAATTAGTCAAGGGACTGGGGGTGGTGGCAGAAGTGGTCGACACTTGAAAAGGTGTAAAGAGAGTGAGACCCATGTGCTGTTGGATACTAACATTTCATTTCACATCCATAACACCTTTTGTGTGAAGATTTCCAAGTAGATTTCAGGAAGTAATTGAGCCTCACAGCACTTGATGAGAAGGGGAAGTGTTTTGTTCAATTTCTGATAGAGGGAACTGAGGCATTATTTGTTCACTACTGTAAGGACTTCTCTATGAGAGGACTAACTGGTGGTTCAATGTAATTATCTTCATTTCAGGCCCCATCCCTAATCACTCATTCTTATTCTTTGGTTTCAAGGGTAATTTATGTTAGATCAATTTAGATTCCCTCTCAGAATTTAATCAATACCATCTGCATCTTGTAGGCTGTCCTTGGCTAAAGCTTAATCTTCAAAAAAAATGTAGGGACTAAAAGAGCATAAACAGGCAAAATGCAGAATCAGGTCGCTCTCTGACTTAGAGGAAAATTTCAAATTTTTGATTTTCAAAATCCCCATCCTCCATTTTCAATATTCCTTTTGTCCTCTCTCTTCCACCTAACTAGTGTGACAGCAGCTACTTGTATTCAGCCTTTATTTTAATATCTTCTTCTTGAAACATCTGAAGGGAGACTTCTAATTTTTTTGACCCATGAAAAGTGGAAGTTTTAAAGAAAAGATCTTGTTAGCCAGATCAACACTTCAAGTGTCTAGCAAGTGCTTTCAGTGTAGAAAAGAACAACTGCCTTTGACTGTTAAATCCATTACCCTAATCACATTTTAAATGAACCATTATGAGGCACTGATTTATATAATGTCTTCGCAAACACAGTATTTCTAGAGTGCAGTTATTCATGGTATTTTGAGTAGGATTTGGTCATTATGTGTTCTTTGTAATAATCATCAGCACTCAAAATGACTTTTCTCGAAAGATTATCTTTCCAGGGCCATGTCCCTAACCAAGTAACAAAAAACAAATGGAGATTGCAGGAATTAAACACCAAATTGTCTGTTGCTTCATCAAGTTCACGGGCTAACCTTTCACCTCTGGAAGGATAGGATTAGATACAACTTGGATAAAGGTCATTTAAGAGCTTTCTCCTATGTACTTTTGGAACCAAGAGAAGAAAGTGAATACATGGATTTCTCCCCCAGAAAATCTTGCTTCAGAAGAGAAAAATTACAAGCAATATTTAGGGGTTATTTCATGCCCCCATAGCAAGATCTTGACATTGGCAGATGATGGTTTTCTCTAAGCAGAATTTCTGAGTCTCCAAGTCAGCTATAAGGGAGCAAATTGGAGCTGTACCAACTTAAGCCTGGGAAGATTATTCTCCCTCCTTCCTTCCTGAGTGTGGACAAGGTTCATCCCCAGCCTCAGCCATTTCTGATTTGCCCCTTTGGAGCCTCTGCCAACTGCTCCTTCCCCAGTGCATCCCTTTTTATTACCATTCGATCATCAGCTTCTTGTGTCTGTCATCTCCTCTTGTAGCCAAGTGACCTGCCCTGGATCATTCCATGCTCTGTATTTTTCTAAATTACATTGTTCTCTGGAGTCTGTTGCCCAATTGAAAGAGTTACACAGTCTTTCTCTGGTAGTTACTCAAGCTATCAATCATTCTGTAACCACCTGTACTACCGTTAACCTTCTTCCTGTCTTCCAAATCAAAACCCATTTCTCACTTCCATATGTCAACACCAGCCACATGCATTGATTAAGTGTCTTTCATTTGAAAGCACGCAGTCCTGTTACCCTTGCCTACGTCTGAATGCCTCCCATATGCTCTCCATGCAAGCCTAATTCTTCTGTTCTCTTCCTCTGGAAAGTCATTCTTCATTGTAATAAGTTGCCCAAAGTAAATGTATTCATCATCTTTTTCTCTGACAACCATGTTTCTCCACTACGGGAAATTAAACCCTGCAACATATGGCCTGAGCAGCAAACTTTAGTGCTTGTTCGCTCAATTGTTTTAACACATTGCCGCCTTCACATAATATTCTGTTTGCCACTAGCATGTCAGCCTTCCACTTGACATATGCATTAGATATGTTAATGGCAAGACAGAAACCAACCGAAGCTGACAGTATGACGAAAGAAGGGTAAGTGCCTATTAATTACTAAAATTCACTTTTTCCCACTATTTAAAAGGTGGGGGGACAAATGAATGTCTCCAGAACATGCCACCACATTAGCCTGCTGTGGTGCCATCTGATGGTTTTTAAAACCCCAAGTACTAAGGAAGAGCTTTGTGTCTACTCAGCAAGGCCAATACAAATGACATGAACCCTGTCCATCCACTCTCTCTGCTTCCCCAGCCAACCACTTACACAATGGACAGGTCATGGTGGCTGAATGCTTTTTGTAGCCATCCAAACACCACTAGTACCTGTTCCAGAATTCTTTTCTCTCTTACTTATGCATGTAACCTGCCCTGTAAGTATATTCTAAATCTATATTTTTACTGAAGATAGAACACATTTTCTTCTGGGACATTGCTTCAGAGATGAGATTAACTGTTTATGACTCTTTGGGGTTCTATTCTGAATCTACAGATGCTGAAGTCACCTTTCAGGTAAGAAACTTTGATCTTGGAATTAATGAGAAGAAGTTATCATTTATTAAAAAGCAGGTTTTCCATTTTTAGATTTTTTTTTATTACTACCCTTTCATTTTCAGGACATATTCTTAGGACATGTGCATGTCCCTAAACAATTTTTTAAAAAGTTTAAAAGTTTTTAAGTGGAAACTATAGTGATTTTTTTTTTTTACATAAACAAGTTAGAGCTATATTTGAGTCTTGGCTTTTACTCAATGCTGGAGGATCTCCAAGAGCCAGTGGGTTTCCTAGAATCTCTGTGATTAGTCTCTATGACATTTCCTGAGACCTCAGAAATCCATGGCTCCTGGGGCATTCCCCT
This sequence comes from Bison bison bison, assembly GCF_000754665.1. Classification (NCBI taxonomy): domain Eukaryota; kingdom Metazoa; phylum Chordata; class Mammalia; order Artiodactyla; family Bovidae; genus Bison; species Bison bison. The sequence continues at coordinate 26,504,553 of NW_011495032.1, read as the reverse complement.
ATCAATAACTGTATCATCATGAACTCACATATATAGTTCCAATAGTTACCTGGGGCTTAATTGAAAGAAACAATTTATGAATGTCCACCCATGACCCTGACCCTCTGAAAATATATCTTGAAACTCAGTTAGATGGCAGAGAGCTGTATTCCAGGACCTCATCACACTGTTTCTCTATAAAATTGCTTGTACGTTGACTTCAATATCAGCAGCCTACACTGAGGGACATTACCAGAAATACTCCTGTGGAACTCACTGTATTTCCTATGAGATCATTGTTTAAGGTTATCAACTGCATTACCCAGTGTCCTCTCAATAAGGACCTATGTGACAATTTTTTTTTTCAGGCTATAGTACCAAGAATACCTGAGCCATAGCTGAGACCTAGATTTATCTTTCTGATTTAAAGAGCTTAGAGCATGTAAGTAGGAACTCATGATATATTTTTGTATCCTAAATTCTTTGAAGGATATCCTTTTTTATGACTGCCCTTATTTTTCTATTACCCTGATTTTCTCAAGTATTTATTCTTAATTGAATTGAACATTATAATATACACATGTATCTTGTCCAATGACCTTATACACTTTCTAAAATAAGGTAAGTTATATTAATAAATGTATAAATATATACCTAAAAACCAGGCTTCAGAAAGTATATATTTATAAATATTTATACATGTATTTTTAAAAATACATTTCAAAATATACCATTCAGCAGAAAAACATGTATCAGGCACTGATGCTTATTGTGTTTACACAACACAACACCAGTAGGAGAATTTTATCTGTTCTGTCAAGAAAATACATTTCTTCTCATAGGGTAGGAAGCTGTAAGAGAAATACAGGAATACATGTTTACTATGCATTGACAGAATACACTCAAACAATTGCACATAGAAATATATTCAAGAGTTGGGAGAAACAGTCCAGGAAAGTAACTTTTGACCATCTTGATCTACCAGTCTGCACATGACAATAATACTGTTAATATTACCAAGGTAAATACTTATACATATCAAAGAGTTTTTTATATTATCCAAATAGGTATTCATTCACTCCATAAACATGCATGGAGCAATGTGCTGGGCACAAGAGGTACTGGGATGAATGAGCCACAGCTCACTGCAACAGAAATAGAAAAATGACAAGATATGCAGCATTTGATGTGACTGTGAGACATTCAGGTAGATATGGACGTCTAACAGAATATTCTAGACACTGTAGCTCAACATCACCTTTTATAGTTACAACACAATTATTGGGTGGAACACATTCTGCTGGGTGAGGGACGTGTTTGTAGGACAAAGTTGAATGCTAGCAATTGCTCTTTGTCATGACAGCATTGACAGAATGGCTGAATTAATTCACTAAATGGCATTCCTGTGCACACAACACAACACAAATAGTAATAGTAATATCAAAGAGTGGAAACCATTCCTGGCATTATTCTCTTCCCTTTTTGTCTAGAACTACAAAGTATCTTTAAAGTAAGTCACCAAGTGAATTTTTTTCCTGATATTGTCATTACACGAGCCTAAGAAAACAGAGAAATTTGTACCGATCCGTGAGAAAGGTTAAAATTTGGACTTCTTTTTGAAAATCATGACTCCAATATTATCTGTTTGGATTAAAGTACATCCTAGGGTTTCCAGGTTAGCATTTGCAGTGAAAGGTTTTTTGTTTACTTCTATATTTAAGAGAAACCCTAAGAAGAAAGTAGCCCACAAAATTGAGTAAGTTGAAAGATCAAAGTTATTCAGTTGAATTGCACCTAAAGCAAGATGACAGGAAATACAGTCTTCAAACACAGCCTCTATAGACACACCAATTAGGAGGCTGTCAAACTACACTCTGACGGATCAAGGGAGGCCCTGATAACAAACATTGTCATAATTCAATTTTGAGGCCACAAAGTTCTGGGACTTTTTTTGAGACATCTGACAGGAGCCCATTTGGTTTGCTCTTCTGCTTTGTATACTATACAGTATGGTGAAATCTTGGCACAGTAACCCAGTGGATACAAAGTGGATTTCTAAGTCAGGAGCCCTCAAATATCTTCCCATTACAAGGATGACTTACTGGATCTCCTAAAGACAGAGCACTTAAGATCTTAGTGTCTTAATTCTTCCTTTTTTTTTTTTTTCTTTTTTCTAAAAGTATAATTGAGGCTCCGCTTCCAGTGGCAGGGTCTGGGGAAGGGGCGGCAGGCGCCATGTCGGGCCGCGAAGGTGGCAAGAAGAAGCCCCTGAAGCAGCCCAAGAAGCAAGCCAAGGAGACGGACATTTCCACTCAAGGACAAGGACAAGGAGGAAGATAAGGCATTCAAGCAGAAGCAGAAGGAGGAGAAGAAGAAGCTCGAGGAACTAAAAGCAAAGGCCGCAGGGAAAGGGCCCTTGGCCACCGGTGGAATTAAGAAATCTGGCAAAAAGTAAGCTGTTACTTGTGCCTGAGGCAATGATAACCCTTAGTTCCATTCCTGTTTAAACCCCTGGATTCCCTGCCATAATATCTGTTGCCACCTATAGCTAGAATGAAGTGTTGTCTTGGAACCTATTGTACATTTAAGAATAAACTTTTGTAAACAAAAAAAAAAGTAAAAAAAAATAAAAGTATAATTGAGTTACAATATTTGTGTTAGTTTCAGGTGTGTAGCAAAGTGATTTGATGATATATACACATATATGTTTATACATATGTATTTTGTTTTAAATTCTTTTCCATTATAGATTATTAAAGACAATGAATACAGTTCCCTGTGCCTTAGTGTCTCAATTCTTCTTGCCACAAAGTGTGATAAATAATGGGGAAATTAGTAGGATGTTTCTTCTCAAACCAAATTATTTCTGCTGGAGTTTCTTGTTTCTGTTACATTTATCTGGTTTTGGAAATCCAGTTTCACCATTATATTCTTAAAATTTATCAGAAGTGGAGACAGTAGCCTAACACCAGACTCATCCATTAAAAATGTTTCCTCATTGTTTCTTTTCTTTGTACCACCCTGACCTGTACCTTCTGTAGTAGACATTCCTACTACTCACCAAGGTTTACAATTTTCCTCTCCTCTGAGAACATCATGAGGTTTGTTTGGGCCAGTGGATGTGAACTTAAGAATAGTACTTGATGTCTTGTTGTTGTTCAGTCCCTAAGTCGTGTCCAACTCTCTGTGACCCCATGGATATTAGCACACCAAGACTCCCTGTCCTTCATTATTTCCTAGAGTTTGTTCAAACTCATGTTCATTGATTCAATGATGCCATCCAAGCATCTCATCCTCTGTCACCCCCTTTTCCTCTTGGCGTCAATCTTTCCCAGTATCAGGGTCTTTTCCAATGAGTCGGCTGTTTGCATCAGGTGGCAAAGTATCGGAGCTTCTGTTTCAGCATCAGTTCTTCCAATGAATATTCAGGAAGAACTGATGCTGATAATATCCAATGAATATTCAATATCCTTTATGATTGACTGATTTGATCTTGCTGTCCAAGAGCCTCTCAAGAGTCATCTCCAGTTCCACAGATCAAAAGCATCAATCTTCAGCGTTCAGCCTTCTTTATGGTCCAACTCTCACATAAGTATGTGACTACTGGAAGGTGGCTCAGACAGTAAAGAATCTGCATGCAATGCAGGAGACCCAGGTTTGATTCCCTGGGTTGGGAAGATCCCCTGGAGAAGGAAATAGCTACTCACTCCAGAATTCTTGCCTAGAAAATCCCATGGACAGAGGCATGTCCATGGGTCACAAAGATTTGGACACAACTGAGTGACTTAATGTGAGAATTTGTGTAAAATTGTCCGTCTTCTCCTTTGGGACTATGTTGATAGGGAGCGGTCTTGAGAACAATGGAGTCTGGACTACTGAGCTGTCACAGAAAGAAAATGAGTTTCTCAGACCCAAAGCAGACTTTGCATGAGTAATAAACCTTCTTCTTAAGTCACTGCTCCAATGTTAAATCACTAAAAATGTTGGTGCTGCTTGTTATCTCAGCATAAACTAGACTATCCTGGCTAATTTATTCTACTACTTTCTATTACTGTGTCTTCTACTCGATTTCACACATGAGGCCCATGAAAAATTTAAATATATTTCTTAAAAGAAGTTAAGGGAAAGAGAATATAGAAACCAGATTTGGGTTCTAGGCCTTAAGGTGCATTTTGCTGGTAGACTCAAGCATCATGTCTTAGCACTGTTGTTTGAATTACATATCTGGAATGAAACAAGCTCCTGGACAAAGCCATCTATTGCTAATCACACCTCTGTCTGGATAAGATATTCACTTATTCAGATAGTCAACATATATTTAATAAGTAATCGTGGCAGTCAAGGAGCTAAATCCTTACAATACAGGAGTGAACAAAATAAACAAGGGCTACACTTTCGTGAAACTTCTGATCTTAGAGAGAGAGAAATATGCCTGTACATACACATATACATAAACACATAGAGAGTAAACAAATGTATTATTTTGGTTCTATAAAGAAAATAAGCAGAAGGCAATATGAGAATGGCTGTAGTGAAAGATACTAGGTTTTCCCTGAAGAAATGACATTAAAGCTGTGCCCTGAATAACAAAGAAGCCAGAAGTGCAAAAATTTGGGAGAAGAGGCTGAAAGCGGGAGAAACAACAAATATGGAAGCTCTGAGATGGGAAAAAGCTTGCCTGTTACAGAATCCAAAAAGAAAGCCAATGTGGCTATAGCACAGAATAAAGAAAGGAAGGTGGAAAGTGGTGTGATCAGAAGGGAACAAAAGACCTGGAAGACTCAGTAAAGAGTTTTCATCTCACTCTTAACTGCAGTGGAAAGCCACGGGGATCTTTTAAACAGGGAGGTGACTTGATATGACCTATACTTTTAAAAGATCACTCTAGTTACTCTCTATAAAGTAGATGATGGAGGGAAAGAGTAAAAAAATGAAGTAAGTAATTGGGAGGTACTGCAATTGTCCAAGCAGTGGAAAGGAAGCTATGCAATATACATGGTTTGAGATGGACATCAAGCTTTCCAAACTGATCTCTATATTACAGTTTCCTGGGATACAGATCATTTAGCATCTTCAAAACTCAGGTCACACCCCAGATCAATTAGATCACAATCCTGAGGGTAGGACACAGCTCTCAAAATTTGGTGCTCCCCAGCTGATTCCTATGTGTGGACAAGTTTAGGAACCACTGATGCTGAAATGCAGAAAGAGAAGTATTAATGATACTGACAATTTCATAAGCAGTTTGGGGGGATGTTGGTGCTATTAAATGAAATTGGAAAGACCTAGTAAGGAATAGGTTTGGGATGGAGGCTGTTGGAATCAAAGGTTCAGTTTGGGATGTGGAAATTCTTGAGATGCCTGTTAGGCATTGTACTGTATACTTTGTATAAGTGAAGATCACACAGGCAAGGGAGAGGTCAAGGTTATAGTTTTGACTTCAATGTATGTACTTTAGACATTAGTATAGAGATAGCATCGAAGCCGTGAAACAAGATGAAACTACCTAGTGAGTATAGCCCGAGAAAAGAGAAGGAGGGGACTCTAAGGATTTAGAATTTACCATGACCTGCTGTCTGAATCTGCTGGTCTCCTTCGCTTTGCCTCGATCCCTTGCCTGCAAAGGAGAATGGTGACTTCCTTTCTGCAACCCACTCTGCAGTGGGTTCCGCATTACCTCTTTCTTTAACCTAGCTACTGAATCTGGTTCTCAAGAGAACCCTTCCCTCTGTTTTCTGACTCCTTCTAATTAGCATCTTGGGATAATTAGATATCCCAAGGCCTGACTCAACAACTTCCTACCTAACGAGACCATAACTCTGCTTCACAATGTCCTATATGAAGTGCCGATGAGAACATCCAATGCCGGTCACTCTGCTGGGCAAGCTGAAGAATGAAAAAGCCTGACCTCCTCCAAGCTCTGCCAGCCTCCTGGTACATCACGACTGCCTCTCTCTCAACACATCAATGTGCAGATGATTTTAAGACTCATGAAACCATGTTGTCCCTGCTTCTTTGTGCTAAGCTCCTATGTAGAACTTATTTCTCGAGTTTCTATAGGGTCAAGTTAATGCTGCCATTTTATCACTTTGAATCAATGAAGTCTAGGCATTTGACTCTATTTTCTTAGTTTTCCTGAGAAGCTGCTATACCAATAGCTCTCAGCTCAGCTACAAATGCAGAGCCTGCCATGGGGACCGGCACCTGCCCTCTGTTTCCATTTTCCACTCATTGAATTCAGCTTAGCAGCTGCATCCATTTCCCAACTTTAAACTAATGAACCCATCAGCTATGGTTTCCCCCAGGGCAGCTTTCCAAGGTTACCTTATTACAACACAATATCTTTAATCATATTTAATCATACATTGAGACGGAAAAACAAATAACTCCCATCTGACTATAATGGGATCTCTTTCCATATTATATGTAGCTGTTTAAAGGTCTTCTTCAAAAAGCAATATACAAAGTGTCTCTAGTAGCTTGAGTAATAGTAGAATTATGATATGTAAGTGTTCAGGGGCCTTAGAGGTAGATCAAGAAGTTATTGATTTTCTCTAATTGGATGAATGAGCTAATAATCTATACCCTTGAGATCATCTTGAGGATCAGATTTTCTACTACAAAAAGTCTGGCTTGTTTGAGAGTCACTTCAGCTTTTGGGTAGGGAGAGAAAAGGGAAGAAAGTGAAAAGAATTTTTGTTAAAAAATTCAATCAGTGGGAAAGGTTAACTAATTTACTTAACCATTTTTCTTTTGGAAACAATCCTTCTCAGGATGTGAAAGTAAGAGAGGCCTTTTGACGACATTTGGAGACCTTTGCAGTTTTCCAGCCAAAAGTCTCTACAATCCTCATCAGTTATAGAACAAATCCCAGTGTGATCCAAATAATCTAAACCTGATTTTTACAATTCCACATCCACGGCGGAGGTGGAAGGCTTAGAAGACTTGTCGGCACACTGGCTTTCCCAAGCCTGGCCTATGGATCAGAGCATGTGGAGATTAACTACACATGTTCTCCATCAGCAGAATCATGCTGCCGAGATGCCTGGCCCTCATCACAGGAGATCTGGTTAATAAAAACCGGTGTGATAAAAATAAACAGTAAAGCAATATTTTGTTTTCCAGCCCAGCCTTCAATCTGAATGTGGGAGAGAGCATCCAGAGGGCTCTTTCTCCCCAAAACACACACGCAAAACTTTCATTAGTGTCAATGAGACAAACACGTGTACAGGGAGGAAGACGCCGAGACCCCACAGTGAGCCGTACCAGAGCATAATCTTGGAAACTTGTGAACTGAGAACATGGGGCTAGTCTGATGGTTGTGTACATGGAGGAAATAATGAAACCAAGATTGCTTTACAGGGCTCTTTTATACGCTATCCACGTGCATGTACTTATATGACAAATGCAGGGGAAGACCCACATATAAAATAGAAAGGAGAAAATGAATGTGCATTGAGGTGAAAAAAAGAGTGTGTGTGTGTGTGGTGTTTGTTCTCATACACTGCAGGATTATAAGTTTATCATATGTACAAAAAGTAAAGACAGCAATTAACATGATCTAATCCAAATATCTTGGATTTGACCAAGCAGAGGTGTTCCTTGCAAGGCTCATTTACCTACTCCAGAAGGGGAAAGTTGGAATATAGGATGCACTTTAGATTCTACCCAAGGTAGGCCCATGGACCCCTGGGTCAAGATTTGATCCCCTGAGTGACAGCCACTGAAAATGGCTATAGCCTGTAGGAGCCCTTCCCTTGTCTCTAAGCATGGTGTGCATGTGTGCCTAGTCCCTCAGTCATGTCCAGTTCTTTGTGAACCTATGGACTCTGTCCATGGGATTTCCCAGGCAAGAATACTGGAGTGGGTAGCCATTCCCTTCTCCAGGGATCTTCCTGGCCCAGGATTGAACCTTAGTCTGCACTGCAGGCAGATTCTTTACCGTCTGAGCCACCAGGGAGGTCCTCTAAGAATGGCAGGCACTTGCAAATAACGTTTTCATTTGTGCTTTCTCTACACAATGTTAACCGATAAGGCTACTAACAACTGGAGGGTCATGCTGTAATTTACAAATCAGAAAACACTTTGTGAACAGCCTTGACATCCATGCTCTATCAAGGAAAAGAAAAAGCAGCTCCTGTTTGGAGGATGATGAGCACAGACCTGTGTTATGGGAGGTCCTGGCAGGTGGCAGGGTGCAGTTACTCAGCTGATGACAGGCATCCTTACAAGTCTGCAGCCCCGAGTTGCAGAAAGTACCCTTCTGCAAATATTAGCAGTCTGCAGTATTGAGGAATATAAGTGAGCTTTTGGAAATGCCTTTAATTCTGAGCTCAGTGATCAATCTTGACACAATTCAAGAGAACAATATAGTTTTAAAGTTACACAGATGTGCCCAACAGTTACTTTCTGTTTCCATGTCATGAAATGCATTCTGACAGGGACAGGCAGGAGCTGACTCAACAATGTGCTGTGCACAGTCACTCACTCGTGTCCACCTCTTTGCAACCCCATGGACTATAGCCTGCCAGGCTTCTCTGTCCACAGGGATCTCCAGGCAAGAATACTGGAGTGGATTGTCATTCCCTTCTCCAGGGGATCTTCCCAACCCAGGGATCAAACCGGTGTCTCTTACGCCTAACCTGCATTTGCAGGCGGGTTCTTTACCACTAGCGCCACGTGGGAAGTCTCAATAATGGTGTTCTCTAATTTGGTAAAGTTGGCAGTTATTAACAGGAAGCATCCCATCAGCTCGTTTTTGTGGTCACATGGGGAGGAGAAGGGAAAAGAAATATCAATAATACAACTGTTACCATTTCTATTGGAAAAGGGAATACCCACTACAGTATTCTTGCCTGGAGAATTCCATGGACAGAGGAGCCTCGTGGGCCCCAGTCCATGGGGTGGCAAAGAATCGGACACGACTGAATGACTGACATGTTCACTGCACTTCATGCATACCAGGCACTCAGCTAAGCACCTGACAGACATTACCTCAACCCATCCTTAGAGACCCACCTGTGAGGCAAGTGATCTAACAGATGAGGAGAGTGAGGTTTAAGGAGGCTTTGAGCAACTTGCCCAAGATGGCACAGCTAGGGAGTGCCAGATTTCGACCCAACTGTTCATCCACAAACCTATGTCTTTCAATCCTGCTCTGCTGCTTCTCCAATAGAGGAAAGATTCCCTCTCTTTGCTTGAAAGGAGAGAAAGTAAATTAGGTCCTGGGAAGCATTAACAGAATGTTAAATGCCCACACCAGGGAGAGATCCTTTTGCTTTCCTCAGTATTACTCATTCTCCTTAACAATGGATTGCACCCGGATTAAGTTAAAAGTCCTGAATAATTGAAAAGATGATAAATCAAAAATAAATTCAGTACATAGAACTCACTGAACACCATAGCTTAGCTTAGCTTGCCTTAAACCATGCTCAGAACACTTATATAAGCCTGCAGTTGGCGAATCATCTAACATAATACCTATTTTATAGGTAAGTGTTGAGTAAGCTCATGCAATGTATTGAGGACTGTGCTGAAAGTGAAAAACAGATGGCTGTCTGGGTACAGAGTGGTTGTAAGTGGATCAGTTGTTTACCCTTGTGATCCTGCGGCTGTTGCCACTGCCCAGGATCGCAAGACAGTATATGATTATATCATATGCTGCATATCACAAGTCTGGGGAAAAAATCAAAATTCCAAGTATGGTTTCTACTGAATGTGTATTGCTTTTGCATCTTCTTGAAGTCAGACTGCTTAAGTTGGGGACCCTCTGTAGGTGCTGTCTGTGCTCTACCCATAATCCCTCAGGCCTCGTTCCATGTATAAGCATACAAGTTGCTGCCAACACCTGCAACATCCCAGCTCCAACAACTGCAACTGTTTATCTGAAGGATGTCCTTAGGTTGAGGGAGCCTGCTTTGTTCCCACGGACAGCATGAAGTTCTTGGAAATGCACGTCCTCAGTAGGATAACCCTTAACTCATAACTGATGGGTCTGAAGACACCCATAGCCAGCTGGCCAGTCCCTGATAAAACACCAGTGTGTCATCTATACTGATCCAGACCCATTGCTGGATTGAGCCACAATCACCAAGTGAAACTTTCATCACTGGTGTACCCTTGTTTAGCCTCCTTTCCTTCCAAGTCCCACTCTCCTTGTCTCCTGAATTTCTCCATGTGCAACTGAAGTATGGGGAGGAGTTTGTTGTTGTTTAGTTGCTAGGTCATGTCAGACTTTTGTGACCCCATGGACTTAGCCTGCCAGCCTCCTCTGTCCATGAGAATTCCCGGGCAAAAATACTGGAGAGGGTTGCCATTTCCTTCTCCAGGGGATCATCCTGACCAAGGGATCGAACCTGTATCTCCTGCATTGCAGGCCAACTCTTTGCCACCGAGCCACCAGGGAAGCCGGGAGAAGTTTACCAGTAAGAAAAAGAATTAACAGATGACTTAAACCTTATCTTAGTTGAAAATGGTTGCTATTATCAGAAGTATGCTATGTTTTTTTTTTTTATTTCAGTCTCAAAAGACTACCAATCAAAATAAATAAAGTAGTTGGGAAGAAAATCACAGCTAGATATAGAGAAGATTTCTTGATTATAAAGGTGACTGAACACTGAAACTGTCTCTCTTATCCTTAAAGACATTTCCAGAGGGAATGGACAGCTACCTAGATTGCCAGAGAGTAATTTTATATCACAATTGAGAGAATGAGTTGGGTTTGAGTCCATGAGTCTTCCCTGTATCTCAGTTTCTTAACCTATAAAGTGGGAGTAAAATGAGACATCTCACCTCATTGTTGTGAAGACTGGGTGAGATTTAACACACTTAGGTTGATAAGCATAACAAGGAATCCATAAGTGGTAGCCATTATTACTGATTTTTATATTTCTAGATGCAGAATGGCCCCTTGAAGTTATTTCAAGTCTATAATTTTATGCCCCTTCCCATTCTTCCCAAAGCTTGACACTGGAAGTAGAATGCCAGGTTCATTCCTATGAAAGTATGAAAAGTGTTAGCTGCTCAGTTTGGTCTGACTCTTTGTGACCCCAAGGACTGTAGCCCCTCAGCCTCTTCTGTCCTTGGGGTTCTCCAGGCAAGAATACTGGAGTGGGTTGTCATTCCCTTCTCTAGTATATCTTTCCAACCCAACCCAGGAGTCTCCTGCATTGCAGGCAGATTCCTTACCGTCTGAGCCATCATCCCTACTAGGAAGAAAAAGAACCCAGGAGAGCTTGTGAAAGATGCAGCATCATCACTTCCCAGGAAAAGTGAAGGATTCTAAAGATGAGGGCATCATCAAAGGCAATTGCCAGCTACTGTTCAAGAGAGAGCATTGCCCTAGCAGCTCACCACTTGCAAAAAAATCAATACTCACAAAAGTTAGTGTGACCTCATAGACGGCAGCCCACCAGGCTCCCCCATCCCTGGGATTCTCCAGGCAAGAACACTGGAGTGGGTTGCCATTTCCTTCTCCAATGCATGAAAGTGAAAAGTGAAAGTGAAGTCGCTCAGTCATGTCTGACTCTTAGTGACCCCGTGGGCTGCAGCCTACCAGGCTCCTCCATCCATGGGATTTTCCAGGCAGGAGTACTGGAGTGGGGTGCCATTGCCTTCTCCACTAGAAAGGCAAGTTGCCTATAATCAGGATGCCAGCAATCTGGGGAGATGGTGGACTCAGTGTCACCTAGAAATCATCTCCCAAGATTCTGCTCAACCATGAAAGCTTTTAAAGGAAAACTAGGAATTAATCTCAGTTAGTCATTGAGATTCGGGTCAGAGCCATCACTATCCCCCACTAAGTACAGATTTGTCAACTTTCTTGTGAGTTTGTTCATGAGATTACTGAAGGGGAAGCTAGGGAAGAGAGCTGGTCATCTGTTAATTACTTTCATTTCTACTTCTTCGATCTATGGAAAGAACCAAGAGAGGAGGTGAGGTGTTGTGTGATCAAAAGATTTGAAAGATATGTTAGAGCCAAAAATAGTAGAGCATAGGGGTGCCTGGTTTAAGGTTGGTGGCAAGACAAAGGGGCATCCTGCAGAGAGCTCTTTTCCTGCCAAAAGCTGATTACACCTTTCAATAGTTTCACAAAATAAGATCCATTTACTAAGCTTTTACTATGTGCAAAGCATTGTACCAACCATTTCCTTTATGCTGCTTTATTTCATCCTCACGATAGTCATGGGCAGTAGGCATTATCCCTTTCATAGAGGAGAACACAAGCTCAGAAAAGTTAAATAACATTCTCAAGATCAAGTAGTGGGGCCAGACCCAGACCCAGGGCTCCATGACTCTAAACTTCCTTACACTTCATTCCTAGTGGAATTTCAGAGGATACATCACCAGTAAATTGTAATTCCTCTGCCCCATAAAAGCTGGTGTTGGGATGATGGACTATAATCATGTCAGTGTATGAAATATGTACTTCACCTTGAAGAGTAACAGTTATTCAAAAGATAAGAGTCAACTTCAAAAGGTCACTGAAGCCAAGAGATCATTTCTACCCAAGGATGGGCTTCTAAAATCCAAGTGGTCCCTTACCTTATTGTCTCAGCCCTTAATCTTGAAAGAGTCAACCTCAACTGGCAAAACAAAAGCTACCCAATGTTTCCAAATTATTTTTTTTAGAAACTGTTGAATTGCTTGAAAAGTCTGGGAGGAATGAGCCCACTGCAAGCCTCTTTGCATTCAGTCCTTGAATTTCTACAGACTGCTGGCAGATGACCTGAGAGACATGGCCATGTTTCAGGAGGCTTTCCAATTTTTCCAACTGTCCTCTACCCTAATGAGCCTTGAGAAAAATACTGAAAAGTCCATAAGGACACTCTAAGAAGGTCCCTCCCACACAACCCCCCTTCACCTGCCAAAAAAAATGTGTGTTCATGCCAGGACCAGTAAGCAGGAAGAGGGGACAGCCAGATGCCTCTGGCATGAAAACTGGTGCCACAAGTCATTTTCACTTTTACTTCCTGCTGAAATTCTGGAAAACTGGTGTGAGGGTGACCACTCACTTTTGTTAGTGCAGAGCTTGGGAAGAGGGCCAGCATTTCTCCACTGACTTTTTTTAGACCAGAAGTTCCCATAGGAGCCCCAGTGAGCCTCATGCAATTTGCACTAAAGAGGAAATGATACTTGAGAAAGAAGCTATATCCCATTTAAATGTTTTTGAGTAATGGTGGTGGGGATCTGGAAGGTGGGGGAGTGAAGCCTGAATTTGTGCTGAGAATAAGTGAGGGACATTTTAGTCTTTCCATTAAGACAAAGAACTAGTATTAAGACAAGTACAGTCAAATTCCCTGCCCTGTTAGGAATCCATTCTTTTTTACGATGCCATATGCATAGCTTGAGGTTATATTGGAATGCATAAATCTCTTGTGAGCCTCAAAACGTTAAGCTGCCATTGTCCTCATAATTTCATTATCTCAGTTTCTGCCCTAAAACGTTTAACACTAATTGAACACCCGAGGTTTTCCTGTGAAGTTTATTTTCTGAACATTATTGAAGTGCTGTTGATAAAAGTCAGAATTTATGGAGTCAGCACTCCTTAAAATGCCATGATAGATTTGAGTATGATTTTTTTTAGAGCAGGGATATTTTTATGAATTTGCCTGGAATTTCAGTCTTTCAATCATTCTACATAATAAAGCTATCTATTTCAAAGGGTATTTTCCAAGAACCAATTTACTTTCCTGAACCTAATCTGTCCATCTCCAGGTTCTGGTTGGGCATACGTGGGTACCAGAATTATTTTATATTTCAGGTTGTCCCTTGATGTTTATTTTGTTCCTAATTAAAAATGCTTGACTTTTCCCCACCTATCTACATCCTTCATGCTCTGGTACAGACTGCCTTGAATAATGTAAATATTGATAGTCATCTCACTAATGACTGTTCATTCTTTTTCACTGAAAGAAATGTGTTTGCATGACTTAGAGCTATTAAGCATCCTTTAGTTCTCTAAGGGAAGGAACCAACCGTTTCCTGTAAGTTTCAAAAAATCATAATAAAGAGAAGCCATGTGTTAAATCTATCTCTTGGATATTGTTTGCATTTCAATTAATTTCACATGTCTGTCAGAAACTAACTCAAAGAAAAAGCTATGATAGGTGTCTCTTTTGGATTTGAATTAATATTTAGAATACATATACATACGCAAACCACACACACACACAAACACACATAATGTATGGTATATACTGTTCAAAAGTGTCATCTTTACAAAGCATATGACTGCATTTTGGCTTCTGAAAATGAAGCAAAACCTTAGAGGTAAGTGTCCATTTCCTGTTTAAAAGAAGTAAGTTGTTCCTGGTTACTATAGTAACTGCCAACAGACTAGCATTTTTCTGTCATTATTATAATATGAAGAGAAAATAATCTATTTTAAATTATAAAGCATGGAGAGGCCTATTCATCTAAAATGGGTCCTAAACTTACCGAAAAGCAGGAATAAGAGACGTTTGCTACACTTAGGATTGGAACTCCAATTTCTTTGACTGAAATATGGTTTCTGAAGGGCTAAGCAAAGGTAGATTGTTTATCCTGAGGCAGGAAGTACAATGACAAGAAAGAAAAATGACACGGTATTTCCAGCCTAGAAAATAAGTAAAAAATTCAAACCTCCTTTCACAAAGTGATACATAACTAAAAACCTGTTATTGTTTTTAGTATTCTAGAAATGTAGTCTGTCTCATTGTACATGTGCAGTGTCTGCCCTCTATTGCCATTTACTACCATCATCTACAAGGAGTAATTTATTTTACTCATAAAAGAAAAGACTTTCTCTCCCTTTCAATGAACTCTCGCTGTATTCACTCTCCACAACCCATTTAAAACCTTACTTCTGCACAGAAAGTTTGAAAATAAATAACCCAAAATATTAATGATGAGGGATGCTGTATGAATTTTACTTTATATTTTAATGTAAAATTAAAATTCTCTATAATGAATATGTACTTCTTTTATAATCTGAAAACTTTTAAACATGAAAAATGAGATAATGAGGAAGATACTTTTTGAATCACTTATGGGTCCAAAAGACTCTCTAAGAGCAATAAAATAATCTCCACATAACCCATACATAACCAAAACCATATATATCAAAATGTATATGCTATAGCTGGAAAGGTTCTTAGATTTATCACTGTAATATACGTCTGAATATAAAATGTGGAAATTAATGAGTTAGCAATCCATTTTTAAAGGATGAGTTACTGACAAAGGAAATCCCTATTTAGAAGAATCTCCTTCTGTAATAGTTCCCTCCTAGTATTTTCTTGTACACTGGTGAAATGCTGTGCATGAAGCTTTTCCCACACTGCTTTCTCTCCAAAGTTGTTCTCCCATCTGTCCTAGGAATAAGGGGCAGCTGAAGGCTTTCCTACATGGTCCACATTTATAGGGTCTCTCCATAGTGGAAGATCTCACACATTGCCAAAGATTAGAAAAAGGTTTACAGATGGTCTGGTAAGGTAGCAGAATATGCCATCCCAAAATATGTCACTCTGGCGTGAGGATTATTTTGAGCTAAAGGCAATTGAAAAGAAGCAGATACAAGACAATCTCTCTGTCCTCCCCTCCCCTGTTTACTTAAAATCAGAATGTAGATTTTCAAAGGTTTGACCCCTGTCCTCTCTACCAGGAAGGACAGAAGTTTATCACTGGACACTTTAGACCTTTATGAGCCCAGAGGTAACATCAGAGGAATCCACAAGACGACCTTGACTAACTAGCCCTTATCTTCCACCAGTTTCCCTGTACATTTATCTTCTCATATTTTACCACCCCAAGAAACTCAAAGTTCTCCTTTCAGTCACTCCGTTAAAAGCTCAGTGTTGTTTTGTTAAGAGGCTACATCAGCTCAAGTTCTAACCACCCATTTGAGATACTCCTCTCTGACTGCTCCCAAGCTTAAGCACAATTCACATGCTAATACATTTCCGCTTGTTTTTGTTTTGTTAATTTATCTTTGTTAGTCCAGTGTATAGTACCCATGCCAGGGAACCCAAAATGGCAATAGGAAAAAAGTTTTTCTCCTATAGTCTTGAATTCCGTATATTCATATGGTTTATCTATAGGATAACTTCTCACATACACAGTAAGATGTAAACCATTAGTGAAGGCTTCCCCCTGCTTCATATCTCTATACATTGTCTCTGATGTGAGTCCTCATGTGTCTTAGAGTATATAAGACAGGGGGTGGGAGGGAGGTTCAAGAGGGACGGGATATATGTATAATTATGGCTGATTCAAGTTGTCGTATGGAAGAAACCAATACAACATTGTAAAGCAATTATACTCCAATTAAAAATAAAAGTTTAAAAGTATTTAAAAATGTATAGAACAATGCCTTTGTTTCTTACAGTTGGATGATTTTTCTCCAATGTATATTCTCATGTGTGAATTTTGAAAACCCATTATTTTCCCTCAATTTTTCCATCCATGAGGCTTCTTCCCATTCTTAAATGTTGATTGAGGAACAATGTATTAGTTCTCTATTGCTGTATAAAAACATAACCACAAACTTTGCATCTGAGAACCACACACTTTTATTTTTTCACATTTTCTTTGAATCAAGAATCTGGGTGTGATTTACTGGGTCCTCTGCTCAGGGTCTCTCATAGCTGCAAGGAATCAGCCAGGTATCAGGTATCAGGTATCAGCCAGGCTGGGGTCTTATCTTCAGGCTCAGCTGAGGGAGGATCTACTAACAAACTCCTATGGTTGTTGTCAGGATTCGGTTCCTTGCAGGGTATTTGACTAAAGATCTCTGTTCTTGCTGACTATTGACTAGAGGCAGCCCTTAGTTTCTGGCCAACTTGGCCTCTTCAACATGTAAGCTTATTTCATTCAAGGTAGCAAAGGAGAGAGTCTGCTAGCAAGATAGAAGTCACAACCTTATGTAGCCAGATGCTATAGTCTGAATGTTTGTGGTCCCCCCAAATTTGTATGTTGAAATCCTAATCCCCACAGGTGATGGTATTAGGAGATGGGGTCTGGAAGGCTTAAGTCAGGAAGGTGAAAGCCTCATAAATGAGATTAGTGCCTTATAAGAAGAAAGGCTCCAGTAAGATCTGTAGCTCTCTGTCTTCTCCTTTCCACCATGTGAGGATACAATAAGAAGTCTGTGACCCAGAAGACTCACCCCACCATGCTGCACCCTGAACTTGGACTTCCAGCCTCCAGAACAATGAAAAATGAATTTTTTATAAGCTACCTAGTCTATAGTATTTTGTTATAGTAGTCAAAATAGACTAAAACACAGGACACAAAGATGATATTCCATTATCTTTGCTCTGTTCTATTGATAAATCTTTAGATCAGCCCAAATTCAAGAGAGGGTGACTCATTGATAAAGGATCCGCCTGCCAAGCAGGAGACCCGGTTTCAGTCCCTGAGTTGGGAAGATCTCCTGCAGAAGGAAATGGCAAATGACTCTTATATCTTTTCTGGGATAATCCCATGGACAGAGGAGCCAGTGGGCTACAATCCACGGAGTCACAAAAGAGTCAGACAAAACTTTGTGACTAAACAACAAATTCAAGAGAGGGAATTACCCAAAGATGTGAATACCAGGAAATGGGGGTCCTTGGGGGACATCATAGAGTCTGCCTGCCACATATGAAGAATGACTAACGACTTCCCTACATTCTTTATTTTCATATATATTGAAATTTTCCATTGTGACCTCTGACGTGTACCCCAAAAGGATGAGGGACAATAGAAGGCTTTTCCACATTTAACATGCCTCTTCCTTATGAATACTCAGAGAAGTCCTTAAATATGAGAGACAATGGCAGGTTTGTCCATTCTTCTTAAACTGATAGCTTTTGTACCCAGGTGAGATCTGACATGATTCTCAAGAGAAAAATGATCCATAAAGGCATTTCCATACTTACTGAATTTATAGGATTTTACTCCAACAGAGGTATACTTTAACACAGCAAGATTTGGAAAGTAGCTAAAGTTTTTTTCCACATAGATTACATTCATTATATTCACAGAGGCTCTCCACCTTATGACTTTTTGAATATCTTCCTTGTACTTGTGCTGAGAATTCAACACAAGGACATAATAATATTCTTAGTTTTCTCTTAAAATGGAGACTCACTAATCATTCTTTGTGATTCTTTCTGTTTTCTGTTTATTGGACTTTTTTCTCCATGAATATTCTGCCAAACAACTGACTCATGGCTTTAAGTTGAATCACACAATCTATTGAGGCCAGATTCAAAGTATTTTCCTCCAGCATCACATCTCTGTAGCGATTCCTTTGGAGCAGGAGCCAGTAAAGCCTATTCCCTCTGGGTAAATTTCAAGGCTATATCCTCAAAGACCACTAAGTCCACTTCCTGGCCCAAGCTTCTGGAGGTTTCTGTGAGCATCAGTCATAGAGTCCAAGAGGGAAGAGGAAAGAAGGTGAAATGGGGGCCACGTGGGGCAATTTGAAGCCAGATGGAAAACGTTTGGCAACAGAGCACTGAATTTCTTAGTTTGCAATCATGTGGTTATACTCAATTCTAAAACTTTTGATTGCAACTTAGATGATTTGCTTTTCTCTCTTTTTCCACTTTATTCCTCTCTTCTACCTACACCTTTTCTATATACTCCCTAGTGCCATTCTTTGGAGCTACAGAAAGTTATTACACTTAAAAGAATTCTGGTAAGACTTCCCATCCTTTATAGCAGGAATCATTGGCCAAATATGTGATCTCTTGTCCAAACAGGTGTCCATTTGGACAGTGGCCAAACCATATTTGCCGAGAGAACTCTGGCCCACAATCCCCGCAGCCATCAGTTGTGAAAGCTAAATATTAACTTGTGTAGCAACTGGCCGGGAAGAGTAAGGACTAGTCAGTGACTACTACCCACTCCCTGGGCTTCCCAGGTGGCTCGGTGGTAAAGCCAGTGGTAAAGAATTCCCATCTGCCAGTGGTAAAGCCAGTGGTAAAGAATCCCCATCTGCCAAACAGGAAATTCGGATCTGACTCCTAGGTCAGGAAAATCCCCTGGAGAAGGAAATGGCAACCCATTCCAGGACTCTCACCCAGGAAATCCCTTGGACAGAGGAGCCTGGCAGGCTACAGTTCACAGGGTCACCAAGAGTCAGACATGACTTAGCGACTAAACAAAAACAAGCAGTTCCCTATTTCTTGTCCATCCCCCCTTACCCCCACCATTCCAATTTAGAATCAACCAGAGAAAGCCAAATATGCTCCTAAACCAGTCACATAACATGTCCCGCTTCCAGGTAGCCCACCTCCAGCTTCTCCATGTCAAAGACCTCAACCAGAATGTACTTGACGCCTTCCACTTTTTTCACTTTAAAGCTTTCCCACTCCCCTGTCTATTTTTTGAATCCCTAATAAAACACAACTGATGGTGACTGACTCCCTTGCTATACTACAGAGAAAGAAAGAGGGTGCTAAGTTGTGTCCAACTCTTTGTGACCCCATGGACTGTAGCCTGCCAGGCTCCTCTGTCCATGGGATTCTCCAGGCAAGAATACTGGAGTGGGTTGCCATTTCCTTCTCCAGGGGAACTTCCTGACCCAGGAATTGAACCCAGGTCTCTTGCATTGCAGGCATATTATAGAGATCTCTGACTAAACAGCCTCTGTTTGTTTATTTCCACAATTCTATCGTATATGTCTTTATTTTCATTATTTCAAACACTGGTTCAAAATACTTCAACCTCAGTTATCCCTCACAGATGAAGGAGACATTGAAATTCAGATTTAGGAAAATTACATTTGTTCTATAAAGTAACAGGACTCCATCATTTCATTACATTCACATGAGAAAACTTTTACTAGAAAAAGGAAGGAAAAGCTTTTCCTTACCTTACTTTCCTTCTGAAAGATCTTTACTGAAATGTATTTCACGTACCATACAACTCACACATTCAGGGTGTACAAGTCAATGTTTTTATTATATTCGCAGAGTTGCATAGTTACTGCCACATGCATGGAGAAGGAAATGGCAACCCACTCCAGTGTTCTTGCTTGGAGAATCCCAGGGACGGGGAAGCCTGGTGGGCTGCCGTCTATGGGGTCGCACAGAGTCAGACATGACTGAAGCGACTTAGCAGCAGCAGCAGCCACATGCATTGTTTTCCCTCCTGAGTTTCAGGATTTACTAGGTTCCATCAGTTCCAGACTGAATAAAATAGTAAAAGCTAACATTAATGGAGGACTGTGCTAAGTGCTTCACACACATTAGCCTGTGGAATTCTAGAGTCAACCCTGTGAAATAGGGACTGTTATTATCACATACATTCTATGGTGAGAACAGCAAAGCACGAAGAGGTTCAGTAACTTGCCTGGAGTCACAGAGCTGATAAGTATGAAATAGGGACTGGCAGTGAGACAGTCCCACTCCAGAACTTGGCCTTAATACCATGCTACAGGTCAACTGAATTGCAACACATTAAAAAAAATTAGTCAAAAATAGAATTTGTTGTGTCTGTGAGGAAGCGTTCTCTTTTCAATTTTATTTTTTCATATTCTTACTTCTAGACATCACCCCACCAATTCTCCTTAGGAGTTGGTCTCAGTGGAGTTCGGGTATTGATAAATGATGTAAATTTCTCCACATCTTCATGTTTTAAAATAGATTTATTCTATCATTTGATTGCTAATTTCATCCTTTTTCTCTTCTTACTCTCTCCTATTAATTTAAAAACAAAATCATTTCAATGAATAGGACTCCTACATTACTATTTTCATAGTTATTTCCACTGAGATGACCATTGAACCATTTTTGTTTTAGAATGTTTTCACTTATCCTGACAATAACTAAAAGGCCTTGGCTGCATCTGTAAATGACCAAAATAGTAATACAAACAGAAATACTAATCACTTGTATGTTTATGATTCTTTTAACATTTTCCAAACAGTTTTACTTCTGACCTCAAAAGTGTTCATCGTTCATCTAGATATTTCCAAATGGTTCCCATTTTAATGTTGTTTACAGTGAATGCTTCTCCTTAGATGTTACACTCTTAGAGAAAGATTTTGGGGATGGAGGGGCATGAGACACAGAGTGAGGCTCTTGTCATAAAAATGTTATATTCCTCCAACCAGGGCATCACTTCAATAAACAAAAATTTTGATGGATAAAAATTAAGATTTTTTGCTTTGTGCTGAGCTTCAAGAAAGGAGGGCCTTGAGAGTGGCCTGCAAGCCGTGTTCAGTGGAGCCTGGCTGAGCTCCAATTGGCATCTGTGCCTTGTTTGTTAAGACGGAGGACAGATGCCCTGCTTACTAACTTCACAGGAGGGGTTATTGGTTGGAAACTGGGTTGGCTGTTTCTCAGTGACTGAATGTGCCTTAGAAGCCTCCCCTTTTATGACTTGGACTAGTTTAGCTGCCAAACTAGCTGCTGAAATTGGCCTAGAGCACTGTGAAATTTGTTCAAACAGCAGCTAATATGCTCACAGGTCCCCTGCCTGCTCTGGACAAATCATAGAGGAACAGCCACGTCCTCTATGCAGTGGTGACTTGTAACGTCCTCTCCCTGGTCCCCACTCCATCAATGTGCAGGAGAGAAAACCATGTCAGCCCCCTCACATGTGCCAGCTGCACTAATCTTGCTGACAGAGAGTTTTGGTGGTAGGCAGGGCTAGGCAGGCAGTTAATTATACCCAGAGTTAATTGAGTGGTCATATTAACAGCCTAGTCTCCTGAGGTCTAAAAGAGGATTCGAAAAATTTCAGTGTGTCAGACCCTCAAGATGAAGTCGAATGAGACATCATGTTCTTTTTGACCTTCCCTTTCAATTTGGGATGATGATTTCATTAATCAGGATTCCTTCCCCACTGTCATTCGCTTCTAATTGACAGACGCTAATTAAAATAGCAAACGGGATCCTCACGGGCAGTTTCTTCTGTGTTTCTTCGGTGACCATTCTGTTCTTGACTGATTTAGAATGGCTCTTTCCCCTCAATTAACAGACAAGTTAAACTTTATATTCCCTTAAATTTTTATTACTCATAATTAGGAAGTGAAAAAAATTATTATGCATTTTACAACTTTAAAATGTAAAAGTAAATTGGGTACTCAAATAATGTGGGACTAATTGCCTAATTGGAGGTGAGTCAGAGTCAGGTGGCATGCCAACAGTTTCTGCACCCTGAATCTGCAGAGCCCTTTTCTCCAGCAGCCCAGACCAAACCAACTTTCACAACAGGGAGATGTTTCAAGGGACTTGATTTTAAAATATACCTAATAGTAAAATTGATTCTAAACATAAAACCATTTTACAACAACAAAAATGCTGGCTTTTCTCTTTCTGACTTATGACATGCTGTATGACAGATTCTAGGTCTATCCACATCTCTACCAATGACCCAATTTCATTCCTGTTTATGGTTGAGTAATTGTACATATGTACCACATCTTCTTTATCCATTCATCTACCATTGGACATTTAGGTTTCTTCCATTAACTACTGTTAATAGTGCTGCAATGAACATTGGGATATGTGTGTCCTTTTGAATCATGATTGACCTAGATGTTTGGGATAGAGGGGTAGGAGGGAGGTCCAAGAGTGAGGAGATACATGTATCCATATAGCTGATTCAATTTATTGTATACCAGAGACTAACACAACATTTTAAAACAATTATACTCCAAAAGAAAATATTGGCTTTAATTTTAAAGTCTGCCGTATTATTTCCATTTCTGCATTAGATAAACATGGATGTACTCATGATGGTCTAAGTTTCTTGGAGCCAAGCTATGTCTTATTCAGCTTTGTAATCCCATGTAGTCTGAGCTCAGCACACAGCACCCAGCACATACTCAATGACTCAAACTCCAATGAATGACTCAACTGAATCACCCCACTCTATCACTTCAGTTCAGTTGTTCAGTTGTGTCCAGTTCTTTGTGACCCCATGGACTGCAGCATGCCAGGGTGTCCCTGTCCATGAACCAACTCCGAGAGCTTGCTCAAACTCATGTCCATTGAGTTCGTGATGCCATCCAGCCATCTCATCCTCTGTCATCCTCTTCTCCTCCTGCCTTCAATCTTGCCCAGCATCAGAGTCTTCCAATGAGTCAGTTCTCATCAGATGGCCCAAGTATTGGAGCTTCAGCTTCAGCATCAGTCCTTCCAATGAATATTCAGGACTGATTTGCTTTAGGATTGACTGGTTTGATCCCCTTGAAATTCAAAGGACTCTCAAGAGTCTTCTCCAATACCACAGTTCAAAAGCATCAATTCTTCAGTGCTCAGTTTTCTTTACGGTTCAACTCTCATATCCATACATGACTACTAGGAAAACCATAGCTTTGATTATATGGACCTTTGTTGGCAAAGTAATGTCTCTGCTTTTTAATATGCTGTCTAGGTTGGTCATAGTGAGAGAGTCATTTCCTAGGCAGGTTGATAAGGAGTCTGCTGCTGCTAAGTCGATTCAGTCATGTCCGACTCTGTGTGACCCCATAGACTGAAGCCCACCAGGCTCCCCTGTCCCTGGGATTCTCCAGGCAAGAACACTGGAGTGGGTTGCCATTTCCTTCTCCAATGCATGAAAGTGAAAAGTGAAAGTGAAGTCGCTCAGTCATGTTCGACTCTTAGCGACCCCATGGACTGCAGCCTACCAGGCTCCTTCATCCATGGGATTTTCCAAGCAAGAGTACTGGAGTGGGGTGCCATTGCCTTCTCTGGATAAGGAGTCTAGGGGTCCCCAAGGAGAGAGGGGTCTGGAATTCTCAAGGAGGAAGAAAGGACAAAATTTTTTTCTTTCTCTACATTCCTTAGGATTATATAACAATAATGTATCCTGCCTGAGGACAGTCTCTGGATTAAGGACAGTCTCTGGATTAAACCTTCTGTTATCTTAAAATGTAAATTATGGGAGTATACCTGGTCTTTACAAGGATGTATCCTGCCTGAGGACAGTCTCTGGATTAAACCTTCTGGCTAATTCTGTTATCTTAAAATGTAAATTATGGGAGTAGGTCTGGTGAGGTCTTTACAACCTCCAGACATTCTTTGGATTCATTGGAGAGTATATAACTTCATTGTTAACATGAGCAAGAGGGTACTCTTTCTGCCCCTTTCTGATGCCTATGTCAGAAGCTTTCTCTATCTCCTTTATACTTTAATAAAACTTTATTACACAAAAGCTCTGAGTGATCAAGCCTCGTCTCTGGCCCCGGATTGAATTCTTCTCCTCTGGGGGCCAAGAATCCCGGTGTCTTCGCGTGCAACAACAACCTTTCAATAGCTTTTCTTCCAAGGAGTAAATGTCTTTTAATTTCATGGCTGCAATCACCATCTGCAGTGATTTTGAAGCCCCCAGACAATAAAGTCTGTCACTTTTACCATTGTTTCCCCACCTATTTGCTATGAATTGATGGGACCAGATGCCATGATCTTAGTTTTTTGAATGTTGAGTTTTAAGCCAATCTTTTCACATGATTGTACTCTGCATATAAGTTAAACAAGCAGAGTGACAATATACAGCCTTGACATACTCCTTTCCCAGTTTAGAACCAGTCCGTTGTTCCATGTCCAGTTCTAACTGTTGCTTCTTGACCTGCATACAGATTTCTTAGGAGGTAGGTTAGGTGGTCTGGTATTCCCGTCTCTTGAAGAATTTTCCACAGTTTGTTGTAATCCACACAGTCAAATGCTTGGCTTAGTCAATGAAGCAGAAGTAGATGTTTTTCTGGAATACTCTTGCTTTTTTGATGATCCAATGGATGTTGGCAATTTATCTCTCGTTCCTCTGCCTTTTCTAAATCCAGCCTAAACATCTGGAAGTTCTTGGTTCATATACTGATGTAGCCTAGCTTGGAGAATTTTGAGCATTACTTTGCTAGTATGTGAGATGAATGCAATTATGTGGTAGTTTAAACATTCTTTGGCATTGCCTTTCTTTGAGATTGGAATAAAAACTGACTTTTTCCAGTCCTGTGGTCACTGCTGAGTTTTCCAAATTTGCTGGCATACTGAATGCAGAACTTTCACAGAATCATCCTTTAGGATTTGAAATAGCTCGACTGGAATTCCATCACCTCTACTGGTTTTGTTTGTAGTGATGCTTCCTAAGGCCCACCTGACTTTGCATTCCAGGGTGTCTGGTTCTAGGTGAGTGATCACACCATCATGGTTATCTGAGTTATGAAGATCTTCTTTTGTATAGTTCTTCTGTGTTTTCTTGCCACCTCTTCTTAATATCTTCTGCTTCTGTTAGGTCCATACTGTTTCTGTCCTTTATTGAGCCCATCTTTGCATGAAATGTTCCCTTGGTATCTCTTTCTCGAAGAGATCTCCAGTCTATTGTTTTCCTCTATTTCTTTGCATTGATCACTTAGGAAGGTTTTCTTATCTCGCTTTGCTATTCTTTACTCTATCATTTACCCTTAACTTAATGTTTAGTGCTCTTACATCTGCTTTTAACATTCAGCTACACTTCACATCAGTAACTTGAGCACCAAGGATCAAGGTGGAGATGCTTATAATGGCTTTCCTTAAAAGTGTTGCCTTAGTCTAGTTCCATAAGAAGAAAGCAAAAGTATTAAGTCCTAATTACACCTTACCACAAAAACAAGAGGAAATTAGCCATAAATGAAAGGATTTACATTAAAACGAAATATGCTCAGTAATTGCCTTTAATGGCATTGATTTTTTTTTAAAGAATTTTATTAAAATGGGATTTTCATTTCTTAGCCAATCCATAGACTTTTTTTCTCCTCTGATGGAAAATATCAGATTTCAACTGGTTACATTTTGACTCTTAACTATAACAATGCTCTTTGCCTCAGAAATGAGATTAAAAAATTACCTTTGTGGAATTACATATTTAGGAAGGAAAGGGAAGCAGGATGCTGGGGAGGAAAGTAGAATTTCTCATTCTTCATTCTTCCTCAGGAAAGGCCTTGTCATTAAATATCAACAATGATTTCCATATTACATTAGGAAAGATTGCAGTTGCCTGCAACCGCCATGCAGCTAAGGTTTTTCACAACCTTCTGAGAGAACTCAAATTTTCCAAGAACTAACAGGTATTTACACCCATGGGCAACACAAATGCATTCATGGGAATCACACCATTGTGTAAATGTCTCAGGAGGCAAGAGAGTGAGTTATCCTGAAAATTGGCCCTGGCTCTAAACTAGCAGCAGGAAATCATTCTCTCCTCACCTAATTCATAGGTGTGTCAGAAGGGTACAGGCCCTGAGATCCTTCAGGACCAGGGGAAGTTTCCATGAGCATTTATACAACAGCTGGACAAGGGAGCAGCAAATATGTGTGAATATACAGCAGAAGTATTCTCTTCTGTGATGGCATCCCTAGAATAAAATTAAGGAGGTTGCCATTGTGGGATAGGGCTTCCTCGGTGGTTCAACAGTAAAGAAACTGCCTGCAATGCAAGAGCCACTGGAGACACAGGTTCAATCCCTGGGTGAGGAAGATCCCCTGGAGGTAGGGTATGGCAACCCACTCAAGTATTCTTGCCTGGAGAATCCCATGAACAGAGAAGCCTGGTGGGCTACAGTCCATAAGGTTGCAAAGAGTCAGACACAACTGAAAAGACTTAGCATGCACACACTCATTGTGGGATGATCCACAACCCCTACCAGTTTGCCTGGAACTGAGGTATTTCCCCAAAAGTGGAATGTAGAATGCCAAGCCAGGATGATTGCTCACCCTGCATTTGCTGATAAAAACTGTCTATTTATGATTACATGTATTTTGGAGTCCACTGAGTTAGGGCTTTTTAGACACAAAGCAACTCTTCTGGTGCAGAAAGTGAGAGCATTCTTAGATACCACTTTTGGGAATTGGAGTTAGGAGCGGAAACCTCATCTGCTGGGATAAAAAAAGAATATTGTCAGTATTTCCAGGAGAAGAAAGAGTAAGCACTAGTTTTTGTTCTTTTTTTTTTCCAAAGTGTTAGTCACTCAGTCATGTCCAACTCTGCGATCCCATGGTCTGTAGCCCACCAGGCTCCTCTGTCCATGGAATTCTCTAGGCAAGAATAGCAGAGTGGGTTCCCATTTCCTTCTCCAGGGGATCTTCCAACCCAGGGACTGAACCCGGGTTTCCTGCATTCCAGGCAGATTCTTTACCTTCTGAGCCACCAGGGAAACCAAAGGGCTATTTAAATACAATCAGCACATGAAGGAGCCTAGCGGGCTGCCGTCTATGGGGTCTGCACAGAGTCGGACACGACTGAAGCGACTTAGCAGCAGCAGCAACACATGAACTACCCCAGTGTTCCAGCCATGCCATCTCCTTATCCCAAGGGAAAAAGAAGATTCCCTTACCCCATTCTTCATCTATTTGTGTTAGGTTACATTTGTTTCCTGTAAGCTTGGTCTTAATGTCTATTCAAACTAAATCTCATATACAAATGTTGATGGAGGTACATCAGGTGATTGAAACCTTACCTAGTGAAAGTGGCTTTAGGACTCACCCTACATGAACTTCCCAGCACGCAGTTACCTGACATTGACTAGAGGAACAGCTTGGCAAGCAGATGGATTCAAAGGCTCTTGGTTTAAGATTCCATCCCCTTTGTTATTCTACCTTAGGCAATGACCTAGCCTACGGTCACCTTGATGTGCTTCAGCTGTGGAGCCAGGGTCATTTCTAAAGGCAACATTTTCAGCCTCACTGTATATGTTTCAGGGTTCTCATGTATAAAATGGGGATAATGATAGTAACTGTCCCAGGGTATATGGAGAGACTGCAGTAAGAATGCATGCAGAGGGCTTAGCATAGAGCCAGGTCCATGATGTTATCAATTTTATTACAGAGCATAAGGGACTGTTGCTCTCAACTCCAGGAAGCATTTGAAAAATACTAAGATCAGGGGCTGGGGTGAGGGAGAGATAAATAGGTAGAACACAGAGGATTTTTAGGACAATGAAAATTCTGATACTATAAAAGTGAATATATACATTTGTCCAAACTTGTAGAATATACAACACCAAGTATGTACCCTGGACCGGGTGATTTAATTTTTAGCTACATAATTTTCAGAATTAGTATTTTTAATGGTGTGCATATTTTGGTTCTTAAATTTTTTGCTTCTTAAACTAACAAGATCCTGATCAAACAATTTACTCCTCATTTTCTGTGGGTTACAACCCATGCATTCAAAGAGCAAAACTTTGATTCTAATTTTTACGTCATAGCTCTTCAGATAAAACATTCAATCACTTAAGCACTGCATAAGAACATTATAAAATTTTTATTTTCTAGTGTTCCTCTTACATAATTGTTGATATGGAGATGATCTATAATGTATACATAATATTTAAATCATGAATAATATTGATAATGCCATTTATCATGTTGTAAAAATAGTCCACAAAAACGTTGTCACCTTACATATTTATACCTCTCATACAGAGAGTGACAATGTGCAGCTCTTTTTTGGTTGGATGCCACATCCAAAGACTCACGGCAGTATGTTACATGACAGGTTAAAGCAAAATCCAACAAATAAAAAAACTGGTGAACTTTATTTGAAACTAAATTATATATTTGGTATATTATATACCAATTATATATTTGATATATAATATTTATATATTTTCTAGGAATTTGATATTTGGAGAGAAGAAAATACAGTCAACCCTTCATATCTGCATATCCATTGATTCAATTGAAGGATGGAAAATATTTGAAAAAAAGATCCATGAAATTCCAAAGAACAAAACTTGAATTTTCCACTCATCTTCAACTATTTACATAGTACTTACATTATATTTGGGCTTCCCTGGTGGCTCAGACAGTAAATAATCTGCCTGCAATGCAGGAGACACAGGTTCGATCCGTGGGTTGGGAAGATCCTCTGGAGAAGGAAATGGCCACCCGCTCCAGTACTCTTGCCTTTAGAATTCCATGGACAGAGGAGCCTGGCTGGCTACAGTCCATGAGGTCGCAAAGAGTCAGACACAACTGAGCAACTAACACTACTAAGAATGTACCCTAATGTAAAGTATGGACTTTGAGTGATTATGCTGTGTCAATTTAGGTTAACTGATTGCAACAAATGTACCATTCTGATGGGGGATGTTGATAATGGAGGAGGCTACGCATGTTAGGGGAGTATATGGGAAATCTTTGCAACTTCCTCTCAGTTTTGCTGTGAACTTAAAACTGTTCTTAAAAATGTAATAAAAAAGTAAAATGGAAAAAAATCTACTAAGAGCTAGGTCTTCCCCCGGACCAGCTAAATTACAGTCATTGGAGAGTAGAGAGCCCAGGCTGTGATATGTTTTTAAAGCTCCATGGGTTGATTCTTAAGGGTAGTCAAGGCTAAGAACTACTGATTTTCAGACTCTGCTGGTTGTGGCTTATGTGTTGTTGTTCTGTTGCTAAGTAATGTCCAACTTTTTGTGACCCCATGGGTTGCAGCACGTCAGGCTCCCCTATTCTCCACCATCTCCAGGAGTCTGCTCAAATTCATGTCTGTTGAGCCATTGATGCTATCTAACCATCTCATCCTTTGCCACCCACTTCTGCTCCTGTCCTTAATCTTTCCCAACATCAGGGTCTTTTCCAGTGAGTCAGTTCTTTGCATCAGGTGATCAAAGTATTGGCATTTCAGCTTCAGCATCAGTCTTGCCAATGAATATTCAGGGTTGATATCCTTTGGATTGACTGCTTTGATCTCCTTGCAGTCCAAGTGTGATTTATGACCTAATAGAAATCGGCTGCTTTGTGATGACCAGCCACTGAGCCGCAGGTGATTCTACTAAGTCTGTCAGGCTATATAAATGCAGGTAGAGTTCCCTGACAATGCTTTTCCACTTGACTGCCATCTTAGGCAGGGAGCTTCTCAGTGGGAGTGTCACAGAGTAGGGTACAAAGGCTCCGTAAGGGTTGAGAAAATGTGGTAGCAAATAGGAGGGAATGCTTAGCTCTTCTCAAGTGTTTTCTCAGGTTCCCCTGTTCCTTTAGGAAACAAAGTATCAGGAAGCTGAGCATTCAGAGTTCTGAGTTAATGCTAAAACTGGCCTGGGGCAAAGAGGAGATGCCAACCTGTAAGATCAGACCAAAATTGTAAATAAGCAGTTGAAAAATTGGACACAAATTCAGCATATCTAGGGACTTCCCTGGTAGTCTAGTGCTTGAGAATCTGCCTTGCAATGCAGGGGATGTGGGTTTGATCTCTGATCTGGGAAATAAGATCCTACGTGCCAGGGGCTGGCAGGGGCAGCTAAGCCTGTGCTCCACAGCTACTGAGCCTGTGTGCTGCAATGGCAATCTGGATGATGCAACTAGGGCTCAATGCAGCCAAATAAATAAAATATTTTTAAAATCTTAGCATATCCAGCTGTGGAAGATGCTAGCACAGATTTCTCCTTTCTTGCCTCTAAAGCAGGGGGTGGTTCTGAGTTCTCTTATAAACTTAGAGGGCAATCTCAAGAATGATCACATAGCTTTGGGGGGCTGGCTTAGCCTATTTAGATTGACAAAGGTATTTGGCTTTGCATTAAGCTGTTTTCTGCATGTGAAAGCAGTGGTATTTATTTAAGTCAGTCTCTGAGCTTCTGTTTCCCCAACTTTAAAATAGCAGCAGTAATACCTACCCCTTACTTTCCTCAAAGGGAATTTGTGATGATAAACAAATAATGTTCCACATACAACTCAGTTTGAGCTCCTAGAAAGAAATGAGCACAACTTAAATCAAGGTAATATTATTTTCATGAAAGAAGGTGCTGAAACAAGTTAATATTTTGATTCTTATCAAAGTACCATCTTTCTGGACAAAGCTCAAAGTTTCCCAGGAGATATTTCTCTCCAGTATTAGCCAGGAAATCCCAACATTCCATTCCTTCTAATGAGCCACACATTGAAACTTGCTGCCAAAACCCATAAAGCACCCAACAACAGTAAGGCAGCCAAAAAAAGTTCATGTTAACCTTAAAATGAGTTCCAATCTATATCCTGACATGTTTAATAATGTTTCCAGTCTCCTTCTCCACTTTGAAGTGAATGCCTCATTGAGGTGAGCAACCTGTGCTTTTCACACATTTGTGCTTGGTATTGTTTTTCAGGCCACTGACACTTTTCTTCAAGCCTAGTTTAACAGCCCTATGGGGTTGTTGATTATAGGAAATAACGTTGACTCTAGCCTCCCACATGAATCTTAAATACTTCTTTCTTTTCCATACTGGACTGTCCCAGTATTATTATACTGCAACCATCAGGAGGAAGAACTTTTCACATCTCTTTAAAATTTGCCTTTTTTTCCCCTACTTAAGTTCACTATTTCTTTTAACTAACTATTCTTTCCATAGACTCTTATTAGCATTTCAAGCCTGATAATATATTACAGCTCTAAGGCACATCAGATCTTTTGTACAGCCTGTCTTCCAAAATGTTCTCAAGAATTAAAACAGGAGAGCAAACAATGCACTCTAATTTGTTGTAAAATTCTGCTCTACAAAATTAAGACATGCAGTCTTGTTGCAGGAAGGGGAACCCCTTCCAGGGCCCGAAACTGCGTTTTTGTCTAACACTCAGAAATGAATTGTCCGAGGAGACACATGTGCTGACAAAGCAAGAGATTTTATTGGGAAAGGAAACCCGGGTGGAGAGCAGTAGGGTAAGGGAACCCAGGAGAACTGCTCTGCTGTATGGCTCGCAGTCTCAGGTTTTATGGTGATGGGATTAGTTTCTGGGTGGTCTTTGGCCAACCATTCTAATTCAGAGTCTTTCCTGGTGGCGCACGCATCGCTCAGCCAAGATGGATGCTGGCGAGAGGGATTCTGGGAAGTGGATAGACATGTGGTGTCTCCTTTTTACCTTTTCCAACCTCCTCTGGTTGGTGGTGGCTTATTAGTTCCATATTCCTTATCAGGATCTCCTGTCATAAAACAACTCATACAAATGGTTACTATGGTGCCTGGCCAGGGTGGGCGGTTTCAATTAGTGTGCTTCCCCTAACAATCTGACTAAGAGCTGGAGGGGAGGGAGAGGCAGAACTGTGGGGGAAGAAATAAAACGTGGATATTTTTAAACAGTTGGGAAGACAGTTTCTGTTAGGTCCATACCATTTCTGTCCTTTATTGTGGACTTAACAGAAGCAGAAGGTATTAAGAAGAGGTGGCAAGAATACCCAGAAGAACTATACCAAAAGATCTTCATGACCCAGATAATCACAATGGTGTGATCACTCACCTAGAACCAGACATCCTGGAATTTGAAGTCAAGGGGACCTTAGGAAGCATCACTATGAACAAAGATAGTGGAGGTGATGGAATTCCAGTTGACCTATTGCAAATCTTAAAAGATGATGCTGTGAAAGTGCTGCCCTCAATATGCCAACAAATTGGGAAAACTCAGCAGTGGCCACAGGACTGGAAAAGGTCAGTTTTCATTCCAATCCCAAAGAAAGGCAATGCCAAAGAATGCTCAAACTCCCACACAATTGCACTCATCTCACATGCTAGCAAAATAATGCTCAAAATTCTCCAAGCCAGGATTCAACAGTACGTGTACCGAGAACATCCAGATGTTCAAGCTGGATTTAGAAAGGGCAGAGGAGCCAGAGATAAATGGCCAACATTCGTTGGATCATCAAAAAAGCAAGAGTGTTCCAGAAAAGCATCTACTTCTGCTTTATTGACTATGCCAAAGCCACTGACTGTGTGGATCACAACAAACTGTGGAAAATTCTTAAAGGGATAGAAATACCAGACCACCTGACCTGCCTCCTGAGAAATCTGTATGCAGGTCAAGAAGCAACAGTTAGAACTGGACATGCAACAATAGACTGGTTGCAAATCAGGAAAGGAGTATGTCAAGGCTGTCCATCATCACCTTGCTTATTTAACTTATATGCAGAGTACCTCATGAGAAATGGTGGACTGGATGAAGCACAAGCTGGAATCAAGATTCCAGCCAATGCTGAAGTGGTAAAGAACTCTCCTGCCAATAAAGGAGGTATAAGAGATGCAGGTTTGATCCCTGGGTTGCAAGGATCCCCTGGAAGAGGGCATGGCAACCTACTCCAATATTCTCACCTGGAGAATCACATGGACAGAGGAGCTTAGAGGGCAATCCATAGGATCATAAAGAGTTGGACACGATTGAAGTGATTTAGCATGCATGCACACACAGTAACAAAATACTGTAAATTGGGTGGCTTAGTCTGAGATCATGGTGTCAAGGATTTGTTACTTCTGAGGGTTCTGAAAAAAATCTGTTCATAATCCTCTCCTACCATTTGGTGGTTTGCTGGCAATCTCTGACCATTCTTGCCTGAGAGACACATCACCTTCATCTCTGCCCTCATATTGACACAGTCTTGCCTGTGTCCATACCTATGTCCAAATATTCCTTTCTATAGGGACAAGCTGGAATCAAGATTGCCAGGAGAAATATTAATAACATCAGATAAGCAGATGATACCATGCTTATGGCAGAAAGAGAAGAAGAACTAAAGAGGCTCTTGATGAAAGTGAAAGAGGAGAGTGAAAAAGTTGGCTTAAAACTAAACATTCAGAAAACTAAGATCATGGCATCTGGTCCCATCATTTCATGGCAAA
>NW_011495032.1:26467164-26470945 GCF_000754665.1 Bison bison bison | reverse complement strand
CATCATTTCATGGCAAATAGATGGGGAAACAATAGAAACAGTGACAGACTTTATTTTGGGGGGCTCCAAAATCACTGCAGATGGTGACTTCAGCCATGAAATTAAAAGACGCTTACTCCTTGGAAGGAAAGTTATGACCAACCTAGACAACATATTAAAAAGCAGAGACATTACTTTGTCCACAAAGGTCCATATAGTCAAAGCTTTGATTTTTCCAGGAGTCACATATGGATGTGAGAGTTGGACTATAAAGAAAGCTGAACACCAAAGAATTGATGTTTTTGAACTGTGGTGTTGGAGAAGACTCTTGAGAGTCCCTTGGACAGCAAGAGGTCCAACCAGTCCATCCTAAAGGAAATCAGTCCTGGGTGTTCATTGGAAGGACTGATGTTGAAGCTGAAACTCCAATACTTTGGCCACCTGATGTGAAGAACTGACTCATTTGAAAAGACCCTGATGCTGGGAAAGATTGAAGGTGGGAGGAGAAGGGGACGACAGAGGATGAGATGGTTGGATGTCATCACTAACTCAATGATCATGAGTCTGAATAAACTCCAGGAGAGGTGATGGACAGGGAGGCCTGGTGTGCTGCAGTCTATGGGGTCACAAAGAGTCAGATATGACTGAGTGACTGGATTAACTGACTGGAAAGTCAGTGAGGGAGAAGACAGGCAGAGATATTCATACAAAGAGAGCCTAGACAATGACTGGTCTTCCCTGGTGGCTCAAACTGTAAAGAATTGGCAGTGCAGGAGATCCAGATTTAGATCCCTGAATCAGGAAAATCCCCTGGAGAGACAAATGGCTACCCACTCCAGTATTCTTGCCTGGAGAATCCCATGGACAGAGGAGCCTGTTGGACTATACAGTCCATAGGGTGGCAAAGAGTCAGATACAACTGAGTGACTGACACTTTCAGTTTTCTGACAATGATTATTTGGTGGACACAGTGCTGTTTTGCAGGGCTTCCCTGGTAGCTCAGTGGTAAACAATGTACCTGCAAGGCAGGAGACATGAGTTCAATCCCTGGGTTAGGAGGATTCCCCTGGAGGAGGAAATGGCAACCTTCTCCAGTATTCTTAATGGGAAAATACCATTGACAGAGGAGCCTGGTGTGCTACAGTCTATGGGTGGCAAAAAAGTCAGACATGACTGAGCACATCCTGCTTTAGTGGGGTGATTCAAATAATTACAGTATCATCATGCTCTTCGTGTATCCACTTGGGGGAATCTCCAATCAGCAGCTGGTGATCCACTGGTGGATGTCTAAGTTGCTGTTAATCACTGGAATCCTTCTGTCCTCTTGCTCTCCTGAATGCTTTACAGTTTCAGTAGGAAGGCAGTGGAAATGACAAAACGTCCACTAGAATGTACTCTCCTCAAGGAAAGTAGAATAGAATTCAATATCCATACATATGGTAACAGTATTTCAATATTCTTCTAAAGAGCCACTTCCTTCTGTAGATCCCGTGTTGTTTGGATGGGACTAGAACTAAATCCATCAAAGCTTTGCATTCCGCAGGAATGACTATATGGCCCGATGACAGCCAATGAGATACATGAGATTCTGCGTCTTTCCTGGAGGTTATGGTCAGTGGCAGGCATCATGCCCTACAAGATTCTTCCTTAAAAATGGTCAACATTTTGGAAAGCAGAGGTAAGAGATTAAAAAAAAAAAAAAAAATTAAGAGACAGAAGCTAGAGGGAATTCCCTGGAGGTCCAGTGATTAGGATTCCATGTTTCCACTGCAGGTGGCTGTGATTTGATCCAGGGACAGGGAACTTAAAAAAAAAAATCTGGGATCTGATTAACATCACCTGAAGACAGGTCAGCCAGTGTCTTATATTGTTACATGAACCATAAAGAGTCAATCTAATATAAAGAAAGTTCAGTTCAGTTCAGTTGCTCACTAATGTCCAACTCTTTGTGACACTGTGAACCACAGCATGCCAGGCCTCCCTGTCCATCACCAACTCCCGGAGTTTACCCAAATTCATGTCCATTTAGTCGGTGATGCCATCCAACCATCTCAACCTCTGTCGTCCCCTTCTCCTCCTGCCCTCAATCTTTCCCAGCATCAGGGTCTTTTCGAATGAGTCAGTGCTTCACATCAGGTGGCCAAAGTTTCAGCTTCAACATCAGTCCTTCCAATGAACACCCAGGACTGATCTCCTTTAGGATGGACTGGTTGGACCTCCTTGCCATTCAAGGGACTCTCAACAGTCTTCTCCAACACCACAGTTCAATTCTTCGGTGCTCAGCTTTCTTCACAGTCCAATTCTCACATCCATACATGACCACTAGAAAAACCATAGCCTTACAAATTGTGAAATTATTTGTTCTAGCTCTGTGAAGAATACTGTTGGTAGCTTGATAGGGATTGCATTGAATCTATAAATTGCTTTGGGTAGTATACTCATTTTCACTATATTGATTCTTCCAATCCATGAACATGGTATATTTCTCCATCTATTAGTGTCCTCTTTGATTTCTTTCACCAGTGTTTTATAGTTTTCTATATATAGGTCTTTAGTTTCTTTAGGTAGATATATTCCTAAGTATTTTATTCTTTCCGTTGCAATGGTGAATGGAATTGTTTCCTTAATTTC
Organism: Bison bison bison; assembly: GCF_000754665.1. Classification (NCBI taxonomy): domain Eukaryota; kingdom Metazoa; phylum Chordata; class Mammalia; order Artiodactyla; family Bovidae; genus Bison; species Bison bison. The sequence continues at coordinate 26,468,335 of NW_011495032.1, read as the reverse complement.
TCTTTCTGTTTTCTCATTATTAGTGTATAGGAATGCAAGGGATTTCTGTGTGTTGATTTTATATCCTGCAACTTTACTATAGTCATTGATTAGTTCTAGTAATTTTCTGGTGGAGTCTTTAGGGTTTTCTATGTAGAGGATCATGTCATCTGCAGATAGTGAGAGTTTTACTTTTTCTTTTCCAATTTGGATTCCTTTTATTTCTTTTTCTGCTCTGATTGCTGTGGCCAAAACTTCCAAAACTATGTTGAATAGTAATGGTGAAAGTGGGCACCCTTGTCTTGTTCCTGACTTTAGAGGAAATGCTTTCAATTTTTCACCATTGAGGATAATGTTTGCTGTGGGTTTGTCATATATAGCTTTTATTATGTTGAGGTATGTTCCTTCTATTCCTGCTTTCTGGAGAGTTTTTATCATGAATGGATGTTGAATTTTGTCAAAGGCTTTCTCTGCATCTATTGAGATAATCATATGGTTTTTATTTTTCAATTTGTTAATGTGGTGTATTACATTGATTGATTTGTGGATATTGAAGAATCCTTGCATCCCTGGGATAAATCCCACTTGGTCATGGTGTATGATCTTTTTAATGTGTTGTTGGATTCTGATTGCTAGAATTTTGTTAAGGATTTTTGCATCTATGTTCATCAGTGATATTGGCCTGTAGTTTTCTTTTTTTATGGGATATTTGTCAGGTTTTGGTATTAGGGTGATGGTGGCCTCATAGAATGAGTTTGGAAGTTTACCTTCCTCTGCAATTTTCTGGAAGAGTTTGATTAGGATAGGTGTTAGCTGTTCTCTAAATTTTTGGTAGAATTCAGCTGTGAAGCTGTCTGGACCTGGGCTTTTGTTTGCTGGAAGATTTTTGATTACAGTTTCAATTTCCGTGCTTGTGATGGGTATGTTAAGATTTTCTATTTCTTCCTGGTTGAGTTTTGGAAAGTTGTACTTTTCTAAGAATTTGTCCATTTCTTCCACGTTGTCCATTTTATTGGCATATAATTGTTGATAGTAGTCTCTTATGATCCTTTGTATTTCTGTGTTGTCTGTTGTGATCTCTCCAAAAACCTCGAATAGCCAAAGCTATCTTGAGAAAGAAGAATGGAACTGGAGGAATCAACCTACCTGACTTCAGGCTCTATTACAAAGCCACAGTTATCAAGACCGTATG
>NW_011495032.1:26463728-26466021 GCF_000754665.1 Bison bison bison | reverse complement strand
AGTCGCCAGTCCAGGTTCGATGCACGATACTGGATGCTTGGGGCTGGTGCACTGGGATGACCCAGAGGGAGGGTATGGGGAGGGAGGAGGGAGGAGGGTTCAGGATGGGGAACACAGGTATACCTGTGGTGAATTCATTTCGATATTTGGCAAAACTAATACAATATTGTAAAGTTTAAAAATAAAATAAAATTTAAAAAAAAAGAATAGAAAAACCATAGCCTTGACTAGATGGACCGTTGTTGGCAAAGTAATGTCTCTGCTTTTGAATATGCTATCTAGGTTGGTCATAAGTTTCCTTCCAAGGAGTAAGCGTCTTTTAATTTCATGGCTGGAATCACCATCTGCAGTGATTTTGGAGCCCACAAAAATAGTCAGCCACTGTTTCCACTGTTTCCCCACCTATTTGCCATGAACTGACAGAACCAGATGCCATGATCTAAGTTTTCTGAATGTTGAGCTTTAAGCCAACTTTTTCACTCTCCTCTTTCACTTTCATCAAGAGACTCTTCAGTTTTCTTCACTTTCTGCCATAAGGGTGGTGTCATCTGCATATCTGAGGTTATTGATATTTCTCCCAGCAATCTTGATTCCAGCTTGTGCTTCTTCCAGCCCAGTGTTTCTCATGATGTACTCTGAATATAAGTTAAATAAGCACAGTGACAATATACAGCCTTGACATATTCATTTTCCTACTTGGAACCAGTCTGTTGTTCCATGTCCAGTTCTAACTATTGCGTCCTGACCTGCACAGGTTTCTCAAGAGGTAGATCAGGTGGCCTGGTATTCCCATCTCTTTTAGAATTTTCCACAGTTTATTGTGATCCATGTAGTCAAAGGCTTTGGCATAGTCAATAAAGCAGAAATAAATGTTTTTCTGGAACTTTCTTGCTTTTTCGATGATCCAGCAGATGTTGTCAATTTGATCTCTGGTTCCTCTGCCCTTTCTAAAACCAGCTTGAACATCTGGAAGTTCATGGTTCATGTATTGCTGAAGCCTGGCTTGGAGAATTTTGAGCATTATTTTACTAGCATGTGAGATGAGTGCAATTGTGTGGGAGTTTGAGCATTCTTTGACATTGCCTTTCTTTTGATTTGGAATGAAAACTGACCTTTTCCAGTCCTGTGGCCACTGCTGAGTTTTCCCAATTTGTTGGCATATTGAGTGCAGCACTTTCACAGCATCATCTTTCAGGATTTGAAATAGGTCAAATGGAATTCCATCACCTCCACTTGCTTTGTTCTTACTGACACTTCCTAAGGCCCACTTGACTTCACATTCCAGGATATCTGGCTCTAGATGAGTGATCACACCATTGTGATTATCTGGGTTGTGAAGATCTTTTTTGTACAGTTCTGTGTGTTCTTTTTAACATCTTCTGCTTCTGGTCCATACCATTTCTATCCTTTATTGTGCCCATCTTTGCATGAAATGTTCCCTTGGTATCTCTAATTTTCTTGAAGACATCTCTAGCCTTTCCCATTCTGTTGTTTTCCTCTATTTCTTTGCATTGATTGCTGAGGAAAGCTTTCTTACCTCTCCTTGCTATTCTTTGGAACACTACATTCAAATGGGTATATCTTTCCTTTTCCGCTTTGCTTTTTGCTTCTCTTCTTTTCACAGCTCTTTGTAAGGCTTCCTCAGACAGACATTTTGCTCTTTTGCATTTCTTTTTGTCAGGGATGGTCTTTAACCCTGTCTCCTGTATAATGTCACAAACCTCTGTCCATGGTTCATCAGGCACTCTATCAGATCTAGTCCCTTGAATCTATTTCTTACTTCCACTGTATAATCATAAGGGATTTGATTTGGGTCATACCTGAATGGTCTAGTGGTTTTCCCCACTTTCTTCAATTTAAGTCTGAATTTGGCAATAAGGAGTTTGTGATCTGAGCCAAAGTCAGCTCCTGGTCTTGTTTTTGCTGATTGTATAGAGCTTCACCATCTTTGGCTGCAAAGAATACAATCAATCTGATTTCGGTGTTTGCCATTGGTAATGTCCATGTGTAGAGTCTTCTCTTGTGTTGTTGGAAGTGGGTGTTTGCTATGACCAGTGCATTCTCTTGGCAAAACTCTACTGGCCTTTGCCCTGCTTCATTCTGTACTCCAAGGCCAAATTTGCCTGTTCAGTTCAGTTCAGTTCAGTCGCTCAGTCGTGTCTGACTCTTTGCGACCCCATGAATCGCAGCATGCCAGGCCTCCCTGTCCATCACCAACTCCCGGAGTTCACTCAGACTCACATCCATCAAGTCAGTGATGCCATCCAGCCATCTCATCCTCTGTCTTCCCCCT
>NW_011495032.1:26455677-26463310 GCF_000754665.1 Bison bison bison | reverse complement strand
TCTGCCATAAGGGTGGTGTCATCTGCATATCTGAGGTTATTGATATTTCTCCTGGCAATCTTGATTCCAGCTTGTGCTTCTTCCAGCCCAGCGTTTCTCATGATGTACTCTGCATATAAGTTAAATAAGTTTTTTGACTTCCTATTTTTGCATTCCAGTCCCCTATAACTAACACCTATCTTTTTTGGGTGTTAGTTTTAAAAGATCTTGTAGGTCTTTATGGGACCATTCAACTTCAGCTTCTTCAGCATTACTGGTTGGGGCATAGACTTGGATTACTGTGATATTGAATGGTTTGCCTTGAAAACGAACAGAGATCATTCTATCATTTCGGAGATTGCATCCAAGTAAGTACTGCATTTCAGACTCTTTTGTTGACTATGATGGCTACTCCATTTCTTCTAATGGATTTCTGCCCATGATAGTAGATATAATGGTCATCTGAGTTAAATTCACCCATTCCAGTCCATTTTATTTCGCTGATTCCTAGAATGTCAACGTTCACTCTTGCCATCTCCTGTTTGACCACTTTCAATTTGCCTTGATTCATGGACCTAACATTCCAGGTTCCTATGTAATATTGCTCTTCACAGCATTGGACCTTGCTTCTATCATCAGTCACAACCACAGCTGGATGTTGTTTTTGCTTTGGCTCCATCCCTGCATTCTTTCTGGATTTATTTCTCCACTGACCTCCAGTAGCATATTGGGCACCTACTGACCTGGGGAGTTCATCTTTCAGTATCCTATCATTTTGCCTTTTCATACTGTTCATGGGGTTCTCAAGGCAAGAATACTGAAGTGGTTTGCCATTCCCTTCTCCATTGGACCACATTTTGTCAGACTGTCCACCATGACCTGTCTGTCTTGGGTGGCCCCACACGTCACGGCTTAGTTTCATTGAGTTAGACAAGCCCGTGGTCCATGTGATCAGATTGGGTAGTTTTCTGTGATTGTGGTTTCAGTCTGCCTACCCGCTGATGCCCTCTTAGCACCTACTACCTAACTTGGGTTTCTCTTAGCTTGGACGTGGGGTATCTCTTTACGCCTCTTCAGCAAAGCACAACCGCCGCTCCTGACCTTGAACGTAGGGTATCTCCTCTCAGCCTCTCCTGTGCCACGCAGCCGCCACTCCTGTGGTTTATTCACTCCATTTCCCCAGAACCTAATTTGGCACATATTTGGCACCAATGAATACTTATGAAATGGTGTCAATTTTTTAAACATCCCTGTCAGCAACATAACTGTTCTTTCTCATCTTCACTCAGCACTTTATTTGTAGGATATCCAATTCCCTCAGCCAGCAGGGAAGAAAAAGCAGTGCCAAGACATTGAGGGAAATGAAAACTGTATTTCCTCATAAGACTGGGGACTCTCAGTTCCCACAGGCCTAAGACACCACCATGAACAATAGGACAACAGTTACTTAGTGTCTTCACTCATCTTTGAATTTTCCTGTCCAGTCTTCACCAGCTGAAACACTTCCCTCCTCATCACACATTGGTATTTTACCACAAGATCAAAATAAATTTCCATTCATTTCAGAAGTCGTTGCTCAGCCATTGAATCCTGAGTTTATTGACATTTGTATTTTTGACTTGGATTCCTCTACTAGCATATTGCCAAACAACTAACCCAAAAGAACATTTTTATAATAGAGCACTTGTAACTGGGAGTTGGGGGAATTTACAGAGAATCAGAAGCCTTAGATTTTGTTCTCAGTTTTGCCAGAGAAGTCCAGAAAAATTTACAAAACCATCATTTCACTCAGTTTTATTTTTTTCCCCATGTCCTAGAGAAACAGAGCTAGAAATATCTCAGTGTAGAATAGCCATGCTGATTTGGCCATGGGAGGACACTATATGAAGAAAGACTTAAATATTAGGGCTTCAGTCTGTAAAGATAATACTGGATAAACTGAACACTGATCATTAAATTCTAGGGTACCAGGAGACACATATTGACTTTGTAAGGGGCACAATTAGGTATAGCAAAGGAAAGTTCTATTTTATGTAGCAAGAGTAATGTGTTTGTTTTTTTTTTTTTCTCATGAATATGAGATCCATAAATGGATTAAGAGGAACTATGGTGATTTGTGGTATATTCCACAGAGAGAGAGAAGGCTGGATTTGATTAATCTGGGTCTGACTCTAAAAAACCTTATGTTTATATTCTTTATCTGACTATAAAATAAATTCAAGAGCCCTAACAAGGACTTTGTTGCTGAGGCTCCGAGAATACTCAGCAAAATGAAGGCATAAATGGAAATGCTACTATCCTGACATGCAAACTTTGAGAGGCACCCAGCTTACCACCCACTCCAGTACTCTTGCCTGGAAAATCCCATGGATGAAGGAGCCTGGTAGGCTGCAGTCCATGGGGTCGCTAAGAGTCAGACACGACTGAGCGACTTCACTTTGACTTTTCACTTTCATGCATTGGAGAAGGAAATGGCAACCCACTCCAGTGTTCTTGCCTGGAGAATCCCACGGACAGAGGAGCCTGGTGGGCTGCCATCTATGGGGTCACACAGAGTCAGACACGACTGAAGCGACTTAGCAGCAGCAGCTGCAGCAGCTTACCACTGCTTACTAGTTGGAAGGTCCTGAAAACCTATCTGTGCCTCTTTTTCTTCATCTGAAAACTGGAAGGTAATAGCAACCACCTGGATTAGATTTCTATTGTTGCTGTCACATCTTATGGTTCTCAAGGTCAGAGGTCAGAAAAAGGTCTGACTTGGCTACAGAGAGTCGGCAGGGCTGCATTTCCTCTGCAAGCTTGAGGGGAGAGGCCATTTCCTCACTTCTGTTCAAGAAGCTGCCTGATACCTCAGTTCATGGCCTTCTCCCATCTTCAAAACTGCAAACATGCCACTCCGACCTCTGCTTTCGTTGTTGCATCTTTTAATCTGACTCTGACCCTCCTGCCTCCCTCTTTCATTTATAGGTCCCTGGTTATTATGCTGGCTCACCTAGATAACCCAGGTTAATCTCCCCATGTAGGATCTTTAACTTAACGACAGCTATAAGCTCCCTTTGCCACATAAATGAACATATTGTCAGGTTCCAGGATTTGGGACATGGACATCATGGAGGGGGAATGGGCAATATTTCTATTTGCCATATGGCCGAGGGTTGAGAATAAAATGAGACAGTGTTCAAAGTAAATTTAAAACAGTGTCTCAAAAGTAATAAGGATAAAATATTAATGCTAGTTGTCATCACATCCATTAGCAGTTCATATTATTAATTCAGGCTTTCTCATATGTACAGATGATCCAACTTTTCATGCTTTGAGACAAAGTTCATTTTCCTAAATAAAATATTCTTTTCTTCCCGATATTTCAGTCTTCTTTGGCTAAGACAACCTATGGACAAAACCAGCCCAATCTCCATGCTAACCAGAGACCCCTTAGTCACCTGTCCTCTGCACTAAGCCTCCTTTGACGAAGAACTCTGAGTCACACAGGAAGTTCATTCCATTCAGAAATGGCTCTGCTTGTTAGAAAGGGCTCTCCTGGGTTTGAACTGATCCATCTCCTTGTGTTTTCTCCACAGATCCTAGATCTATAGTCTGGCCAGAATCTCTTCCAATATCTCTACCATGTTAAAGCTCCTTAGATGACTAAGGATCATATAACATCCCTGTTCCATCTTCACTTTTCCAGGCTCAAGGTACACAGGGATTCCTTAGTGTGACACCTTTGCATCTGAAATTAGAATTCAGAAATGCTTGTGATACTACAGATTTTTCTGAACACTCATCAGTTATTCCCCTCCCTTCTCACTCTCCTTAACTCCAACCTCTGAAGTTATAGCCAATCTTCCTACTATGACATACTCTACTTAAGATCATTATGAAAGTATTTTACAATAATAGTGGCCATTATTAGTATATGTCTGATTCTTCTTTCTTCTAGAGTTTGAGAAATTATTTTTGCTTTGTTTTTCCAGTGTTTTATACCACCATGATAAAGTTAAGGTAAATATAGTCCACTAACTAACAATTTGTCATTTCAAACAATTTCAATAAATTGGCTAAAAACTGGCTCTTGTACACACTGCTGATTAAAGTATAGCTAGATGCAACCTTTGTAGAAGGCAACATATGAAGAGTCTTTAAAACATCACATCTTTTCTCAGAAATTCCATTTCCCAGGACTTATCCAAAGATATGACAAAAGACATATTTATGGAAAAGGATGTTTATTATAACGTTGTTTATAATAACAAAAGGAGAAAAGGAAACAGCCTAAATGTCCAACCACAGGGAATTGCTTAAGTGAATTATGCCATGTCATATGAGCAAGCACTCTTTTAAAGTATGTGTAAGGATATTAAAATAGTCAGTATTAAATTAAAAAAGGAAGGATGTTAAAGAGAATATACAGTCTGACCCCAGTTTGTGAAAACTAAAACAAAAACACCATGAACAAAAGTAGGGGTAGGGAGGGATAGAAAAAAGACTTGATGGAAATATCCCAAGATAGCAACAGTGGTTGGCCTTTTCCAGTGGCTCAGTGGTAAAGAACCAGCCTGCAATGCAGGAGCCATAGGAGATTTGGGCTCAATCCCTGGGTCAAGCAAATCCCCTAGAGGAGGGCATGGCAACCCACTCCAGTAATCTTGCCTGGAGAATCACATGGACAGAGGAGCCTGGTGGGATACAGTCCATACAGTCACAAAGAGTTGGACACGACTGAAGCGACTTAGCATGCATCAACAATGATTATCTCTGCCTAATTTCTATTCTCTATTTTATAACTTTAAAATCTACATAATGACCAACTTTTCTTATTTTTATATACAGACATTATTTCTTACAGCAGTTTTAGGCTTACAGCAAAATTGAATGGAAAGTACGGATTGTTCGCATAATTATCTCCACAATATATTCACAGCCTCCAACATCTGCACTAGAGAGGGGAAGGTAGAGGAGGAGGAGATGGAGGAGATGAAAGGATATCTGGCCAGCAGAATGTGACCTTGATGGAAGACCTCATGGATAGAGCCATGAAAACAATCACTGCCTCAGTGTAGTGGTCACCTCTGTGGGTCTATAATTAACTACTTAATGGCAGTCCTGGGGTCACTATTGGTCAATATTGCCAGGTGTCAGTGTCAGACTTTATTTTTTGGGGCTCCAAAATCACTGCAGATGGTGACTGCAGCCATGAAATTAAAAGATGCTTACTCCTTGGAAGGAAAGTTATGACCAACCTAGACAGCATATTCAAAAGCAGAGACATTGCTTTGCCAACAAAGGTCCGTCTAGTCAAGGCTATGGCTTTTCCAGTGATCATGTATGGATGTGAGAACTGGACTGTGAAGAAAGCTGAGTGCCAAAGAATTGATGCTTTTGAACTGTGGTGTTGGAGAAGACTCTTGAGAGTCCCTTGGACTGCAAGGAGATCCAACCAGTCCATTCTGAAGGAGATCAGCCCTGGGATTTCTTTTGAAGGAATGATGCTAAAGCTGAAACTCCAGTACTTTGGCCACCTCATGCAAAGAGTTGACTCATTGGAAAAGACCTTGATGCTGGGAGGGATTGGGGGCAGGAGGAGAAGGGGACGACAGAGGATGAGATGGCTGGATGGCATCACTGACTCGATGGACATGAGTCTGAGTGAACTCTGGGAGTTGGTAATGGACAGGGAGGCCTGGTGTGCTGCGATTCATGGGGTTGCAAAGAGTCAGACACAACTGAGTGACTGAACTGAACTGAACTGAGATGATGAACTGGATGTACACCTGAGAAAAAGAAGTTGGGGCTTACTGGGCACCTTTTGCTTGATGGTCACAGTATGTGACCATGATGACCTTCCAAAAGTATTAGTTTCTGTTTCATTTCTGTTTTCCCAATATCACACAAGTTTCTCTTGATCAACTCTAGCTTAGAATGATACAGGTATGGGAACTGTGAGAAACATGGTTCTCAGCTTTAGCCTAATTGATAAAATCTGATACAACATAATTATAGGGTGTATATCTTTTTATTTTGGGGTGTTTGGTATGTAGATATGTCATACAAACCACAGCTTGCCTCAGAAAAGCTTGCTGGTCACTATATGTGGCTCAGTCCTGTCAGGAGATGGCGTCTACTCCAAGAGTCTCACACTTTTATCCCAAGATTGACATGGGTTTGCAGAGTTTCCAGAGTTATGCACACTTCTTCCCTCTTCTCCATGCCAGACACTTCTGAACACGGTTCCCTTCCCTGTTGGAACACACATGAAAGCTACACCTTGATTACCTAAGTGAGGAAATCACATTTTTTCTCTGCTTTCCAAAGATCTCCCTAAGGTTTTGATGCCATCCTGCCTAGGACCTTTCAAAACCGTTCTTTATACTTCATAGAGATGTCTATTAAAACAGGTCCTGGAATTTTCTTATCCAGATCAGATCAGATCAGATCAGTTGCTCAGTCATGTCCAACTCTTTGTGACCCCATGAATCACAGCATGCCAGGCCTCCCTGTCCATCACCAACTCCCAGAGTTCACTCTGACTCACGTCCATCGAGTCAGTGATGCCATCCAGCCATCTCATCCTCTGTCTTCCCCTTCTCCCCCTGCCCCCAATCCCTCCCAGCATCAGGGTCTTTTCCAATGAGTCAGTTCTTCCCATCAGGTGTCCAAAGTATTGGAGTTTCAGCTTCAACATCAGTCCTTCCAATGAACATCCAGGACTGATCTCCTTTAGGATGGACTGGTTGGATCTCCTTGCAGTCCAACGGACTCTCAAGAGTCTTCTTCAACACCACAGTTCAAAAGCATCAATTCTTTGGCACTCAGCCTTCTTCACAGTCCAACTCTCACATCCATACATGATCACAGGAAAAACCATAGCCTTGACTAGACAGACCTTTGTTGGCAAAGTAATGTCTCTGCTTTTGAATATGCTATCTAGGTTGGTCATAACTTTCCTTCCAAGGAGTAAGCGTCTTTTAATTTCATGGCTGCAGTCACCATCTACAGTGATTTTGGAGCCCAGAAAAATAAAGTCAGCCACTGTTTCCACTGTTTCCCCATCTATTTCCCATGAAGTAATGGGACCAGATGCCATGATCTTCATTTTCTGAATATTGAGCTTTAAGCCAACTTTTTCACTCTCCACTTTCACCTTCATCAAGAGGCTTTTTAGTTCCTCTTCACTTTCTGCCATAAGTATGGTGTCATCTGCATATCTGAGGTGATTGATATTTCTCCCAGCAGTCTTGATTCCAGCTTGTGTTTCTTCCAGTCCAGCATTTCTCATGATGTACTCTGCATAGAAGTTAAATAAACAGGGCGACAATATACAGCCTTGTCGTACTCTTTTTAGTATTTGGAACGAGTCTGTTGTTCCATGTCCAGTTCTAACTGTTGCTTCCTGACCTGCATACAAATTTCTCAAGAGGCAGATCAGGTGGTCTGGTATTCCCATCTCTTTCAGAATTTTCCACAGTTTATTGTGATCCACACAGTCAAAGGCTTTGGCATAGTCAGTAAAGCAGAAATGATCCAGCGGATGTTGGCAATTTGATCTCTGGTTCCTCTGCCTTTTCTAAAACCAGCTTGAACATCAGGAAGTTCATGGTTCACATATTGCTGAAGCCTGGCTTGGAGAATTTTGAGCATTACTTCACTAGCGTGT
>NW_011495032.1:26451235-26455577 GCF_000754665.1 Bison bison bison | reverse complement strand
TACTTCACTAGCGTGTGAGATGAGTGCAATGTGCAGTAGTTTGAGCATTCTTGGCATTGCCTTTCTTTGGGATTGGAATGAAAACTGACCTTTTCCAGTTCTGTGGCCACTGCTGAGTTTTCCAAATTTGCTGGCATATTGAGTGCAGCACTTTCACAGCATCATCTTTCAGGATTTGGAATAGCTCAACTGGAATTCTATCACCTCCACTAGCTTTGTTCATAGTGATGCTTTCTAAGGCCCTCTTGACTTCACATTCCAGGATGTCTGGCTCTAGGTCAGTGATCACACCATCGTGATTAACTGGGTTGTGAAGCTCTTTTTTGTACAGTTCTTCTGTGTATTCTTGCCATCTCTTCTTAATATCTTCTGCTTCTGTTAGGTCCATACCATTTCTGTCCTTTATCGAGGCCATCTTTTGCATGAAATGTTCCTTTGCTATCTCTGATTTTCTGGTTCACAATTAAAGCACAGGCTATGGAGACAGGCATTCTGAAACTTAATCCCTAGTCTTCTAATAACTAGCCATGTAATCTTAAATCATTTTACCTCCTGGGCTACAGAATATTCATTTATAAAATAGTCTGGACTTGACTCTCAGAACTCTTCCCTCTCTAAAACTATGTAAACCTAGTAGGGAAACTCTGTAAGGCAGTAGAATTTCCTTTCTGATAAAGAGCAGGATATGGGAGAATTCAAGGTGATTTGTACGTGGTAAAGAACGATGCATGGGTTAAACGGAAAAATAAGCAAGTGTCAGTGCTCTGCTTTGCAGGCTCTTGGTTACTGTTTTGCTCTCAGAGAAGCTGGGTACTGCAGAGATCAGGAAAATGAGGATTATCTTTGCTCCTTTGTGACTGACAGTGCTGCAGGCTATGACAAGCACTCTTTCATTGCAAGACTAGATAACAATGGAAATAAGACATCCTCTACTTTTTATCAAATACAATATTTGCCATCTCTTGTTAGGGAACATGATGCAATTAAACTACCAATCTTACCCTCATACTCACAACTTGTTCAAACAAAACGTTAGCTGATACTTTAGAATCTCTGAGGCAATTCTCAAAGTTGTAAAGGTTTGCCTTATTCTGTCCTGTGTCCAACTTTCAGTTTAAAAAATAAATGAGAAGGAAGAAGGTTTTCCTTGATTGCAAATTCATATGGGAGGTTTTAAATTTTTTGCAGACAAATTGCTTTAGGTACATCGACTTCCTCATTTGTGTGTGGCTAATTGGATTGCCTGATTAAAGGACATGGCTATTGTTCCAAGATGGCAATTGCCAGACTGGGGTCCTCTGGTGGCTGGAAAGGCTTCTGGTGTGTAATCATACACCTCTGATTTGATGTGATTAGTGGTGTCTAAAGCCAAAGGAAAACCATGAGCCTTCTGAAAGCAGCTGTACTGGTACAGACAGTCTTCCCACAGGGTCAAGGACTTTCCAGAGCTCTGTAGAGCCTAGATTCAGAGTCTTACAAATAACTTATTGGATCAGGAGAGCTGCCTAGTGCAGGCATGCCCCACTGTACAAACTTTAGGACCCCGTTAATGAGTGCTGAAGAATTGATGCTTTTGAACTGTGGTGTTGGAGAAGACTCTTGAGAGTCCCTTGGACTGCAAGGAGATCCAACCAGTCCATTCTAAAGGAGATCAGTCCTGGGTGTTCATTGGAAGGACTGATGCTGAGGCTGGAACTCCAATACTTTGGCCACCTCAAGTGAAGAGTTGACTCATTGGAAAAGACCCTGATGCTAGGAGGGATTGGGGGCAGGAGGAGGAGGGGAGGACAGAGGATGAGATGGCTGGATGGTATCACTGACTCGATGGATGTGAGTCTGAGTGAACTCTGGGAGTTGGTAATGGACAGGGAGGCCTGGCGTGCTGTGATTCATGGGGTCACAAAGAGTCGGACACAACTGAGGGACTGAACTGAACTGAATGCTAGGATGTCAATAGGCTATCCAGCTTCCCTGGTAGCTCAGTGGTAAAGAATCTGCCTACTATGCAGGAGACATGGGTTTGATCCCTGGGTCAGGAAGATCCCCCAAAGAGGAAATAGAAACCCACTCCAGTATTCTTACCTGGGAAATTCCATGGACAGAGCAGCCAGGCCAGCTATAGTCCATAGGGTCGCAAAAGAGTAGGCTAACTCTTAAAGACTAAACCACCACCACCTAACTGCTAGAGGTCCTAGTTGCTTGAGGATGCCGCACAATCTTGGTACCCTTGGCTATCTTTATTAAGCCATTCTTCATTAAACTTAAAATTGTTGAATTTATTAAACCAACAGCTCTAAAAGATGTTTCATTTACACCTCTTCCACTGATGCTTTGATGTGAAATGCTATTTGATCTAGATCCATTTTAAGCCTCCAATATACCAATACATGAGAGGGTAGCCTATCTCAAAATAAGGACTCAGTACATCTCATTTTGAACTATCCCATTTTTTAACCCTAATTTCTGGTATCCCCAAATAACAGTCAAGAGGATATAAGATATTACCTCAAGCAAAGCTAAAATTGCATGTTTTAAATTTTTATGTCAGGAAATGCAAAATTAATACTCTTCTTGTGATATTGCTCATTAATACTGTACTTAGACTAAGCTATGGTTTTAATGGCCTAATTCAAAAGAGTAGAAAATTTTATTTTACTTAATTTAAATCATTTAGATGTATGAGCTCTTTTATTTCCACTGGCATTTTTTCACATTAAGTGTAATAGGGAAGTAGTTCATCTCATACTCTCTCAGAGAACATAAACTCTTGATGGACTGAAATGAAGGGGAGCCTCTGAATACTTATGACATAATGAACTGAATGGATCAGGAGAGCAGGGGCATGGACATAATCCGACCCCTGACTCACAGGTTGTGGTTTTCAGTATGACTCCCCCTTCAGAAGCTATGAAATGGGCCACAGCTTGCAAGAGCAACAAGATTTCAGAAACCTGGAGATGGTGATGATAGATATTCCAAACTGCTGTTAAACCTGACAAAGGAATAGACCAAGAATTAGTGGAACCAAGCCCCGCAAGCACTAGGCCCAGCTTCTAGTCAAAAGACAGTCATAATCTCCAAAACAGAGCAGGGTTATGGCTTAGGAAGTCTGATCCCTCCTCCCAGCCCTACTTTTCTCAGTTTTCTCATCTATCATATAAGGGTCCTGGGCTGGAAGACTCCTAATATCCCTGCTAGATCTGTTAATACTACATTGATAGTCAGAGCCTCAATGAAGCTGACTAGGGTTCCAGATCAAACTCCAGTCCCACTGAAATTACAGAATGTGATGGGGAATGCCAGGTTCCCAAGTAGTGCTAGTGGTGAAGAACCCGGCTGCCAATGCAGGAGACATAAAAGAAGCAACTTCTAACCCTGGGTCAGGAAGATTTCCCTGGAGGAGGGCATGGCAACCCTCTCCAGTATTCTTGCCTGGAGAATCCCACGGACAGAGGAGTCTGGTGGGCTATAGTCCATGGGGGCACAACGAGACACAACTGAAGTGACTTAGCACCCACACACAGTGAGGAATGCCCTCCAGGGAGCACTCAGCTACTTCCTGCTTAGCTCTTCCACCCTCCACCCCCAACACACACACACACACAGTCTCTGGGAAAAGGCCAGAACTGCATAGACAGATTTTCTCCAGGGCACCAGGCAAGGTGGAAGACATAGCGGGTCTTGAATGCCTTGTGTCTAAAGGAGAAGTACAGAGGAGGAGATGAGGGAAAGGCAGGGAGTGTGACCAGCAGAGAGCCCTTGGATGAAGAGCCAGTGTCTCCTCTCTTAACGTCAGGGACTTAACGACGGTGGCTGTGATTTGGACAGGTATATTTATTTGCTAGGGCCCCAGGTGGCACCAGTGGTAAAGAACTCACCTGCCAATGCAGGAGATATAAGAGATGCAGTTTCGATCCCTGGGTTGCCAGGATCCCCTGGAAGAGGGCATGGCAACACATTCCAATATTCTCACCTGGAGAATCCCATAGACAGAGGGGCCTAGAGGGCTACAACTCATAGGGTCACAAAGAGTTGGACATGATTGAAGTGATTTGGCATGCACACACACACAGTAACAAAATACTGTAAATTGGGTGGCTTAGTCTGAGATTGATGCTTTTGAAGTGTGGTGTTGGAGAAGACTCTTGAGAGTCCCTTGGACTGCAAGAAGATCCAACCTGTCCATTCTGAAGGAGATCAGTCCTGGGATTTCTTTGGAAGGAATGATGCTAAAGCTGAAACTCCAGTACTTTGGCCACCTCATGCGAAGAGTTGACTCATTGGAAAAGACTCTGATGCTGGGAGGGATTGAGGGCAGGAGGAGAAGGGGATGACAGAGGAT
>NW_011495032.1:26450565-26451135 GCF_000754665.1 Bison bison bison | reverse complement strand
GGAATATAGAGGATGAGATGGCTGGATGGCATCACTGACTCGATGGATGTGAGTCTGAGTGAACTCCAGGAGTTGGTGATGGACAGGGAGGCCTGGCGTGCTGTGATTCATGGAGTTGCAAAGAGTCGGACATGACTGAATGACTGAACTGAACTGAACTGAGTCTGAGATCAAGGTGTCAAGAGTTAGTTCCTTCTGAAGGCTCTGGAAAAAAAAATCTGTTCAAAATCCTCTCCTACCATTTGGTGGTTTGCTGGCAATCTCTGACCATCCTTGCCTGGGAGACACATTGCCTTGATCTCTGCCCTCATTTTGACACAGTCTTGCTTGTGTCCATACCTGTGTCCAAATATTCCTTTCTATAAGGACAAGCTGGAATCAAGACTGGTGGGAGAAATATCAATAACCTCAGATATGCAGATGATACCACCCTTATGGCAGAAAGCGAAAAAGAACTAAAGAGACTCTTGATGAAAGTGAAAGAGGAGAGTGAAAAAGTTGGCTTAAAGCTCAACATTCAGAAAACTAAGATCATGGCATCCAGTCCCATCATTTCATGGCAAATAGATG
>NW_011495032.1:26431682-26450465 GCF_000754665.1 Bison bison bison | reverse complement strand
GGCTCCAAAATCACTGCAGATGGTGACTGCAGCCATGAAATTAAAAGACACTTACTCCTTGGAAGGAAAGTTATGACCACCCTAAACACCATATTCAAAAGCAGAGACATTACTTTGCTAACAAAGGTCCATCTAGTCAAAGCTATGGTTTTTCCAGTAGTCACATATGGATGTGAGAGCTGGACCATAAAGAAAGCTGAGGGCTGAAGAATTGATACTTTTGAACTGTGGTGTTGGAGAAGACTCTTGGGAGTCCCCTGGAGTGCAAGGAGATCCAACCAGTCCATCCTAAAGGAAATCAGTCCTGAATATTCATTGGAAGAACTGATGCTGAAGTTGAAACTCCAATCCTTTGGCTACCTGATGCGAAGAACTGACTCATTTGAAAAGACCCTGAGGCTGGGAAAGATTGAAGGCGGGAGAAGGGGACGACAGAGGATGAGATGGTTGGATGGCATCACACCAACTCAATGGACATGAGTTTGAGTAAGTCTGGGAGTTGGTGATGGACAGAGAAGCCTGACGTGCTGCAGTCCATGGGGCTGCAAAGACTGAGACACGACTGAGCAACTCAACTGAAATGAATAAGGACATGAGTCCTATTTGATTGGGGCCCACTCTAATATTGTTTTCACTTCTGTAAAGACTAATCTTGTTGCAACCTCTGTAAAGACTATCTCCAAATAAGAACACAATCAAAGGTACTGGAAGGTAGAACTTCAACATATGAATTTTGAGAGGAATGTAATCCAACTGACAATGACAAGCAAGAGCTGGACACCATACACCTGAATGGGCAAGATCATATTTCCAGAAGAACATGGCCCCTCCATTGTCTTTTTAGGCAGTGGATGAAGGGAGAATATATACTCATGTTAAACTGTTCACAAGGGAGTTTTGGGATGTAGAGACAAGTGTTGGAGTAGAGATGAGAAAAAGACATGAAGCATGGTTGTTGGTGGTTTCCGTGTTCCAAGATGGAGATTGTAGACACATGGACCATATAGGAGTGAAGGGAAGGCTCAACGCCTGGATGCACTGAGGATGCTCTGGCCCACAAGGCTTCAGAACCCCAGGCCTGATTTGAATCCTGGCTCTAACATTTACAAACACTTTGACTTGCACAGAGTCTTGTAAACTCTCTTACCTTGTTAGTTAGTTAGTTCAGTCGCTCAGCCATGTCCGACTGTTTGCAACCCCATGAATCACAGCACGCCAGGCCTCCCTGTCCATCACCAACTCCCGGAGTTCACCCAAACTCATGTCCATCGAGTTGGTGACACCATCCAACCATCTCATCCTCTGTCATCCCCGTCTCCTCCTGCCCCCAATCCCTCCCAGCCTCAGAGTCTTTTCCAATGAGTCAACTCTTCACATGAGGTGGCCAAAATATTGGAGTTTCAGCTTTAGCATCAGTCCTTCCAATGAACACCCAGCACCCAGGACTGATCTCCTTTAGAATGGACTGGTTGGATCTCCTTGCAGTCCAAGGGACTCTCAAGAGTCTTCTCCAACACCACAGTTCAAAAGCATCAATTCTTTGGCGCTCAGCTTTCTTCACAGTCCAACTCTCACGTCCATACATGACCACTGGAAAAACAAAAATGAGCATGGTGGTACCTATCTCATTAGTTGGGGTAATTTAATGAAAATATGAATGTAAGGAACCTTATTTTGTTCCTGAAACATCATGAGTGCTCATTCAGATTGCACTAGAATTTATGGGACAGTTATCCCAGGAGCATAGCTAATGTAGGACTTTTCCTGAAGGTAAATATGGGAAAGTGATTCCCAGGGTGTCTAAGTAAAGACAAGTTACCCAAAGCAAGAATATTTTGAATATTTATCTTAAGGAAACAGGCCACCTGGAGAGACAGACATTCATCACAGTTAGGTCTCCAAAATTGCTTGTCTTACTTCTCCAGGTTCATTTTGAAAAAGCTCTCTTCTTAATATTTTACCTTTTAAATCAGGGCAATTACCTTTATAGTCTCACTTAACAGAAATTTGTGTTTTACTTTCTTTAAAAAGTAAATCCTTCATAGTTTTCTATCCTTGAAAATGGTTAGTAACCCTATTTTAGTTAAAAAAGTGTACCCCTTAATGTGTTTAAAACAATGAGAAATGCATCATATTTTATAACAATACTAAGAGGACTTATGGTCTACTTTTTATTCTTTATGAAAATATGCAAATCTTCTTCTTTGAATTTTTAAATTTTCTTTGTTTCCATGTCAAGCAGCCATTTCCAAGTTTCTCTTTCCCAGATGTATGTGTAAAATTTAGAAAGGGATTTGAAAATCTTTTTTACTAATAAAAGCAATCAGAGCTAATACTCATAAGGACAAATAACTGAGAAGATGGATGATGTGTTTGGTATCTAGTCATATTTTATTGAGTGCATTCCATGTAACTCTATCTTGCCTTCCTTTAAATAGAAAATAAAAGAAATAATTGCGTGAAGGAAAGACCTAGTAAAGATTCATACCAGAAGCCATGTGACATTCAAACCTAGTTTTCTAGGCAGTTTGGGCCTCAAATTGTGGTTTTGCCTAAAGACTGCAGAAAACTCATTAATTCTGTGTTTCAGAAGTATGGCAGAAGATTTTGTGTAAATGTTAAGTAAACTCATTTATCTTCTCTTTTTACACATCTATGTGAGGTTTAAATGCAGAAATGGATCATGGATCTAAGAAAATGAATACTTTAAATCATGTTATATACATAGAGCTTAGCTTTTTCTAAAGCAGTTTCAAAGGCACTCACCCATTTTTTTTACCTCCCTCTTGCCCCCCATTTTGGGGCTTCCCAGGTGGTGCAGTGGTGAGGAATCTGCCTGCCAATGCAGGAGAAGCAGCAGACACCGTGCCCCCACCCTACCACACTAAAACTTCTCTCACTGAGGTCATCTCTAAGGCTAAATCCAATGGGCAATTTTCAGTCTTCTTACATCTCAATAACATTTCGTGCTCTGTTAACATCCTCTTCTCAAAACATGCTCTCTTTTTGGTTTCTAGAATACCACAGTCTACAGCATTTCTCCAACCTCAATGGCTTTTACTTTACAGTGACTTTTTTTTTCAGGTTCTACTCTTTTTCTTTTATATCCTTTTGATGTTTATCAAAGTTGTATCATACATAATTTTAACAAACAGCCCTACAAAGCTTCTAGTGCAAAATGCAGCCTCTGATTCTCCCCTGCTCTCCTCTCCCCACTCTTAAAGATATTTGCTCTGATATTTGTCTCCATCTTTCTAAATAGCATGCTATTTCTGGATCTTTCCATTTTAGATTTCCAACCTCGGAAGATGAGTATTTAACTCTTTTGTACTCAGATCCTCTGGAGAAGAGAATGGCAACATACTCCAGTATTCTTGCCTGGAGAATTCCGTGGACAGAGGAGCCTGGCGGGCTACAGTCCATGGGGTCCCAAAGAATCAGACATGACTGAGCGAGTGACTAACCCTTTCATTTTCACTTCACTCTTCTCTTGCCACACTCTCGATCCTTCTCTCCATCTCCTATTTCCTTCTCTTTTATCACTTATTCTCAAGAAATTATAGCATAAATTTTGATTAAATCCATAATTAGTATTTACATTATTACAAGTATGCAAGTATTATTCATGCTAAATTATATTATACTAAGATTATAATTTCTTTTATGTACAACTTTTTTGTTTTCTCTGGTATTAGTAATAATTGCTGCACTTTCCCCCTCTAAGCTCACTAGCAGCTCAGCAGTAAAGAATCTGTCTGCAGTGCAGGAGCCGCAGGAGACCCAGGTTCCATCCCTGGGTCAGGAAGATCCCCTGGAGTAGAAAATGGTAACCTACTCCAGTATTCTTGCCTGGAGTATCCCATGGACCAAGGAGCCTTGTGGGCTATAGTCTATAGTGTGGCAAAGAGTCAGACACAACTGAAGCGACTTAGCACACATAACAAGGAAAACTTCAAATCTCAGTGGTTTAACACAGCAGCAGTTTATTTCTTAACAGTAAGAAATTCAGTGTAGGTGTTCCTAATTGGTGGGAGACCCTTTCTGGGGTGAATCAGGAACTCCTGCTCCTTCCACCTTGGTGCTCCTCTATCTCCTGGGTCTTAGAGTTTCCTGTCTGATTCTTTATATCTGCAGGCATGCTAGGTTGAGATAAGCCTAGACAACTAAGAGAAACACTTCTATAAGACAAGTTGGTAGTATGCGTAATTTCATCCATAGCCTATTTGTCGGAATTCAAAGCATACACTTTAAAAGTGAGTTGGGTTTCAGTGAACATACTGCTGTCTCTGTCATCCCAATATGTATTTCACTCTTCTTCCCACAGATAAAACATCATCAGTCCTTCTACTAGGGTACAACCACGCAGCCCTAGTAGTCCCTATTTCCTCATCAAAGAACAAGATCCTCAGATAATACACAGTCTGCTGTCGGGTTCAGTTATGACTCCTCAAGGTCTAAGAACATATGACCTAAAAATGTAAGTAGTTTTTTTGCCCTCACTCCCCCAATACACACACTCAATAGACAATGAAAGAGGAGGAAAGCTAAGAGTAGAATGCACAGAGCAGTCATTGCCATATAGCAATTATGGAATCCGGTGGGTGGGATTTCAGCTCCTGGGTATTAGCATATTCTTCGCTTAGACCCCGATTCTGTTCTTCAGAAAGAACTCCTTTGTCCATTGTTTTCCATGCCTCTTTATTCTGTCCTCTGGGAAATTCTTCCTTATTCTATTATTTTCCATTGACACACGTGAAGTAAGTGTGAATGGATGTCTTCCTTGGGGACTGCATAGGTTTTACACACAATTTCTGCTTGGGGGTTGCTTCAAGACTCACTAAATAGTCATAGGCCTTTTGAGGCTAGGTTTATCTAGATATCCTATCTAGATGTCTTTGACAATACAACTCCCTTAAAAATGTATTCGATTTTGAATCTATTTGCTGCCAGTCATTTTCCTGTACTTTCAGAATTGATTTTTAGATATGGTCCTTAATCCTGACTTCATTATATCCCCTGTTTCTCTCTCTCTCAACTCACAGGAACTAACTGGAAGCCATCTGCACCCAGAGACTTAGATGGCATGGTAACATCTTTAATGTGGTCTTTGTTCTAAGGTTGAATTGTTTCAGTGAACTGAGAATTCTTACCCTCTTGAAGTCTAGGAATATTTCATCCTCAAACAGTCCATCAGAAATGTAAATCTTTATGTGTAAGTACATTGAGGAACCTCTTTTCATGTTTTTTCTTGAAGAGCTCACACCCGGAGCCATGCTCTACTGCTTCATTTGGGACTGGTTACTCCTTAGTCTTGTTGCACCAAAGGAAGCATGGAGATCTCTCTTCATATTCACTCCAGAAACTTCTTTTTCTTGCTGATGTTTTAAAGCCCCTGTATACTGGACCCCATTATCAAGGTCTGGGATCTGATTTTACTCTCCTTATAAGGCAGTAAGTAAGCCTTACTAATGCTTAACGTTGACCTATTACTAATGTTTAAATGACTATTGGAAGGAAACAAGACTCCTGGGTCAGAAACAAAGGACTGTACTAATCATAGCGCAGCAAGCAGCATGAGCACCATGCTGTGTCAGGTCCCCTTGTCCCAAATCCAAGGAGGCAGCATGTAGACACACAGGGGAATGCCAGGCACACAGTGAATAGCTTTACGGGAGACTAGGAACTTGTTTTATAGCAAACAATAAGCAAGGCCACTCCTTGTCCTAGAGGGACACATTGTCTCATCTGTGAAGGCTGCTTGCTGAAGACATAATCCTGAGACATGGCCCTAGTGAAGATGGATCAAGGTCTTGCATTCTTGGTGAAATTAAAAAGGATGTGCAGGAACACTTAGAGCCCATGCAGATTGCCTTTCCCAACACCCATATGTGCTACACCCAGTCTATGAACTTCCCAGATTTTGCTAAACAATATCTAGCCCATAGGAAGGTTATTAGGGTTAATAGCAAGGTAAGGACCAGATCTGTTTTCCAACCATTGAATCCCTAGTGCCTATCACAGTGCATGGTACATGGTAAGTAATTGACTCATAATCCAAACAAGCTAGGAGACTTAAGCAACTCACTTTATGAATGAGTTTATATTCTAGAAGCTCAGGTAAGCTATATACACACACATACACACACAAACATTCTTTTGGAAACACAAGAATGGAACTCTTTTTTAAAAGAGTACCCACTTTTTAATACTGAACATTTGTCATGGTCCCTTTTTTCTCCTACTCAATTCTTTAATCTCCAGTGCCTCTCATTGAATAAAACTTAGCTTAGAATAAACTTAGTTTAGAATCCTTATTTGCTTGACTTTGAAACCTGCGTCTTTCCCACTATGTTTTGTGTGTCATTTTATCTTACTGGAAATACCATCAAGTAAAAGTCTAATTGAATTTCTAGACTAGTCTTAGTAATTGCCCTTAATGCATTGGTTCTCAAACAGCAGTCCTTTTGCTCTCCAAGGGAAAACTGGCAATGTCTGAAGACAATCTGAACGGTCACAGCTAAGGTAAGAGGTACTACTAGAAACTAGTGGGTAGAAGTCAAGGATGCTGCTCAACATCCTACAGTACATAAACCGCCCCCTGCCCCACCGCAGCAAAGAAGTACCCAGTCCAAAGTGTCAGTAGTGCTGAGGTTGAGAAAGACTGCTCTAGGGGTATGCATGAATGAAGCCCCTCCATACTTGAAATGCTGCAGACCAGTTCTTGTGCTTGCTGTACAGAAATCCATTATTTTCCCAGTTTTCCTCCATCCTTTATTACTTCAGAAACTTAAGTTTCTCTTTTCCTTAATGATAAAGTCATGGTTTCTTCTTCTTACCCTTTATTGCAGCACTTTTGTCTTTATTATACAAACAATCTCTAGAGAAGAATATAAATTAAAGTGGATTAAAGATCCACTACTATCCCAAGGATCCCCCATGACTATCTTATCCCTGTCTTGCAGCTGTATACATACCTCACTGTGTGGTCTGATTTATTACTCTCTACTGTTTGGGTAACAGGGACATAGTAGGCGTTCCATGACTATATCTTGCCTTATAGAGCAGAAGAATGGAGTTTGAGGTTATTTCTAAAGAAACCTAGCCCACCAGTTTGACCCTTTATTCAAATATTGGATCCATTCAAACCCAAAGTCCCTGGAAATTTAGGAGAGTTAACCACAGTAACTTAAATGGATGTTTCTGGATGTGTATTTAGGCTGAGTCAGGAAGCAATATAAACTATAATAATCCACCACCAGATAAGTCCTATTCACACAGCAACCTGACCTGACCTAAGTCAAGGTAAACAGGTAAATCAGTACAGGAAAGTCTGGCATGTAGGCTTAATTTCCAGACCTAAGAGATTAGAGATGAGTTTAGCAAGAGGTATAAGCACAGACCTACAAACATATACAGATTGCTTTTAAGCCAGCCGACAGAATTCCTTTGCCTCATCAGCTTATTTGCCAGCTTGACATCTCAAAGGCTGGTTTATATCACCTCTTGAAAAGCATTATTACCCTGAGATTTTTCATTTATCAATCACAGTAGAAATTAAATGTTCAATTAAATATTCCACCACATGGCAGGCTAAAATCTAGCCCAGAACAGTCCAGCTCTCCCCTGGCTTCTCTCTTCTGTCCACGTAGCATACTGGTCCTTCCCTTGGCCCCACTGCATTTTTGATTTTCTTAAACACTGTTCTGGCACTCACTCCCAGCAAACCTGCTCTCTCCCCTCCAGCTGCCAACTCCTTTCCCCTGCTACCACCCTGTTTTCTGGCTCCAAAGTGATCCACTCAGCAATCATCACGACTCATAATTCAAGGGTGTAACTCCACATCCAGGAGCCATGAACTGTTTTTCCATGAAAGGATAGTTAGTGCTGGAGCTTATGCCTTGTATTACAGGAAATTACATCAAGCATTAATTTAACTTACAGGTTCTCCAACTTTCTTAAGGAGGAAGGGAAAAGGGAGGTGTGAGAAGAGGAAAAGAATCCATAAATAGATTTTTGTTGAAACATACCAGAAATGGAGCTTGAAGTGCCAGCAGAGTGTTCCAAACACCATTTTTTTTTTAAATGATTTTCCATGAATGTTAAAAGTGAATCCAGCAAATAGTTCATTACTGGAATTGGAGTTTGTCTGATACGACAGTTAAAAGGCTACTCTAGCCTCCCATAACTCAAGGGGCTGAAGCCTAAATGAATGGAATGGGAAAACTGATGGCAAGCTGAAGAAATGGGTTTTTCCAGGCAGCAACATATTTCTCAAAGCTCTGAGACAGATAGGAAGTGAAGATGGATGAAAGACCAAACCGGAAAAATAAAACAGTCACCTCCTTTAAGAGAAGAGGAGCTATTTTTAATACGTTTATCTTCTAAGGAAAGTGGTAAAGGATAACAAAAATTGAACATTGTACTTAAAAGCTCAGTAACAGCTTGTTCTCATTTGGTTTAATTTAGTCCACTAGATTAAGTACCACGTCCAACTCCCATACAAAATTGTCATGAGATTTTACTAGACCGAATCCCGACTTTTGTTTCCTCTTTTTCAGAGTGTGCCTCTCTCTCCTTGTCTTCCTCTCCCCGCTCCTCCTGCCCCTCTTCTGCTCCTTTCCTGGACACCAGATCCCAAGTGATGGAAACTAGAGTGCTACTAAACTTTAAAGAAAAATTCCAAGTAGCTGAAGCCATTCCAGTGAAGGATTATGAAAATGAGTGCATATGAAATGGTCCCTGGGGTCCTACTGTTACAAGGAATTGCTCTTCATCACCTCTCCCCTCACCCTGTCTACCCTCTAGCCTGCCCTGGAAAGACATTAGAAATAAAGTAAACAGTAAAGGCTATTTGATGACAAGTTTTGAAAAATGAAGAATTTTGGAATTGAGGAGAGGGGTGTGTGGATCAAGATTAGACAAAGTTGAAGGGCAATGGGACATATGTCTGTTGGCCTATAGGGAATCCCACAATTTCCACATGTTAGCTGCTAGGAGGAGGGTAAGGATTGGTACCAAACTTTCCCAAGCATCTTGACATCATGGGATAGATCTAGTTATCCTTGTGTTCAGTCTAGTGTGGGAAAAATATAAGAAAAGGAGAGAAGAAAAATACTTGTCAAGTTTGTCTGAAGACAGTATCATGAATCCACTTTGGAAAGGTTGAAAATCAATGTACAAATAGTTTGTCTTATTGTACATTTTTGTAGGCCTCTTTAAATATTTTTTAGAATAGCATATATATTTTTAAAAATTAATTTATAAAAAGTAACCTTTATTTTTATTGATGAAAGAAGTATTAGTTAAAGAATCAGACTACCTGGTATCTCTATTCAGATCTTGCTACTCATAGAAAGTAACCTAACCTTGGTCATCCTCTCATTCCTGTCTCCCTAATACTCCTTACCTAAATCTTATACAGTAATATTTGCATCTGTAGCTAATTATCTCTTAATATACTTGTGTCTCTGTCCATAACCATAAGCTTTCCAAAGAAAAGGACCATTTTTTTCAGCTCAGTAACTGCCTGACATAATAGGGATTTTAAAATGTTGAATAAATGAAGCCTCTGCATCTCAATCTCCTTTCTTATTCCCCATTAAAGAGTGCTTGTGAGAATAAAATGAATGAAGGTAAGTAAAAGTGTCATTAAAAGGCAATGTATCACCAGAAATCACTTAGAGGAGAATGACAACAAGATAAATATGGAATGTGAGCAGATGAAAGGAAAAAAATACTTTAAAGCCAAATCCAACTGACAGCCCATTGACTGTCACCACAGCCATCTTACGAAGGTCTCATCTTACAAAGCTGAGGAAGACGGGACCTGAAGCTACCAAAGGCAAAGCACATAAATGATTATTACTCATTGCATTTGTTCTCCCTGCTGCCCAATTTATGAAACCAAACTTGTGTTGTTTTTGGAAAAGTCTTCCTATCCTGATGATCCCAGTGGATGCACAGGAACATATACCTCTTCTTTGACTTGCGTTTGAGGTTGATCTAGTCCAGATGGAAAATTCTTCATAGACATTTTAAAGTATTCCATCTGTGAAGCAAACAAAAGAAAGTAAAAGATAATGAACTATATGAAAGCTGAATTACCCATTAAGGGGGTTAGACTGAGGTCTGATAGTGGATTAACTCATTGTGTGAATGCCACAGATAATGCTGAGAAATACACCTTCTTTCCTCTGCTTGCCCTTTTGAGGGTCATTGAGATTAGGAATGTCTTTTCCAGTGGTGGAAACATACACTTCCAATATATTACGTAAGTTAAATAATATTTTTAGTGGGCCTTTTAAGTCTCTTCTTTCTTTATGAGTTAGGCAAGCTTCTTGATAGCAGTGTGACCATGGGCAACTGGGTTTTTGTTTGCTTAATTTTAATCTTTTGATTTTCAGTTTCTTCATTTGTAATAGGGGATAGTATACTTACCTCACAAGACCATAAAAGAATAAATGACAAAAGCTTCTTTAAGTGGCTTAGCAGAGTACACAATGCCTATTATGCTTTCTGTATGATGATAGTAGGGTTATCAGGCTTCTGTCAATGTTTTAATATTACCATACATTGTCATTTGTTTATGCATTTTGCATTCTGCTCTGTGTTCACCACCTCGGTACCAAAAAGCAAAAAAAAAGGTAATTTCCCCAAAGCTAATGGGCCACTGGTTTCCCAAGGTGATAAGAGGATAGCTAAAAACTGTGACCATCAACAGTATTGATGATAAGCTGAGAAAGACATTGTTAAAACACAGTGGTGCCCACACCCAAGAAAATAGCCAAAATTTAAAAGCTGGCTTAAAACTGAACATTCAAAAAGCTAAGATCATGGCATCCAGGCCCATCACTTTGTGGCAAATAGATGGGGGAAAAGTGGAAATAGTGATAGATTTTATTTTCTTGGGCTCCAAAATCACTGTGGATAGTGACTTCAGTCATGAAATTAAGACACTTGCTCCTTGAAAAGAAAGCTATGACAAACCTAGAGAGTGTATTTAAAAGCAGAGGTAGCACTTTGCCGATGAAGCTCTGTGTAGTCAAAGCCATGGCTTTTCCGGTAGTCATATATGCAAGAGTTGGGTCATAAAGAAGACTGAGCACCAAAGAATTGATGCCTTTGAACTGCGGTGCTCAAGAAGACTCTTGAGAGTCCCTTAGACAGCAAGGAGGTCACACCAGTCGATCCTAAAGGAAGTCAACAGTGAATATTCATTGGAAGGACTGATGCTAAAATTCCAATACTTTGGCCACCCGATGTGAAGAGCCAACTCATTGGAAAAGACCTTGATGCTGGGGAAGATTGAGGGCAGGAGGAGAAGGGAGTGACAGAGGATGAGATGGTTGGATGGCATCATCAACACGATGGACATAAGTTTGAGCAAACTGTGGGAGATAGTGAAGGACAGGGAAGCCTGGCATGCTGCAGTCCATGGGGTCACAAAGAGTTGGACACGACTGAGTGGCTGAATAGCAAAAGAATGATGACACCAAATTTTGGAGAGGTTGTGGAGGACCTGGAACTCTCATCTTTCACTGGTGAAAATGTAAAATGGTACAACAGCTTTGGAACACAATCTGGCAGTTTCTTTACACATTTAAATAAACACCTTCCCTGTAACCCAACAGGGCCACCCCTAGGTATCGACCCAAAGGAAGCAAAACCGTATGTTTACACAACATACGGCAAATACACGACAAGAATGTTCATAGCAACTTTACCCATAATGGCCAAAAACTGGAAACAGACCAAATATCCATCAATAGAACAGATAAACAAACTGTGGCATATGATGAATTACCACTCAATAAAATAGAGCCAACTACCCGTTGTTAAATAAATCTGAAACATACTGCTGAGTGAAAGAAGTCTTGTACAAAGCAGAATATATGCTATTAGTCCTTTAGTATGACATTTTATAACAAATGAAACCAATCTATAATAGAAAAAAAGTCTCAAATCAGTAGTTGTCAGGGACAGGAGCAGAATAGGAAATGTTCTGGAATGTAATTTTCTGTCTTGGTAAAAATTAGAGTTGCACAAGTATATGCATTTGAAATACTCCACAAGTGTAAATTTAAGATAGGTTTGTTTTATTGTATGTATATTTTATATCAAATAAAAAAACTAAACAAATGCCAAAGCCTAATTACATTCAGGCTTCAGTATTTGGGGAGAGATACACATGCTGATATCTGCAATCTATTTTGAAGTTCATCAAAAAATCATCAAAAAATAATATAACTAACAGATAGATGGGGTTTAGATGGATGGATAGTGATAAAGCTGAATAAATATTAATGGGAAAACTAGGTGATAAGTGTACAAAGTTCACTGTAAAATTCATTCAACTTTAATGTATGGTTAATAATTCTTGAATATTTGACTAGTTTTGAATATTTGAAATGTTGGGGAAAATATAGTGGGGGCAAAGTTCTTTCCTACCTAGAGCACTAATTCTTTAACTTTCCTTTGTATTAAAAGATCCTGCTCTATTAAACGGAGAAAGCAATGGCACCCCACTCCAGTACTCTTGCCTGG
Organism: Bison bison bison; assembly: GCF_000754665.1. Lineage (NCBI taxonomy): Eukaryota > Metazoa > Chordata > Mammalia > Artiodactyla > Bovidae > Bison > Bison bison. The sequence goes on along the minus strand of NW_011495032.1, from coordinate 26,437,922 downwards.
AAAATCCCATGGATGGAGGAGCCTGGTAGGCTGTAGTCCATGGGGTTGCTAAGAGTCGGACATGACTGAGCAACTTCCCTTTCACTTTTCGCTTTCATGCATTGGAAAAGGAAATGGCAACCCACTCTAGTGTTCTTGCCTGGAGAATCCCAGGGACAGGGGAGCCTGGTGGGCTTCTGTCTATGGGGTCGCACAGAGTTGGACACGACTGAAGCGACTTAGCAGCAGCAGTAGCAGCTCTATTAAAGGAAATTGTTCCTATAGTGTATGAAAAGAAGAATATATAAAATGTATACTAGCTCAGAGGTAAGGGGAGATGACCAAAGATAGCGCCTCAAAAAGCCAGAGCTAGCCAAAATTGGGTGCCCTTTCACCACCTTTGCCCTTTCGTATTTCCTTCTCATTTTCCTACTGGTCTGGTGGTGCCTATTGACTAAGAAGGGTCTTGCTTTTTTGTCTGTTAAGAAAGACCTCCATCTCAATATGAAATTGGTTTGAGAGAGAAATTGGAAGATGGTACCAATTTGCTTCGGCAGAGACAAACCTTTAAGTGAAATCAGCATGGTGACAGATTTGTGCCCTTACTACAAAGATTGAAACAGCTGTATTGCAAACATATGCGTGTATGCTAAGTCGCTTCAGTCATGTCTGACTCTGCGCTCCTCTGTCCATGGGATTCTCCAGGCAAGAATACTGGAGTAGGTTGCAATGCCCTCCTCCAGGGGATCGTCTCGACCCAGGGATCAAACTCATATTTCTTATGCTTCCCACGTTGGCAGGGAGGTTCCTTACCGCTAGTGCCACACTGCAAACACACCCACGTGTAATAAACACGGAGGAAAGGAAAAGTGCTGTTTCTCACTGGGCCGGAGTAAGAGCCATGTATAAAAAAATGGTATTTTCTTTTTGTTAATAGAAACTGGTTTTCCATTTTTCCACATTAAGACTGGCTGGAATGGTTATTTATAAGGCCTCAGTCCAGACCAAGTAGCCATGTGTGGATTTTGATACTTCTTGTTTAAAATTTATAACAAAGTAGAAAAATATATTATTTGAAAACAAGATGAAATCTCAAGAAAGGCTGTATCAAAGCAATATAGTTTGTTTCTTAGAGCTGTCATAGGATTTTCCTTTTCATAGATGAGCATGGGATCTGGTTATTTTAGCAGAAAGGAAAGGAAAGTCAGGCAGAATTGAAGGAAATGATCATATCAGGGTTATGACTCCATAATAATAAATGGTCTGACAACACTTAATGTTAGTGAACACATGAGTGAAAGTAATTAAGTATAACTGTTAATTTTGCCTTATATAAGTTCTAGAGTAACCACTTTCAGAAGACGGAACTTCTGCTAATGACTTCAAGGAGGCAGCCAAAGAGAATTTTCAAAGTTCAATAGCTTTCCACCAGCCTTTCTGGAAAGGTAACAGAAAGTAGCATGGCCGTCAGATATGAATACCATTTGAATCCACATGTCATTCAAGAGAGCCTCAAAACCAGCACCCACTTGGCAGAAAATTTATCTGTTCAAACTTTCTCTGCTCAACTCTAGCACTTTATTAAAGTTTCTTAACAAGAATTAAGCTATTAAATCCAATTATAATAGCTATAAGGGCAGAGAGTCAGAGGTTTAATTTTTCATGTCCACCTGAAGAAGAGAAAAATATGATACAAGTGCTTTTTTTTTTACTTTTCTGAAGATGGAAACATAAAAACATTATTTTAGTCTATTGCTATTTGCTTTTCCTCATTTTGAAGAGAAGCCTTTTAGAAATAAGAATGATCATGAAAAAAATACACATGGTCACGAAAAATTTTAACTGTTAATTCTCATTAACAGTATAAGAAATATAAATTAAAACAAGGGACTAGTGTTTTTGTCACCTATCAAACTGGTAAAGGTTTAAAAACTGGCAAGAGAATGAACAGGGCATTCTTAAAAACAGCTTATGTGTAGGAATGTACATTTGCTATAATCTTTTGCTACATAACTTTGCTGGTGAGAAGTCTTAGTAATGTGGATTAAGAGCTTATAGGTAGTCTTGCTAAATTTTTAAACTAAATTAATAATCAGAGATGCATAGGATTTGTTTTTAAAAGTTTATTGCAGAATTTTTTATAGTAGCCAAAATTGGAAATAACCCCAAAGCCTACCCTTAGGGGATTGTTAAGAAAATTATGGTTACATCCATATATGGGAAGAGTGTGCAAAAATTATGACTTCTAAGAATATTTAGTCATGTTTATAATATACATTAAGTGAAAAGAAAAATCTGGATAGAAATTGTACTTAGAGCAGCATCCAGTTTTCTAATATATGTATATATGCATTGAAAAATCCTCCAAGGGTCAATATTTGTGTATGATGAAGCTTTGGTGATTTTTGTTTTCTTAAATTGTCTGTATTATCTGTATGTTCTACAATGAGCATATTCTGCCAGAGAACAATGAATCAATACTTTGAATTATACAAAACAGACTTTGTGCTTTGTTTTGGATCTCCCAGGCCATTGTCAGTCAATTCAGTTGAATGATGGGACAATTCAGTGAAGAAAAAAATATCAGGCAACCTGGTTGGTTGGCAGTTTGTAGACAAAGAGTTGGCTAATTTCCCATACTTGTAATTTTTCAACTAGTTGGTTTGGCATCACATAAATACAGCTAGAGTTGGAACATTTGAAAGTGAAAAAGCTTTAATGCCAAAAATCTCTTAGAACAAATTGAAAAAAGATGAACACTGATTTTTTTTTTTTTTACTACAGTTTCTCTCATACATAAAAATGAACTAATAAACCAAATCCCCCATCACCACCAGCTATATTTTGAGCATTTTAACTGTAAATGTAGTTCTTAACCCCATCTGGCTGCAGAAGCACTATTTGTAAAACTGAGAGGAGTGCAGTGGGGAGGTGAAGGGGTGGTGGGAAGGGTGGTTCATGAGAAAATGTAAAGTTATCTTCAGGCAGGACTGGAATTCTTTGTTCTAAATTTTCCCCTCAATCTATTGTGTTGGTAGTTCTTGATTGGTGACCTTGAATAGGTCAAATTAACTAACCATCATGGTGCTTACCTTCAAGAGATCAGCCAAAGGACTAGCAGGAATTTCTTCCTTTTGTTCCTTGCAATGTTCCCAGTGACTAAAACAACCCCTGGCACGTAGTGGGCACTCAAACAACTACTGATCAAAATAATCAACAATCCAATGTCTATAATTCTGTAACTTGCATGCACTCCTTTAGCGTAAAGCTCTGGAAGACCTAATTGAGTCAAAATTCCCATTTATAGATTAAAAACCTTAAGTTGATATCAGTAATTTATACTTTAATCTGATGAGTTTCAATAACTTTGGAATGGGTTATGACAGCAAGGGAGTTCAAGAATGGTTTCAGGGCACTTAAAAGCAGACAAGGTATTTGGCTCCCCTGGTGGCTCAGAGGTTAAAGCGTCTGCTTCTAATGCGGGAGACCTGGGTTCAATCCCTGGGTCAGGAAGATCTCCTGGAGAAGGAAATGGCAACCCACTCCAGTATTCTTGCCTGGAGAATCCCATGGACAGAGGAGCCTAGTGGGCTACAGTCCACGGGGTTGCAAAGAGTCAAACACCACTGAGCGACTTAACTAACTTAACTAAAAGCAGAGAAAGGGAGAATGTTTGGGGGTATACAAAGCGCCCATCATATCTTGAATTAAGAAGAGGGTCTTGGTAAATATACAAGAAGATGGGATTGTTTTGACAGTAAATTAACCCAAAATCTTGCCAGATGCTCTCCCAAGTCATATCATTTGATCCCCACAATCATCTTTCCAGAAAGACATTTCTTATTTCCATTTGGCAGATAGGAAACTGAGACTCAAATTGAACAATTTCCTGAAGACCTAACAGTGAGAAAGTGGAAGAATATACCTGTATTTGACTCCATAGCTTCTAGCAATGGAAGAAAAAATTAAATTTAAAAATGACAGACAGGGAATGCTGTAAAGATTTGGCTGTCTTCTTAGTTTTGTTCAGAGCTGCCAGTTCCATTGCACAGGTGGGAATCTCAACAAAGCTGAGCAGTTCAGGTGGGTTCATGACAGGAGAAATTCCGAGAAACACTGAGCAGACAAGACTGCTGTAAGCCCACAGCCACATTATCTTTACAAATGCTGAACCAGGGCTATACCAGCCTCCCGGGCAGTAAAAAAAAAAATGTCCTCCCCCAGCATTTCTAATAGCCTTAAATAAATACTGTGAAGTTCCAAGTAAATATCCAGAAAGCAAAAGTTGAACTGAGAGCTAAACAACCTTAAATTATTTAAATTCCTGAACATCAAATAAAAGACCCAGACACTAGGTAAATTAGTGGGATGTTTACACATCAACTGGATAATTTTTAATCTAATTTGCAGGGGCATTTGGGACACCACTGACCACATGAAATAAATAAAATGTTGTTTTAGATTCAGATGATTAGAATTCTTTGAAAAGATCTGCTTTATTATACAATACCTCCCAGCAAAGAAATACCACTTGAGGAGACAACGATTGCCAAACTGGGGATTATTTGCAGAATGTACATGGCTGAGGATAATTGTGTATCGTATGAATCTTATCACTACCCAGAAAGCTCAAAGAAGCTTTCCTGGATAGTAGCTGAAAGTGACATAAATATGATTTAGAGTACTTTTATTCCAGGGAGTAATTGTGCACCCTGGCCAGCAATGGAGAACTATAAACAATGTCTGGAAAGACAGAAACAAATGTCTTAAATTTTAGTGACTAAAAAAAGTTTGTGAAAGAATATCTGAAGAGAACAAGGCTGCTCTTGAAATCAAGAGTGAAAACTGACCACTCCCTCAAAAGGGCAGCTGTCCAGACAAGGGTTTTGAGAATTGGAAAGTTGGACTCAATTCAGACAAGCTTCCTCATTTCTAGAGCTCTGGTTTCCCCCTGCCAACAGAAAAGCAAGGCATACATAAAAATAGGAAATGTGCACTTCTCAGCAAGGCTTGCCAGCTTGCAGTGTTCACATGTTTCAAAGAAAAGGTCATAATGGATGATGGCAATGCTATATCATCAAGAGAGAGAATTGCAGTCTGTACATGTTTCAGAATAATTTTTAACTTTAAGTACATAAGTGGGATATGATGAAAGTTTGCAGCAATGGATTATTAGGTATAATTTTAAAGTATCAATTTTAAAAATTGACAATATTATAAACCAAGAGTACACAAATATACATATTTAATGTCAGAATTCATGGGACTGGGTCTCCAGGTCAGCCATGCTCTAGTCAATAAGTATTGATCAAGAATTATTATATGCATGTGCATGCGTTCCCAGTCACTTCAGTCATGTCCAACTCCCTGTGACCCTATGGACTGTAGCCCACCAGGCTCCTCTGTCCATGGGATTCTCCAGGCAAGAATACTGGAGTGAGTTGTCATGCCCTCCTCCAGGGGATCTTCCCATCCCCAGGGATCGAACCCAAGTCTCCTGTGTCTTCTGCATCACAGGTGGATTCTTTATCACTGAGCCACTGAGGAAGCCCAAGAATTATTGTATGCTTGGACGAAATTCCTGCTATGAAAGATGTGGTATTCTCAGCTGTAACTCCAACCCACTGATAAGGAGGAAGGGAAGACAATGGAAACTCGAGTCAACTATATGCCAAACACAGTTCTAATGAGGCAACCCTTTAAAGGAGGTACTAGAATTTCTATTTTATGAATTAATTGTGCATGAAAATAACTGGAAAATGATATAATATAGAATATAATTAAGTCTTATGTTGAATATCATGAGGTTCTATAGTTTATGATTCTTAGGAAATAGTATGGAACATCCAGAAAAGATGAAATTATTATTTACTAAAGTGACTACAAATGACATGATGAAGGAGCTGGTGCTTAGAATGTATTTTAAAGTAAAGGTCAGATTGGAATAGATGAAACAATGTCTGGATGGGAAGAGGTTGGGAATTAGGGAAAGTGTTAGTTGCTCATTTGTGCCCGACTCTTTGAGACCCCATGGACTGCAGCCCACCAGGCTCCTCTGTCCATGGGATTTTCCAGGCAAGGATACTGGAGTACTTTGCCATTTCCTTCTCTAGGGTATTATGAGGGGCAAGAACCATATAATCAAAAGCAAAAATCCATTAAAAAAAATAGCATATAGGTCGAGGTGAATCAACTTGGTGGCCAATTTGATAGGAAGAGAAGATTAAGGAGAGCATTGTTGTTGTTGTTCAGTTGCTACTG
>NW_011495032.1:26405058-26431582 GCF_000754665.1 Bison bison bison | reverse complement strand
GTTGCTACTGCTGCTAAGTTGCTTCAGTCGTGTCCGACTCTGTGCGACCCCATAGACGCCAGCCCACCAGGCTCCCCCGTCCCTGGGATTCTCCAGGCAAGAACAGTGGAGTGGCTTGCCATTTCCTTCTCCAATGCACGAAAGTGAAAAGTGTAAGTGAAGTCTCTCAGTCATGTCTGACCCTCAGCGACCCCATGGACTGCAGCCTTCCAGGCTCCTCCATCCATGGGATTTTCCAGGCAGGAGTACTGGAGTTGGGTGCCATTGCCTTAAGTAGTGTCCAGTTCTGCAACTCCATGGACTGTAGCACGCCAGACTTCCCTGTCCTTCATCGTCTCCTAGAGCTTGCTCAAACTCATGTCCATTGAGTCAGTGATGCCATCCAACCATCTCATCCTCTGTCATCCCCTTCTCCTCCTGCCTTCAATCTTTCCCAGCATCAGGGTCTCTTCTAATGAGCTGGCTCTTCACATCAGGTGGCCAAAGTATTGGAGCTTCAGTTTCAGTGTCAGTCCTTCCAATGAATATTCAGGGTTGATTTCCTTTAGGATTGACTGGTTTGATCTCCTTGCTGTCGAAGGGACTCTCAGGAGTCTTCTCCAACACCACAGTTCAAAAGCATCAATACTTCGGCATTCAGCCTTCTTTATGGTCCAAATCTCACATCCATACATGACTACTAGAAAAACCATTGCTTTGACTAGACAGACTTTTGTTGGTACAGTAATGTCTCTGCTTTTTAATATGCTGTCTAGGTTTGTCATCGCTTTTCTTCCAAGGAGAGCACAGTAGAATAAAATTATGTAGAAGTATACTTAGATGAATGCTTAGATTCTGGTTGATCCAAAGAACAAGGGAAGGCCACAGTAGAATCTTGAGACCAAATGATACTATGATTCAAATATTCAACCCATTATGAGCTCATTTCTAATCATGGAGGCAATCCAATTTGGGATGGCATTCAGGACACGACTGCCTAGACAATGATATCATTACAGTGATGTTTTATGAAGACATCACTGTGTCCAAAGATTCATGCATAAACAAAATCTGGAACAGAGAGATCACTAAATTCTCTTTCATGGTGGAGACAATGGCTTGATCTATGGTTGCAATAGTAGACTCAGAGACTAAGAAAAGCTTTTCAGCTAATTTAAAGGAACAATGTACAGGACTTTGTGATAGACAGGAGATGGCAGAGAGAAAAACATAAAAATGACTCCCAAATATCTTGTTGGGGAAAGATAGAACCTCTAAGCAATGTAGCCATAAGTTTAGAAGAAAACACATAAAATTCAGCTCTACTATGCCAGCCCAGCGTCAATGTTTTAACTGATAGACTTGTTCTCCTGTTCTAACTCAGAGCTGGTGGCAGGAAGAAGAAATAGACAGTTGAAGGAACGATGAGTAGCATTTACCTTTTAGTCCATATATGTATCTTTCTCTAAGGGAACATGAGGCTAGAGTGGATTGTATTGCAGAGATTATGTACCTATATGTGCCCATATCAACAAGTGATCAAATGTTAGTGTAACTTTCATCCCGCTTTTGACTTCCAGAATCTGTCACATCAACCTTGGGCTTTATAACCTACTATCAGTGTCCTTAGCAACACCAACCACCCTTGCCTTCTTTCTACTCATTGCTATCAAATAGGAGAATATTTATTTGAGGACAATTGGACCTGTAGAAAACATTTTGTTGAATTAATAAAGTAATGCTAAAAGCAAGAATGGTGATCAAAATTGAAATGGTGGTCCTCAATAGTGCACTGTATGTCTTTGCATCAGATGCTCCAATAATGGTTGAGTGCTGGATGTAATATCTGCCACAGAATCAGAGCACAATAAATAAATAAGCTAATTTTCTTATTTTCATTTTCTTTTTGAGTTTATATGTTGCCTTGGCTTGAAAATATCCAAAGGCCTCTATCATTCTGGCAGAATGGAAGCTAACCTGATCTTCAGATGGCTGTGAACATTCTGCAGTACAGTGGAGTGGAAGAAGCATTTGTCTCAGGAGACCAGGTCTGAGTCCAGGCTTTGCCTTGTAGTACCTGTGGGACTTTTGGACAAATCACTTCCTCTCTCTAAGCCTCTATTTCCTCAGCGGTTCAAGAGGGGGCTGGATCAGGAGAAATCTCAGGCTTATTCTGCTCTAACGACCTCTGAGTCTATGCAAGCTGGCTGAATGTTACCTTGAGCCCTGCCCAGAATATCCAGTTGGCTAAAATTTCTGCTCTGGTCTTAAAATATGACTTAGTAGGATTTTCTTTTCATCACCTGACTTATGTCATTTGAAGGTCATCTGTGACCACTAGAATGAATGTGATTTTAAGCCCTTAAAAACAAAAATGATAATTATTCAGTGACATCATCAGTATGTCACCCATGAGTTTTGCCACATTGGCTGTATGATTTGGTAATAATTATCTGCAAGACCCTTTCACAGGAAATACCTGCTGAGGTGTAGGTCAGCCCAGCTGCTCTAAATATGAAACACTTCTTCTGTTCCTGTCCCTGCAGGAATAGAGATAAGCAGGGCAGACTCTCAAGAAACCTCAAAGCCCCCAGCTTCCTCTTCATTCTCCCTTTCTTCCGTCAGGGTCTGCCATCTATTCTAGCCACTGCACCTTTTATTGTATTCCTAGATAGAAATGCAAAGGAACCACCATTAGGACATGTCCTTCTACCCAGTTCTATCTAATTTAATTGTCCTGGTCATATTTGATTTTTAATATTTTTTTCTTTCCTATTAAAAGAAATAAGAAGTTAGTTGCTTTTAATTTAGTTGAGATTTTCCTCAGTGGGAAAACAGTGAGTATGAAGAAATGGGTAAGAACATAATGATGGTTTTAGGTCTCTGTCTCATGCTGTCTCCTACCGTGCACTTTCCATCAACTCTGGATCAAGAATTGTGTCCCTGTGACCCTGACTTCTCTTCTCTCCCCACCTCCTTGAAGTCAACTGTTTTCCTTTCAACTTTCTGCTCTAAGATGCCCAACTATTCATCCCCCATCCCCACGTTTCCCCCATTCTCCTGGGGTTCCTCGTTGGCTTAGGTTCTGCTTTGTCCACACGGTGGTAATATCACGATCCACTCACCTGTTCAGGGAATCAACAGTCTCAGACCTTAAAACTATCATAGCTTCAAGCCTCCTGGAGAGCATGCTTCTGGAAGATTAGTCTTTTAATAAATAGTTATTTTATTGATAAATATGAAATACTGATTGGGTGTAGAAACATGGCAGCAAATCAAATGGGGAGTAGGAGAGGAAAGCAGATCAAAGACCCTTCAGGAGGGTGTGGAATAGGATGGGTGCGTGTGATGTGCTAAACCAGTGTCCCCCCACAAAGTTCAAGTCTACCCAGAACCTCTGAATATGACCTTACTTGACAACTGAGGCTTTGCCAATGTAATCAAGTTAAGATGAGGTCATCCTGGGTTGCTGTTATTGTTGTTCAGTCACCCAGTTGTGTCTAACTCTTTGCAACCCCCTGAACTGCCGCACACCAGGCCTCTCTGTCCCTTACCAACTCCCAGAGTTTGCACAAGTTCATGTTCATTGCATCGGTGAGGCTGTCCAGCCATCTCAGGCTCTGATGACCTCTTTTCCTGCCTTTGATCTTTCCCAGCATCAGGGACTTTTCCAATGAGTTGTCTATTCACATCAGCTGACCAAAATACTGGAGCTTCAGCACCAGTCCTTCCAGTGAAATTCAGGGTTGATCTCCCTTAAGATTGACTGGTTTGATCTTCTTGGGTGGCCCTACATGGCATGACTCATAGCTTCATTGAGTTATGCAAGCCCCTTCACCATGACAAGGTAGTGATCCATGAAGGGGCATCCTGGGTTAGGGGGTTCTAAATCCAGTAGGACTGGTGTCAGACAGAGACACGCAGGGAAAGCACCATGTGACAATGGAGGGGAGACTGGAGTGAGGAGAGCCAAGGTGCAGTCAGGATTGCTGGCAGTCTTGTGCAAGCTAGGAAGAAGCAGTTCTAGCGCCTTCGGAGAGAGAATGGCCCTGCTGTCACTCAGTTTGGGACCTCTAGCCTGTGAAACTACAAGAGAACAAATTTATATTGTTTTAAGCTGCTAAGATTCTGATAATTACAGTACCCCCAGGGAATTAATACAGATTATCCCAGTGACTAAGTACTGGCAGACAAACAAATTCCTGAGAACCTCACCCCTGGGCACAGGAGGATGGAGGATCTGGGACCAAGGATCCTCAATATTCAGAGTCAAATCCAAAGCCTTGTTCTTCTACGAGTAATATCAGAGTATGACAGTGTGCAAGGAAAGATGATGGGAACACTAAAGACCCTGAGTGTTACTGTGATAAAGAAAAAGAGAACAAGCTGAAGAGGAAAAAGACAAAAGAAAAGAGATATGGAGAAAGGCAGGATTTTAGAGAAAAGTGATAGCATTGGTAGTGACTTTATATCAATAACCAGAGTCAAAGTAGAACGAGGAGCAAAACATCAAAATTTGACTCTACCAAAATCCAAAGATACAAAACCTGCATAAAAGAATATTAATTATGCAAACTGCTTACCATTTATGCCTAATGAACTTGTAGCACAATAACAATTATGTGTACTGTTAAATGTTAGATTTAAATTATTGTAAATTTTATTTGATCAAAGCAGTAAACTCTATGCAAATAGGCTTTATAAATAGTGATTCCTACCACATGTTCACTAGCTCCACAACCTTAAAAAAAAAACAACTGTAGGTAACAATGCTTCATATCACTCAGATAAGTACAGAAAACAGGATACAATATTGTGCTACTTATGGATTTTACCACCCAACCCTAGATTTAATAAGCATTAGGAAAAAAAAAAAAGCGTGTTATTATGTGTCAGAGTGCTTATTGAAAGAATTTACCAAGTTTACAGGTGTGATACACTCTATAGAATATTCCTTGACGAAGATAAAAATGCCTGTTATGTGTTTAACCGAGGAACATTAAGCTTTCTCTGGCAAACCTCTGGCATGTCCACTGCCTGAATTTTAACAAAGACGGCTTGACGCTGCTGTGTGCTTGCTTGTGTATACCCCAGTCTCACATACAAAATAAGGTCTCTTTTCATGCTCCCACCAAGACCTAAGAAAAATATCCTGCAACTGTGAATGCACAGCCCTGTGTAACTGTTGGGGTTCAGCTGAACTTTGTCTCTTTCATTTTGAGACCATGAATGGTCCCACAGATTTCCTCTCCCAAACACGCTAGCTTTTTGTGTTTAATGATCAGTCTGGATTTAAACAAAATGCAATGTGTTTTTAGAGATATTTGAAACTAAAATAGGAAGTCTCGTTATCGGTTTATTGGTCTGTAACCAGGTTCTTTCCTATAGAGAGATGTTTTTAAGGTTCAATGTGAAACCCACAGGTAGCGGCTCCTTTTCCAAGGATGGGATGTTGGTGCCCTCTTGAGGAAGAAGGGAAAAGGCAGAGGATAAAGAAGGGAAGGGAATGGTGGGGAAACAGAAAAGAATATTTAGATAGCTTGATGCTTCAAGTCGAATCTACCTCAAAGGACAATTGGGTTTTGGCCAAGAAGGTGGCCAATGAACTTTTTGCAGTTTTCTCAGCACAAATTCACATATCTTGGTATTTATAAATATAGCCTGCTTTGCTGCTGCTCTTTTATTTACAGTGTGTTTTCCAAGGTAATGCCATTTTGATGAAGCAGTGCTTCCCTGACTTTCATATAGTTCATGGTCAAGAACAATTTTATATGATTAAATCCACACTGTCACTCTGACAGAATATTGGCCATCAATCCACTTCTACGCTAACTTGTGAATCACAAATCTCAAAAGTCTCCATCTATTTTGCCCTCCTTCCCTGGTTCATACTCTGGTTTAATCTAACCATGAAAATTCAGTAATGTTACTCTTTCCTTGCTACTCACTTTTGACAAGTTCCTAATCCTTTGTCTCACAACTCTTTGAACACACAAATTTTCTGCCCAATTTTGATTCCAGGAGTATGAGCTTTGAGAATATTTTTTATAGAGGACAAATAATATGTTTAGTTACCATCTCCACCCTCAACCTCCAAATTTAAAAAAAAAAAAAATCCTTTTAAGAGTTTTCTTGAAAGAAAATTAACTGGCTAATGAACCATTCCAGACAATTGAAGAGATTCAGAGCATTTACCTGATTTGTTTCAATAGTGTGTTAGCAACAAACCCTCTGGGGTTCTAGTCTAATTCTGTAGAATGAATCTTGCCTCTACCCCAACCCTAAGCACAATTGCAGGCTTAGAGCCACCTGTACCTATTTCTTGTCACTAATTTTGTATTATCTTAGAACTGGTCAAGACAAAGATGCAAGCACGTTGGCTTCCAAGAGACCACATATTCTAGTAGATCAAAGAACCTGCTTTAAAATTATGTAATCTGAGTTCTAATTTCCTCCTCTGCCACTTTTTAATTACTTACATTTCAGCCAGATTGCTTTAAGCTTTCTGGCCCCATCTTCTCATCTGTAAAATAGGCATGGTCAGAGGATCTTCCTATGCTAAGAAACCTGGGTCAAGATTCCCAACACAGACCAAGGCTACTTTTTGGTCATTTGCTATGTAATAATTATTTCTACATCCTGGGACACATCAAATTTACAAAACAATCTTGAGAAAAGCAGAGCTTGAACCATTTCATTTCAGTAAAACAATATTAAAATAAAATAAGGGAATTAGCATAGACCATGGAGTGGCATAGGGCATTCTTTAGCTTTGTTCTGAATTGCCAAGTTTTTGCATCCTTGCTGCTCTGTGACAACCTCTCAGTTTGCCCCAAGTGAGAAATTACAGCTTGATTTCGTCAGTGTGAGTCTTCTTCGATGTCACAGGGAAGCAGGTCACCCCAAGAGAAACGGACTGTGTGTTACACACTGTACTTTTTTGTGGACAAACATATTTTTGCCTCATCTACCTACGAGGGAACAGGTTTTGGGGGTAGAGGAGGTAGTGACAGACATATATCTCAATCAGAGGCTTGGAAACCTTTATCATTTAAGGAAGGATATCAGCTTTCTGAAAACCCAGGTCATGGAGTGTCTGATTATTATGTAATATGACCTCAAGTCAAAATAAAGGAAGCTTGCTCTGAAAAACCCTTGTGACTCTATTATTTGTCTCAAAATTCTGAACCTCCTGCTCACTGTCACATAAAAAGAATCTATTATCACTTGGAAACTGAAAGGCATCTGCCCCTATTTTGGACCAAAAATTCCCCTCAAACTTCCCACGGAGAGTGGTTGTGAGGATTAAATGAAGTAACGTTATGAAGTGCTCAGCCTGGGGTCCCAGATATGACTGTATTCAGTAGATATCTGTCACTGTCTCTATTGATCATCTCATCTCTGGTTCTTTTGCAAATATCTTAGCAAGTAAAACAAAGAACTAAGTTTTTAGCCTAAGCTGATCTCCTGGGCACTGTGCTCATGGGGAGATATTTGTCCAGGGAAGGACCCTGCAGGGACAAAATGTTTATCCCTTTAAATCTGAGCAAGATCAGACGAGAGGATCAAGTGTTTCCCATAGCACTCACCAAGACGAGTCCACCTCTGTCCTGGCAGGACCTGTGGCGACATGGGCTCCGGGGTCCTGCCACTGAGATTCCTAGAGGAGTCCTTGACGTTGTCCATGGCCACGCCTCCTATGCTTGTCTCTATCTATCATTAGGTTCTTTTCCTAACAGGGCCAGAAGGAATCCCTCTTTAAATCTGTCAGAATTTCCTTTCCTACCGATTATAGAGATAAATACCTCGAGAACTGTACACGTTGTTCCATTCAAATGGCACAGGATGTTGATTATTTTATTAATGCAATTCAGAGTTCTTAGAGAAGTGTCTTTCCATGAATCAGATTTTTTTCCCCATTTTAAAAAGACAAAATTTTTTATTATTATTATTTTTTCTAGAAGCCCATATAGATCTGCCTTAAATCTTCTAGAAGTTGAAATTGGTTGAGTTTGAATACAGCTTAAAGCTTATTTCCCTCAATTTAAAAAAATAAAGAGATAGGAAAAGGCAGACAGACCTAAAATGTATTTTGATTGAAGCCAAACTTGATTGAATCCTGTTTACAATGAACTTGGATGATGTTGCCTCATTGTTCAGTGTATTACTTTTACATTAGTGTTCTGAAAATAAATTACTTGGTCAAAATAAATAAATAAAACATATTTCCCTCATACTATTATTTGCGAATGTATTTTTTGTCCCTTAGGCTTATTGCTTGAAAAGACCAGGTTTTATTGATAATAAGAAATGTTCCGTGGGTTAGTATAAAAATGTTCCAAAAGAAGATAGATCACAAAAAGCCTACTTGGTGGTAGTTTTGCTATCAGTGACACTTGAGGCAGATGCCCAAGACAACAGGACAACTACCTTCCGTTTTTATACTAACTCACAGGATGAGTCAGATGTGAAGTAGATGAGTGTATACTGAGATGTGAGAGGTCAAGCATAGCAAAAGTGGACGTTTCCCACCTCTACCTGCCCTGCCTGTTTCTTATAATTATAACCCACAAAATCAACAGTTTTCTTTTGCCTTCAGTGGGTTCATTAGCTTACAAAGGCACCCTTGAAATTTCAAGTACAATCAAGTGCAATTGCAGTTTTCACTTAAGCAATATGTGTGTGAATGAGGATGTGACAATGGGTTAAGACTTGGGTTGTTTTTTTTTTAAGAGATTCCAGTATTACATTTTAATCATCTCTCTGCTTCTCACATGTTAAAGACAAAGATCCAACATCTCAATTTTCAACATTTTTCAACATCTCAACATTCTCTCCATTGACTTGATTACTTTGCAGTCCCTATAATGTGGTATCTTCATCACTCAAAATTGCTGATTACATGTATATATTTCATTCCATGGAAATATTTTTTGAGCTAAGCCTTATGTTTCTTAATGCTGGATAGCCAGAAAATAAAATTGGTTAACCAGAATCATTTAGATACCATCCATTACAGAGACTAACCAAGGCTAAAGAATGCTATTTTAATACTTTTTAAACTGAGCCCCAAATAGATTGCTCAGTCTGCAGCCACAGACTCCAAAATATGAACCAAATATGAAAACATTTTAACTTTCATGTTTTAATGATAAGAATGTTGTTGGCATTAATATTTGAACATTTCAGCATACCTAGTTCTGAAAGCTATGTCATGGCAGGCTCAGAATCCACTGGCAGACTATAAATAAAATCTTTCTATAAATATACTTCATGCCAAACTACCAGCAGAATACATTTTTCATCTTCTAAACAGATGGTATAAGAGAAAAATCATGCATGTATATGATTAATCAAATGTGCTTTTGCTGATAGAATTTTCATTACTGTTACCAGCATGGGTTTTGTGAAATTTCTGCATGTTATATTTTCTTTTGAGAATTTGTTTATTTAAGGAAATGATTAATATAAATGAAGATGGAAAGATGATAGGCCTTAATATGTGTGGTTTCTTTAAGGTCTACTGGGGCTGGGATGTAAGGGTATTTTCGTACAAAGACATATCTAGGCAGCTCTTTCAGGTCTGTGGTTAATTCATGTGCTTAGGCTTCCAGCTTCTTATTCTCCCATCCCCTATCCCAAGCCCTCACTGGTCATCTGCCAGAACTCTTATTCAGCTGAGAAGTTAGTCTTTATGATTGATACGAGACACTGAAAGCAGAGAAGAATGCTTTACTGAGGGAAACACCAGGGCAAGGGATTTTGGCATATTATAAATAGCATAGTAGGGAATGGGACTCCTCTACATTCAGATCATCAGGGTTTATACCCAGTCAACCACTATGGCAAAGAGAGTGGTTGCTCACCTCCATATCTATTCTATTTCTCCTTGTATAGAACACTACAAATTTTTATCTAGGCATATCATCATCTAGAATAAAAGATTAATTCTTCAAGCCACCTTAGTAGCTATGCAAAGCCATAGGAATAGTATGTGGCCTGGGGCTAAATTTTAGCCAAGATTTAAGTAAGGTAGGTGGCTTATTTTTTGCCCTATGGCTTTTGTCCTACTTCTGGATTGTCTTGTATGTGTATATGATGGCTAGAACTTCAGCAGCCATTTTGGACCATGAAATAGAAGTGCTATGCTTAGATGATGTACAGAAATTTTAGATATGGAGTCTCTGAAATCACTAAGGAACTACCGTGACAACTCACGTCTACCTCCTGTTAGGCTTCTTGTATGTGAAAAAGGAACAAGGAGCAATGTTCTTATTATACTGGCTGTGGGCCTTTGGCAAGTTACTTAACTTCTCAACATCTTAGTTTGCATACTTATGAAATGGGGGTCAGAATGCCACCTAACTCAGGGGGTTGCTGTGGGCGCCAAATGAAATGACATGCAAAGTACTTAGACTAGGAACCTGTATATAGTAAGTACTTAACAAACTGTCAATCTTATTAAGGATACCTGACATTTTAGTATCTAACAGTCAATTTCAACAAATGAAAAGTGCCCTGGGAAGTTCCTCAGCCTGTTATTATTTTTAAATGTTCTAAAGTGTAAATTTCGAATCATGTCTTCTGAAGAGGAATGAGTCATCTATCTAGGTGGGGACTCTGGCATCTGCCTCCATACCACTTTGCTGCCCTTTGCTCAGACAGTAAACTCCCTCACAGTATGACTAAAACATTGTTTTTTCATGAAAACAACTCTGAAAAAAAGGCAAATATCAGTGCTTGTGACAGTAATAAAGAAAATATTAAGAAGCATAATAAGAGAGCAAAATGAAATTTCCTAGTTAGAAAATTAACTTTATGCTAATGGTTCTGAATCGTGCCGTGAGTAGAACCACCACATGCTCCATGCAGAGAAAGCTATAGATTAGAAAGGTCATTTCAAACATCAGCATTTTCAGATGGCTCTCAATGCATCATTTACAAATGTTAAAGACCTGGTCTTGCATATGATCTGCAATCAAAATATCCAGGCAACACAAGGATTAAAGCTAAAGAATTAAAGGGAAATAGAACCTGCAGAATGATGACACAGGGCAGATCCTTTGGGTTACAAGAGTTCCGTGAGTGAAGAAACTATTTTTATTGTATTCATTCCACATACTCGGGCTTCCCAGGTGGCACTAGGGTATAGAATCTGCCTGTCAATGCAGTAAACTTAAGAGATGTAGGTTCGATCCTTGGGTCGGGAAGATCCCCTGGAGGAGGGCATGGAAACCCACTCCAGTATTTTTGCCTGGAGAATCCCATGGACAGAATAGCCTGGAGGGCTACAGTCTATAATGTCACAAAGATAGGACACGACTGAAGCGACTTAGCATGCATCCATATACATAATCTTCAAAAAGACTTGTCTTTTTATAATAAAAAGCACAGAATTCATGAAACCATCACTATTGAGACAAAGGGAGAAGAATCATGAAAAAGAGTAGCTGAGAGGAAGGAGTAGTTATAATCAGCTTGGTTCCCAGCCTAGGGAAGTCACTTTCTGAGATTTCACTTGGATGAGAGGTAAGGCTTGGAGAAGGTCCACTGAGAGCAGGAGGAATGGCCATGGAGCTGGATCTCTCCCACTTGCCCCTCCAGACATTCAAGCCACCCTTTTCACTCAGCCCCATGCCCGCGGAGGTTGACCTGCTTGACCATGCTCAGTCTCCCTAGTTATCTGGTTCACTGGTTGGGTTCAGCCAGTGGTGAGCCCTGGCAAAAGATCAGAGGAAGATGAAAGATTAAGACCATAGTGTTTATTCTCCAGTTTCCTTCCTGTGAGCTTGCTTGAGTTGCCTGAATCCCTAAATCAAAGCTTAGTCCTCCTCCCAGAATAGTCTGTTCTACATGACTCTTGCAGGTTCTCAAATGTTCTCTCTTCCCTTGAGTCCAAGATAAGGATGCTATATTTAACAAAGACATATAGGTTGGTCAGTTAAATGTGAATGTCAGATAAACAAACATATACTGCAATATGTGCAATATTGGGGGTCATACCTATACTAAGAGATTATTTATTGTTTATCTGAATTTCAAATTTAACAGAGCATCCTGTATTTTATCTGGCAACCCTACCCCAAGGATAATGTCAGCTGCTAAGCCCAGGTTCCTGCTGATTTTGCTCCATCCTAACCACGCCTTTGGAATGAGTCCCTTTGTCTATAAGCCATCCTTGAGTTATTCACATTATTGAGATGTGAGTGTGCCATCTGTTTTCCCTCAGGATCCTGATACAGTCATCATACCCCTTAGTTTCTCCCTGTCAAGGTTATTTTCTCTCAACCACCTCTTGTAGGTTATTTCTTTCAGAAGATTTTCACAAGTGTTCTATGACAGACAACCCAGTGAGATTGAAAGGAGATCTTTATCCTCCGGAAAATAGATGATGCAAAAGTGGCAATGCTGACATTTTGTTATGAGACTTAAAAACCCCTATTTAAATCCTTGTATCAATGCATCTGAGCTTGGCTTTCCCTGAAAGTAGAGTCTCCCCTGGAGGAGGGCACGGCAATCCACTCCAGCCTTCTTGCCTAGAGAATCCCATGGACAGAGAAGCCTTGAGGGGTGGCCATAGTCCATAGTGTCACAAAGAGTCAGACACAGCTGAAGTGTCTTAGCATGCACGCATGCAAAGTCTGAATCAAAGGCTTGCTTGCAGGTAAGTCTTTCTGAATGTAACCTCAGGAAGCAGAAGTGCAAGGCAGAGAGCGTGAAACAGGGAAAGAAAGCCAGTGTGAGGACGTGCCATTAAACTGGCTAGGGATAATTGGTGTTTGATTGTGCCAAGACCATATGAAGTTCCTCATGAATGTGACAGACTCTATCCAGGGGCTCAAGGGAGAAACATCTATCAAAGCACCTGTCCCTCAGTTGCCAAGACTGACCTCATGCATGCCCTGCATTTCCAGTATAAATATTCAGGAATGCAGAGCCAGTCTCTGAGATTTCCATGCTGCAAAATCAGAGAGGCCTCAAGGGGGGTGGGGGGGAAATGAGAAAAGTACTTGGCATATGCCCAAAGGGCAGGGCTGTCCAGTCTTGACTCCTTGAAGGTGGTCAAAGCCTCCACAGCACTGGTTGAAACCAAGAGGATTTTTGAAGTGGTGACCAAGATGTCTCCCACACCCAGTGGAAGGCCAGTCTACTTCTACATGGAGATGAGATACATGTTTACCCAGAGACATGCAGGACATTAACAAAGACAGTCAGAAGCTAATGCTTTTGAGGAAACCTGTCCTTTCTCAGATGAGGTCACTAGAGGAATTGCCACAGTTGGCAGCAGCTAGAAGTCAGACACTCTCAAGAACAGAATATGCTTGGGAGGAGCCTACTTAGTTGAGAGGAGACAGGCTGACCTCCAATTTGAGACCTAAGCTTGTGAACTCATGGACTGCAAGCTGGCTAGGCTCCTCCATCCATGGGATTCTCCAGGCAAGAATACTGAAGTGGGTTGCCATTTCCTTCTCCAGGGAATCTTCCCTACTCAGGGATCAAACCTGTGTCTCCTGCATTGGCAGGTGGCTTCTTAACCACTGAGCCGCCAGGAAAGCCCTAACTTGAGACCATTGCCTGTCTACTGTGAATGGTTATGGCATTTGTGGGATGCCTCCAAGTGGATATACATGGGAAATTCAAAGCTTATCCAGTACGGCTGCAGTTAAGAAGGAATTTACCCCAGTTCAAGCACAAGAATTTTAAACTTAGACTGTATTAGTCCTGAATATCAGAATTAATGCTTTGTATCATGACAGGTAGTTTCTGGGTGCAAACTTGGTAGAGTCTATCTTCTCTGCCCTGGAACCTCATGTTTTCATGATAAACATGAGTAACACGGAGCATCACATCCAATCACCTCTATCTTTCCCTTGTTTTGCCAAGAACATTTATGAGAAAGATTTCAACTCTATACAAGCCATTGTTCTTGCTCATCCCTGAGCCCAAACCACTTTCGTGGTCTAATGAAAAAGGCAAACACTCACTAGGAAGGCAGAAAATTCAATGGTTAGATATGGGTACAATTAAAAAGCATTATCCATATAATACAATTTATTCATAAGTCACACTATAGCTCACAGAGGTTTCCCAGGTGGCACTAGTGGTAAAGAATCCACCTGCCAATGCAAGAGATACAGGTTTGATCCCTGGGTGAGAAGATTCCCTGGAGTACAAAATAGCACCCCACTCCAGTATTCTTGCCTGGAAAATTCCATGGGCAGAGGATCCTGGTGGGCTATAGTCCGTGGGGCCGCAAAGAATCAGACATGACTGAGAGAGTACACTATAACTCACAGGCCATCCAATGGCTTGCAGTGGGGAATCCAAAAGTTCTATTATGTCTGTCACTTTATAGCGTGTGTTTGAAGGAGGACAGCTGGCAACCCTCACATCCTAGTTTAAGATATAACTACTTCTCATATAGTAAGCTAGAATAGGGCTTCTAATTATACACCGTGTAAGCTGTATGTTAGTTCAAATTATTATCAGCATGTATATAATTCAACTTTTCACTTTGTGGCAAATAAAGAAACCTGACCAGTATTTGCTTCTCCATATGAAATATACTAACATGAAACAGCCACAATAATTTTAACCTGTTACTCTGCTCACGATAGTTTAGCATTTCAAACTTCATTCTTACCCAGACACTCAAAAAATCCTTGAAAATTACTAAAATTAACCTGTTAAATAAAAAAGAGGGGAGCAGGAAGAACCGAGGCTTAAAAATACTAAAAAAAAAAAAAAAAAGGAGGGGGTTCCACTTCTTTTCACATTCTTCCAGCATTCAGAGAAGTTGAAAATTATATTAGCCATCAAATTATATGACCTCAAAGATTTGAAAAAAATTAAGTCCCATGCACCCAAGCAAATGATCTTTGAACATATCAATAGGATAGTGCTCAAATCAAACACATACACAGAGTTTCATTTCAACTGCTGTAGTTAACTGACAAGTCTACAGTGATTAAGAGTGCATTTCATCTGCAGTAAATTTAAATCTGACTTTACCTTTCCTTTCCACCAATACATTGCCAATAGATTGCTCCTTCAAAAACTGTACATCCTAATAAAGCATTTGAATGAAACATGAGTGAGGGCACCTGCATACAGTCTAAGGACTGAATAAACCTTTGAGTATGATTGGCATATCTTTCATATCATTTCAGAGCACCCCAAACATCATCCTTTCCAAATGCTGTCAAGTCATATATACCTCGCTGATCAATTATGAAGGTAAAACATTCAGATTTGGCCCCTCTGTGGTCTGTGCTGTTGTATTTCTTTATAAGCCTAGAACTGTGTATTAACAAAAATGGCAGAGAAATTTACCAAACTGAAGATTATGGTGAAAGGGGAGAGAGAGGAGTGATTTGGAGGTAAACTATCATCAGACAGAAGTGGTGCTACAGTAAAAAATGTTTTGACTCACTAATAAGTGATGTGACTTAGCAAGTGCTGAAGGGAACTTCAGAGATTGATGAGTTCGTTTATGTCTGGTGAGGACAGAATGTTGAGCTGAGAAGCAACATTTGACTGCCTCCCCAAAGTGTCAGCCTTCCATGACCCAATAAGTCACTATCATAGGGTGTGAAGGCTCTGGCCGTATACTTTTTCTTCCTGCTGCTTGGTAACATGAAAGGAGCAAAGGGTTGAGTTGGGGGCGAGAAGGAACTTGCAACAGGAATTTACTTGTGACTTCTGGCCCCAACTATAACATGTACAAAGTTTGGAAGTCATTACTACTACTCTTATGACAAAAATCTCTACAAATTAAAAATCAGTGACTTTTCTTGGCTGTTACAGGGAGCTTAGGTTGCAGGGAAACTGCCATCCTAAAATCTGGAGAGATGGGGGCATTCAGAGACACACAGTCATGATCTTTTCTATCAGCCAAGAACAGAAGCTCCTGGAGCCATAAACTGGTTGTTGTTTTTAGTTGTTGAGTCATGTCTGACTCTTTTGCAACCCCATGGATTGTAACCTGCCAGGCTCTTCTGTCCATGGGA
The DNA here is from genome assembly GCF_000754665.1 of Bison bison bison. Taxonomy (NCBI): domain Eukaryota; kingdom Metazoa; phylum Chordata; class Mammalia; order Artiodactyla; family Bovidae; genus Bison; species Bison bison. Next base: position 26,415,593 of record NW_011495032.1, on the reverse strand, counting down.
TTTTCCAGGCACGAATACTAGAATAGGGTGCCATTTCCTTCTTCAGGGTATATTCCCGACCCAGGGCTTGAACCTGTATCTCCTGCTTGGCAGGTGGATTCTTTACCACTGAGCCAGCTGGGAAGCCTCCATAAACTGGTAGAACACTTAAATGACGGATTGTTAGAGGCTGAGTGTGGAGTAATGTGAGAGTGAGAAATTCCCAGGAGTCATGGTCTTAGAGGGGGGCCCTGCACCTTGATGAGTTTTCCTTCCAAGAACCCCACTAGATCCTCATAATGAAAATCTGAGAAAGATACCCTCTAGGCTCTGGGGAGGGGAAGAGTCATTATGAAACACACCAGAAGCTTCTCCATAGCAGAGACCTACTCTCTAAGGGGAAGACTGTGCCAGAGCCTTATCCCCACCCACCACCCCCGAGGGAAAAACATTCCTTCCTTCCCAATCCCCTGGAGCCTTCCTGTCTCACTTAAAGAAAGAAAAACACAAAGTCAAAGGGGTCAGAGCTCCAAGGCACTGGATTGGAAAGGAGAGGGATGCCAGGAAATAAAAACTAGACCTCTGCAGAAACACTTGTGAGTCACAATTTCAAGACACAAACTCACTGAAAGACTGAGATTTGATTGAAGTGAAGTGAAGTCGCTCAGTTGTGTCCGACTCTTTGGGACCCCATGGACTGTAGCCTATCAGGCTCCTCCATCCATGGGATTTTCCAGGTAAGAGTGCTGGAGTGGATTGCCATTTCCTTCTCCAGGGCATCTTCCAGACCCAGGAATCAACCCCGGGTCTCCTGCATTGCAGGCAGACGCTTTACCATCTGAGCCACCAGGGAGATTTGATTAGAAGAATATAGAATACACCCCGTTGTCCTCATCTTGCTACCACTCTAGTATTACAACAACTGAAAGAGCTGTGAGACACAGATTCTTTCTGAAGAGGAGCACTTTGGAATCTTAAAAAGTTTTGTGGTCTCGTAGAGCCTGAGTCCTGTCACAGCAGCAGAGAGTCTTGTGGATCTCTGTCCAGACTTGGAGAAGGTTGATTACTGATCTTGTTGGCAAACAGAACACCATGGTCCTGTGGAATCTACCATCATGTGGTTCTGTAGAGGATCTGACAACAGAATATACCACTGCAACAAGTCATGATAGACAGAGAGGGAAAGCAGACATGAACAATCTTGCCTATTCCTCGTCTCCTAGAAATGGGCCTGCAGTTCTCTGATACAAAGAATTTCAGGCACAAACAAAGTTGGTGGCTGTCCTATGTCACTGACGGAGCTTTCTCAGGTATTAGTGGACTGGCTTAGATGAGTCACTGAAGAAATTTCTTGCCCTGCTTGCCATAGCTCATTGATTGTCTCAGGAGAAGCCTATAAGATTAACTGCACTTCTGGTCATATATATGATTCCACTGATGACCTAGACAGTCTTCCAAGGTAATAGAAATAAAGTAGAAATAAACAAATGGACATAATCAAACTTACAAGCTTCTGTATGACAAAGGAAACCATGAAGAAAAAATAACCTATGGACTGAGAGAAAATGTTTGCAAATGATGCAACCAACAAGGGCTTAATGTCCAAAATATACAAACAGCTAGTACAACTCAACAATAAAAACCAAACAACCCAATCAAAAAACGGGCCGAAGGACTAAACAGAAATTTCTCCAAAAGAGACATACAGATGGCCAACTGGCACATGAAAAGATGATCAACATAGCTAACAACTGGAAAAATGCAAATCGAAACAACCAGATACTACCTCACCCTGGCCAGAATGCCTGTCATTTAAAAGTCCACAGATTACAAATGCTGGAAAAGGTGTGGAGAAGAGGAAACCCTCCTACACTGTTGGTGGGAATGTAAATTGATGCAGCCCCTATGGAAAAAAGTATGGGGATTCCTCAAAAAACTAAAAATAGAGTTGTCATATATGCCCTAATATATGGGCATATATGACAATATATATAGGGCAATATAACCCTAATCCTGGGCATATATCCAGACAAAACTACAATTCAAAATATGCATGCACCCCTATGTTCACAGCGGCACTATTCACAATAAACCTGCAGGACATGGAAGCAACCTGTCGATTGACAGATGAATGAAGATGTGAGATATATGTGTATATGTATATATATACACACATGTGTATGTGTGTGTTTAGTCAGTCAGTCATGTCCAAGTCTTTGTGACCCCATGGACTATATATAGCTCCCCAGGCTTCTCTGTCCATGGAATTCTCCATGTAAGAATACTGGTGTGGGTAGCTATTCACTTCTCCAAGGGATCTTTCTTTCCAACCCAGGAACTGAACTTGGGTCTTCTGCATTGCAGGCAGATTCTTTACCATCTGAGCCACCAGGGAAGCCCATATATATATAATGGAATGTTATATATATATATATATAATGGAATTACATATATGGAATATATACATATGAAGAAATGCTGTATATATAATGGAATACTACTAGCCAGTCATTGGAAGGACTGTTGCTGAAGCTGAAGCTCCAATACTTTGGCCACCTGATGTGAAGAGCTAACTCATTAGGAAAGACCCTGATGCTGGGAGATATTGAAGGCAGGAGGAGAAGTGGACAACAGAGGACAAAATGGTTGGATGGCATCACAGACTCAATGGAAGTGAGTTTGAGCAAGCTCCAGAAGATGATGAAGGGCAGGGAAGCCTGGTGTGCTGCAGTCCATGAAGTCACAAAGAGTCGTGGGGTCACAAAGAGTCGGACACGACTGAGGTACTGAATAACAACAACTCAGACGTAAAAAGAATGAAATACTGCCATTTGCACCAACATGGATGCGACTAGAGATTATCATATTAAGTGAAATAAATCAGAAAGAAAAAGGCAAATACCATATGATATCATTTATAAGTGGAATCTAAAGTATGAAACAAATGAACCTATCTACAAAACAGAAACAGACTCATGCACAAAGGGAACAGATTTGTGAATGCCAAGGTGAGGGGAGTAGGGGAAGGATGGATTGGAAGTTTGGGGTTAGTAGATGCAAACTATTATACATAAAATGTATAAACAACAAGATGTACTGTACAGCATGGGCAACTATATTCAATATTCTGTAATAAACCATAATGGAAAAGAACATGAAAAAGAATATATATATACACATACACATATATACATTTTATATATATATTTGAATCACTTTGCTATACAGCAGAAGTTAAAACAACTTTGTAATTCAACTGTGCTTAAAAAGAAACCTGAAAACCCAGATTGCTGACCTCAGCAATCTATACTGGTTCATCACGGAAAGTTCTGAAGAGAGATTTCTAGAGTTACATGAGCAAGATGCTGTTGATTTAGCACAAAATGCTGAACTTGCAAATGTTTCTCAGGTAGAGCAGCTATGAAGTTCACAAGGTTCCTGAAGCCTCTTGAGAGGGTAAAGTCAAAAGGAATTGAAGGCAAAAGCAGGACAATGGATTATGTAGCAAAGTTAAGTGCCAGTGATTTTACACTTTAAGGTTTTTTTATGAATATTTTATAGAATATGATTTTTCAAATGGAGAAAATGTATCTTGCATAATGGGATAGGATATTTTGGCCTTAAGGCTGTTATATTGCTTAATTTTAAATAACTGACAGCTTCCCTGAGGATGGCTCAAGCAGTAAAGAACCCGTTTCCAATGCAGGAGATGTAAAAGCATGGGTTTGTTCCCTGGGTCAGGAAGATCCCCCTGGAGGAGGGCATGGCAACCCACTTCTGTATTCTTGCCTGAAGAATCCCATGGACAGAGGAGCCTGGCAGGCTACAGTCCAGAGTCGCAGAATCACACATGACTGAGCACACAAGCACACAAATAACTGACACTAAATTTCATAGAGGAAATTGTCTTTAAAGCACAGTGAGTTTTACAAAGCCCTTAATCCAATGATTTTTACACTCTTTTTTTTAACCTCTGAAATTCCTTTTTGTCCTTAAAAGTATCACAAGAAATTCCAACCTGTAAGACAGTGTCATTTATTCACCAAATATCTACATTCCAGATGTTGGGTTAAGCACTGAATAATGGGTAGAGATCACTCAAACTCTGTCCCTGGCGAAACCAAGAGTGTTTCAGGAGCCCCTCCCAACTCCTCTGCTGAGCCTGTCATCTCCTGCCACAGCCTTGGTTTTCCTTGAGCTGATCCCTGGTCTCAGCCCACTCCTTCACTCAGAACTAGGTCAACAAGATCAGAAGGCAAACCATTCATGTCACCTTTTACCACTTAAGTATCAGAAAGTTCAATTGCACCCATTTCTTTCCTCTTGCTTTAGACCAGAAATAAAATCACAAGTTGCCCACCTTCCTCTTTTCAAAAAAATGATTCCTCCTACACCTGCCTTCATAATTCTGTTGCTTTGAGTGGAGGCGCACTATCTTTATTTTTACTTTCCTGGTACTCCCTTCACACTGTCACCTTGCTTCTGGAAGAAAATCTGTGTGGGAGGATGAGAGCAGAGTTAAGTTGGCAGAATGAAGAAAGCAAATCATGGTCCCTGTGGTATAGCACAAGACTGGGGCGCAAGAGTACAAGATGCAGAAATGGGATTATAATAAAATTACCAGGAAAGAAAGTCTAAGAGTTGGAGTTCAAGAAAAGAAGAAAAAGCCACCCACTGAGAATTGTGCATGGATAACCAGGGCATCAGGAATGGAAGAGTGCTGTCAATGAGGGGAAGCTATAGTGGCTGTTGTTGTTGCTCAGTAGCTCAGTCATGTCCAACTCTTTTTGACCTCATGAACGGCAGCATGCCAGGCTTCCCTGTCCTTCACTATCTCTCAAAGTTGGCTCAAACTCATGTTCATTGAGTCAGTGATGCCATCCAACCATCTCATTTTCTGTTACCCCCTTTTCTTCCTGCCTGCAACCTTTCCCAACATCAGGGTCTTTTCCAATGAGCTGGCTCTTCACATCAAGTGGCCAAAGTATTGGAGCTTCAGCTTCAGCATCAGTCCTTCCAATGAATATCAGGGTTGATTTCCTTTGGGATTGACTGTGGCTGTGGGGTGACTGAAAGAAATTTATATAAATAATAACATGTCTATAGGAAGATGCTTTCTTTGTGGGTGATCTCTTGTCTTGCCACCTTTATGATCAAAGAACCACAATTGCTGGTCAGATTTGACATTGAAATGGAATACAATATAATAACAAAACACATTAACTGAGCATCTACCTTGTGGCAGGTACTGTGACACACACTGAGGGTCCAAGGGACTGAGAGTTACAGCCCTGACTCCCAGGAGCTCTGTATCTGCAGAGGGAAGACCCACAAGCCAAAAAATATGACATGAGTGTGTTAATCGACCACTTTGCACTCAGCTAACTCTGAGCCAGGCATTGGGCTGGACACCAGGAAATACAGGCCTATAACAACAGATACATTTCTTCAAGTCCTGATATATGTGGTACATGGGGGAGGAAGCTGATCAAAATAATGACAGAAGCAATTCTAGAACTGCCTCTGTTACAGGGCAATGAAAGTGAGGCCTGGGAGCTCTAAGAACCTGCCGTGGGGCATTTGATTGAGTCAGAAGTCAGGGAAGGCTCTCCCCAGGTGAGATCTAAAAGAATACTAGGGGTTGACTAGGCGAAGAGAGGTGAAAAGAGCCTTCTAAGCAGAAAAAATAGCCCTATCAAGGTCAGGGAGCCATGGGAGGCATTAGAGTACAAGATTGGTGAGGGGGATGGGACCTATATAAGAACTTGAAAGCCATACAGAGAAGTTTTATCCTTATTCTAAGCTAAATGGGGAGTCATAAATCCTTTGCTGGTGGTGATTTAGTCAAGTTGTGTCCAACTCTTGCAACCCCATGGACTGTAGTCTGCGAGTTTCCTCTGTCCTCTGTTCATGGGATTTCCCAGGCAAGACTACTGGAGTGGGTTGCCATTTCCTTCTCCAGGGGATATTCTTGACCCAGGGATTAAACCCGGGTCTCTTGCATTGAAGGCAAATTCTTTGCCAACTGAGCCACCAGAAAACCTGAAAGCCATACAGAAAAGTTTTGTCCTTATCCTAAATGTAAATGAGGAGGAGTCATATAAATCCTTTATGAAAGTTCTATGTAAGAAGCACTGAGGCTACAGAGAGGATGGAATTAATTCTTCCTGAGAGGTGGGGAGGTCTGGAAAAGCTATCAAGAAAATGTGACATTTGGGTTGGAACTTGTCAGATGAGTAGGTATTTTTCTAGGTAATGTAACTGGATAAAGCCATCCCAGACAATGCCACTGAGAAAAGGAAAAGCGGAATAGGGAACTGGCGACATTTGAGAAACACGGGGCAAGGCACATGATATTCTGGTTTGTTGGTGGTGGGGGCTGGGCTTGAGGGTTACTGAAGGGAGAGTTAGGAAGCAATAAACTGAACTTGGTCAGTTGAGGAATTTTTCAGAAGTGAAAGCATTTGTCAGAAATATGGAGAAGAGAAGGAAGAACGGGCCTGAAGGGAGCTGGCCCCAAGCCAGCTGGCTCAAAGAAATATTGAGCTGGTCTTTTCTTATTCCTGCCAAGAATTATCTTCTCTCCCCTTTCTAGGTAGCCAGGTAGACAAAATTGCCTCCACCATCAGATTAGGTGTCTGTGTTCTGAGAATCTGGCTCCGGGTGGGGTTGTCCTCAGAAAGTCAAATTCCCAGCAAGCTACGTTCTCATTTGTGTACCCTGTAGTTAGTCTCTGACCCTTCACCTTGATCCCAGTGTCTGATTGCCCAGGTTTTTAATCTAGGGTTCTCTTGATCTTATGTCATATGGATTCTGCCTTCTTACTTTCAAGCTTCTTGTTCCTGGTGCTTGATCCTTCCCCTTGACTTCTCACATTCCTGGCCTGTCATTTTCTCACGGCCACGTCTGACCTCTTTAGACTCTTAGGACCAGTCAGTACCCCATGGAGCTTTTCAATGCCCTCTCCACTACTTTCCCTGTCAATTGCCCAATTCAGTCCTTCCTAGTCAATTTTTCCCTTTTACCACCAAGGAACCAGCCATGTGGTGCCATGCTTGAACCCACCTAAAATAAGAGCTGTCATGAGTTCTTACTACTTCCCAGGGATCCTACTGCTACACCATCCTGTCCTATTTTAACCCATTCACTTCCACTCTTTGAACAGTCCAAGGGCATTTAGCACTTGAAACATCTCAGGTGTGAATTGCCACCATGCACCAGTGTCCCCAGCATTCAGTTAATGACTAAATCGAAGAAACAGAAAGCTGATGCTGACATACTTGGCTCCACATCAGCTTCCTGATTCTGAGAAGCTGAGTTAAGTTGAGCACTTTCTTTTTAAAATAAAATGGGGCTCTGGGTCTCATGAAATAATGTAAGTAATGTGCTCATTTCACTGGCTATCACACAGGACACATTCATTTAAGGATTACTACTATTAAATACATTGGCAGCAAAAATATATATCACATTATTTTATTTCATTTTTTCCTGTGATTAGATTATAAGGCCACACTGGCTTATAAGTCAAACAAGAAGTAAATGACTTAGATCAGAAGTCAGCAAACTTCCTATACACAACCAGAAAGTATTTTAGGTTTTGTGGGCAATGTGCTCTCCATCACAACTACTTCTTGCTGCCTCTGTAGAGTAATCAGCCTGTGTGCATGCGACGTTGATTCAGTCATGTCTGCCTCTCTGTGACCTCATGGACTGTAGCCCACAAGTCTCCTCTCTCCATGGGATTTTCCAGGCAAGAATACTGGAGAGGGTTGCCATGGCCTCCTCCAGGAGATTTTCCCGATCTATGGATCCAACCCATGTCTCTTATGTCTTCTGCATTGGCAGGCGGGTTCTTTACCACTGCTGCTGCTGCTGCTGCTAAGTCACTTCAGTCGTGTCCGACTCTGTGCGACCCCAGAGACTGCAGCCCACCAGGCTCCCCCGTCCCTGGGATTCTCCAGGCAAGAACACTGGAGTGGCTTGCCATTTCCTTCTCCAATGCATGAAAGGGAAAAGTGAAAGTGAAGTCTCTCAGTTGTGTCCGACTCTTCGAGACCCCATGGTCTGCAGCCTACGAGGCTCCTCCGTCCACGGGATTTTCCAGGCAAGAGTACTGGAGTGGGGTGCCATTGCCTTCTCCACTAGCACCACCCAAATAGTAAATGAATGGGTATGTGTTCCAATAGGTGTGTTCTGACAGTAGCAAGAGTTTGCTGGTCTCTGAAGTACGTGGTGGCCAGTATTACAATATTGACTAATGAATTCATGAATTTATTTATTTAATGATAGTTACTGAGGACCTACTATGTTGGGTGCTAGGCACACGATGGTAAGACAAACATATTTCCGGCTCCATAGAGATGACAGCTAAGTGGAGGAGATGGATGTTAATCAAATAAGCACACATATAAATAGAAAGTGGGCTTAACTGTTTACAATAGCTGGGACATGGAAGCAACATAGATGTCCATTGGCAGATGAATGGATAAGGAAGTTGTGGTACATATACACAGTGGAATATTACTCAGTTATTAAAAAAATGCATTCGAGTCAGTTCTAATGAGGTGAATGAAACTGGAGCCTGTTATACAAAGTGAAGTAAGCCAGAAAGAGAAACACAAATACAGTATATTAACACATACATATGGAATTTAGAAAGATGGTAACAATGACCCTATATGCAAGATAGCAAAAGAGACACAGATGTAAAGAACAGATTTTGGACTATGTGGGAGAAGGCGAGGGTGGGATGATATGAGAGAATAGCATTGCAACATGTATATTACCATATGTAAAATAGAAGACCAGGGCAAGTTTGATGCATGAGGCAGGGCACTCAAAGCTGGTGCTCTGGGACAACCCAGAGGGATGTGGTGGGGACATGGGAGTGGGGGTTCAGGATGGTGGGACACATGAACACCCATGGCTGATTTATGTCAACAAAAACCACCTTGGTTATCACAAAAACCACCACAATATTGTAAAGTAATTAGCCTCTAATTAAAATAAATAAATTAATAAACAATTAAAAAAAAATAAAGTGCGCTTAATCTGCCTGCCAATAAAGAAGATGCAGGTGACCTGGGTTTGATCCCTGGGTCAGGAAGATCCCCTAGAGAAGGAAATGGCAACATACTCCAAAACTCTTGCCTGGGAAATCCCATGGACAGAGGAGCCTCAAGGGCTACTGTCCATAGGGTTGCAAAGAGCCGAATGCAACTAAACAACTGAGCACACATAAAGTGACAAGTGTAATTAGAGGTATAAAGAAAAGATACATGGAGCTATTAGACTATCAAAGAGGCATTTATTTACTTGTGTGTTTGGTGGGGGTTGGTTAAAGAAATTACTCTAAGGAAGTGTTGCTTGAGCTGCTCTCTGAAGGGTGAGAATAAGTTAGCTGGATTGAAGATGTAGTGGAAGGGTTTCCCAGGCAAAGGGCCAAATGTGTACAAAGCCCTGTACGGGGGGGAGCCATGGAATATCTAAAGAATCGGGACAAGAGTGGTATGGCCAAAGCACACGTAACATAGGGATACGTGGGTTAAGATGTGACTAAGCAGCCTTGCTGAGGACTGTGATCTTTAATCCAAAAGCAATGGCAAGCGAATAACCAGCTTTAATGCACGATTGGATTCGCCTATTGGAAAAAAATATCCCTTCAGTTGAGGCACTGAAAAATGGAGTGGAGGGGGACATATAACATTGCAATAAGAGAAATTTCCAGTTATGGCCAAATTATTCTCTTTAAAGAGGGAGAATGGGTGGTTTGATGATTTGCAAGTAAAATTGCTTCTCTGCATCATGGAAAAATCTTTTAAACTCTTTCTGGTGTGTGGAAAATGAAGAAAAAAATGAAAAATTTTATTTCATCAGTGCCAACCTTTTTATCTTCTCAGTGTTTCTCTTTCAGCAGCAAAGAACCAATGAATTTGCATAAAAGTTTACTCACACACAGTTCTGGGGACCTACTGACTCAACTTGTTTTTCAACTTGACTTATTTTCCACACGTGAAACATTTTGGCTCAGACAGCAGACAGGTTGCAATAAAGTGCTCCTCTTGATTGAACTAAAATATCATTAATCAAAACAATTGAGAAGTAAATCAAGTATTTTCAAAGATTAAAAACTAATACCCATAAAATGAGGTTCAAAACAAAAGAAATCATGTTTTTAGGCTTCTTAAATTATTCATATTCCTTCTAATGGCACCAAAAACTTACAAGGTCTAGTAGAGTAGTTCTCAGCTGGTGGTGGTTTTCCCCCCCTGGGGCACATTTGACTATGTTTGGAGGTATTTTTGGATGTCACAGCTTGGAAGGGAGGGAGGTTGCTACTAACCTATAGTGTGGAGAGTCCAGAGATGCTGCTAAACATCCTTCAACACACAGGGCAGATCTCCCCACAGCAGAGCTTTTTGAACCGAAGTGTTAACAGTTGAGAATAGGGTGGAGAAACACTAGTCTAGAAGAATATGAATCCACTAACTTGCTTCAATTCTGTTTGTTCCAGGTAATGCTATGAATCTTTCTTTTTTTTTTTTTTTTTTTTT